>NC_056732.1:122937797-123302797 GCF_019279795.1 Protopterus annectens
TCTCACATACACATACACGTGTGTGTGTATGTATGTATACATATCGGGGTGTGCTTATGTACCATGGTGAAAGCATTGCTTTGGCCATTCCTCCTTTCTACTCAGACAGATAGACATCAGCTCTTAAGGAGATAGGATTGAAACAATAGAACAAAACATCTTACTTCTGCTTGCAACAATGACAGCTTCTAGGTTCATCTATGCCACTGTTGTGGTGTAGCATCATTGTCACCAACAGAGAGGGAGCGCTGGTGACCCCAACCTTGAAGAGTTAAACACCCAGGTGACCGTATCAAGACTCCAGGGAGATACAGCAGGTCACACTGGAAAGGTAGCTTAGGGAATCATGCTGCAGTGAAGAAAATAAAGCACTCATATCATAGGAGAGCTTGAACTGCCAATCTCAGTGTAAGTCTTCCCTTCCTACAACAACATATAAGGTGTTAAAGATGTGTGATTTTGCTCAAGTGGTTTTTGGGGAGTGCTTCAGCTCCTCTACACTTTCATGGATGTTAACTCTCAGGAGAGGTGCCTCCCCATAAACCAGCTGGAGTTATGAATTATTTTTTTGCCCTTTTGGGGATTGAGACCAGAGCCTGTCATCCTGCTTTGGTAAAATACCCAAGCTGTAGTGTAGCATGTAAACAGGCAGGACAATGCATCTGTACACCCAGTTTGCAGAGAACTTATTGTTGCCAGGCAGTGTACAGTATAGACGTGGTATAACTCTTAGCGTATTATACACCATAGGAGAGACAAATTTGTTGGTGGACCCTGTGAGCCTGTGCTGCAGTCCTGTCTGAGAGCTAAGGATTCCGGAATCATGTCAGGTCAAGGGATCAAGGAGAGGTCCTCCCCAGAGGTGAGCCTGTTTCCCACTCAGGTGAATGTGGACCTCTCACTTTCAGCTTCATCCAGAAAGGCAATAAGCAAGATGATAGAAATCACATGCACTTTCTGATCCCAGGGTAGCTTTCTGTATGCCTTCTGCATTTCCTCTGATTCCTGAACTTCTTTGCACAATTCATAAGCAGAAGACCAAGACTCACCCTTGCCACTCCATGGTGGAAGAGATGAATATGCTTTAGTTTTTCAAGTCTAAGGTCATGCAGAATAATGTCCCAGTACAAGTAAAGAGAGTTTCATGGTGTTTGGAGTACCAACTCTGCTCACTTAAGTATCTGATTCCTAGCTTTGATAACTAGCTCACACTAGGCTTCCTGGCCAGGCTTTGAGTTAGCTGAGGCCATCAGGAAGATTTGTGGTAGTTTGCTCTTCCAAAAAAAATCCATCAAGTACAAATTATATCCAGTTGCATCCATCAGTTAATATTCTTTTCTCAGCTCCATGAGCACCAATTCAGTTCTGTAACTCACATCACTTATCTCATCATTCTTGAAACAGTTGACCACCACCTTCTTACACCAATCTGTAAAAACCCTGAATAATTGTGCTCACTACTCCTCTGTCAGGCTGACCACTGCTATCACCAGATACATTCTCTACTCCCACTCCTGTCTTTCACATCCTGACCATCTCATTATCAACCTCAGAAAATGCGTCTAATTCTAAGACCAGAATTGTAGTACAGCTTATCCACAAGCATGAGAGACAACCTCACAACAGAAGAACATACATCAAAATTCCTAGCATGTCTAATAGATGCGTCTGCATACCATTGTCTCCCCATCCCCTAACTCTGTACCTAACCTTCAAGGTATTTAAGTGGTATGAATTTCCCACACTTCAACTGCTAGATTCCATCATACCTAGGTATATAAAAGAAATTGATTGGGATTTAATAGCTTAATTTTGATCTAGCAAGTTTTACCCATTTAAGCAATGGTATTTGTGTTTTTGCACAGTCGAACGAAGACTCTAGTAGACAAAACATTTGGTGTGTGTAATTTTAGTAAACAGCCCCTTGACCCCCTCCTCTGTATTCAGTCTGTTGTTTGGAATTAAATAAATGATACATAGTGGGGAGGCTATTGTTTCAATGATGAGATGATTCTAGACCTAACAAGCCTGGCCTGTATCTCAAGGGACACTTGGGCCTAGTAGGCTTCCCCTTAAATAAAAAAAAAAAAAAACTGATAACAGACATGTCACATTTTTAGAAGGTATGTGAGGTAGTGTGCACATAATAACAGTATGGTATGTTTTGCTTATATCAGTACTATACAGGTTCCCAAGAGAGGTACTTACTGTACATGCCACTTCATGCTGGAGCCAGTTGTAGAGACTGGACTCTCCATCAGAAGTGCAAGACCTATAATTATGAGACCCAGAGCTGTGAAACACAAAGTGTGATTGTAATAAAGATTATAATTGTAGTAAAAATGCAGTGAATCTTTAAGATCACTGTAATGCCATTAAAGCAGTCTCCCGCCTACTTGTACTTCCCAGCATGCGGAGAGGGGGTGCCTTTAGTACCCCTGCTGTTTGTATATGCTTCAAAGTAGGGAGAATACTTTGAAGTACCACAACCACATAGTTGCAGAACAAACAAACAAAAGACACTAACCCTGAAGACTGCAGCGCTAAAACAGTGACTGAAAATTAAACATAAGCGTTATATCACCACAATAGCAGATAAAATCATAATAAAGACTTGTAATAACCAACACTGCTGCAGCAGCCAGTGATGGAATTACAAAATCGACTCAAATTTCTGGTTGAAAAAGAAGTCAATCCTCTGTTACATATTGCCTCAGAGCTTAATGGCGAAAGAGGGAATACAGCTGAAATGCCATCTACTAATGTAATGGATTTTTAGCACAAGTTACAAGTTCTGGAAAGAAAAGTTCGTACATTCAAACGCCTACAATGGCAACGTTTCAGCTTTGCTGCCTATCTGGAGAAGGGTATAGCTCCGCGTGGTCTGAGGGTCTTAAAAATGCCCTCCTATGGAAATACATACCCTGAATTGTTAAAGCAGTGGCAGTGTCTCAACTTAAAGTTGAGCCAAGATTATATGTCTCTAATGAGCAACTTTTTTCTGGATATTGAAAATGAACTAAAAAGGGATATTATTATAATGGAAGATGAATTACTTTCTATGTCCTGTTTTAAGAATTTGCAATTATCCTATCAGTCTGTGATAGACAGACTGAGCTCATTAGATGACAGGCTAGAAGTTGTGAAGAAGAGGAAGCTGTTACGTGACATGGGCGATTACCAAGCTGGTAATATATTCTCTTGGCCGAAAAATGAAATAAATGATAACTCTAGAGATCCCATGGGCTCACATGTAAGGTCTAACTTCACCAGCAGAGATCATGCATCTACGCTGGAAAAGAACACAGCATCATTAGACACGCTAGATGATTTCCCTGCTTTGAGTGCTGGAATTTCAAAATTGGCGCCAAGTGAAGAGTTAACGTCGTCGTCATCATTGAGCAGCAGTGTAACTTGTGTTAAGCCTGCAGAAACTGATACCACGCCTCGTCCTATCGATATGGGTGCTACTGGAAATAAAATAACGGAGATTTGTGCTGTTGCAGCTCCTTTGGGTAATAAAAATACTACGCAAGTGTTACAACAAAAAGGTTTGTCTACTTTTTTTAGCAAACCCTTTCAGTTACAGCAAGCTGAGCGGGTGCAGGAGCGGATAGCTACGTCTAGGTCCAGATCCAGAGGTAGAGCTAAACAGAGGGACTCCACCACTCCGTTGGATGGCAAACAGAAAAATGAAAGTCCTTTAAAACAATTAAAGATAGCTCGAAGGTGATGGCAGGTACTATGAATCTTTCTGATTTCTCTTTGAGAAAAGAGCATTATATGCTTCTGGCAAAAGGACTAGGATATATTCCAACCTCTACAGAGGACATTGTGAGAGTGTTGACTGATTTAAAGTTGTTTGTAAGGTCCATAGCACTGAAGTTGTTTTTTAAAAATGACAAATATGATGCTAGTGTTTGTAAACGCAGTGTTTTTGTACCTAATTATGCCCCAGTACTTATAGCTTTTAATGATCTCTGTGAGGATGCAATCAGGAAGCCTTATGCAACTAATAATTATAAGAGAAATTCTAATTTAACTTATGCAGAATATATTGCTTTGAATGAATTAAAGGAAAACTCACATATTGTGATAAAACAAGCGGACAAGGGGGGATCAACTGTTATTATGAATAGAGAACATTTTATAGGTTCAGTGCTTTTATTGTTGGATGATGATACAGCGTTTAAGCGTGTTACACTTTTACAAGTGAAAAAATGCATTAGTTATGTTAATATGTGTGTGTATGACCTACAGTTAACAGGAGATATTTCGTTGGATTTATTTCACTTCTTTACAGTACCGTGCCCTGTAGTGCCACAGTTTTATGGCATACCAAAACTGCACAAGTCACAGGTTAATCCCCCGATGAGACCTATCGTCTCTGGAAATGGGTGGATTACTGAACCCATATCACTCTACCTGCAAAGGCAACTACAACCATTACTAAAGTTTTGTCACACAGTGCTTAAAGATTCTAGTGATTTTTTTAGTTAAGCTCAAGAATTGGCATATGAATGAGTCTAGCTACAGATACCTGTGAACATATATATATGGTGGTAATGGACATTACATCATTATTTACTGTAATCCCCAATGATTATGGGCTGGATGCCATTAGAGAATTCTTGTTGAGATATTCAGGTTTTTTAGCCGGACATATAGAAAATATTTGCATGTTGTTAGACCTGGTTCTAAGAAACAATATATTCTTGTTTGATAACGAATTTTATTTACAGCAAACTGGTGTGGCAATGGGCACACCAGTAGCAAATACTTATGCCAATCTGGTTCTTTCCCAATGGGAGAGAATGTATATAAATGATGGTGAGAGGTTTTTGAATGAAAATTTGTTATTTTATCAAAGATTTGTTGATGATTGTTTCCTTCTTTGGAAAGGCACCCATAGTGAATTAGAGGATTATATTCTTTCTCTGAATAATTCAACTAGTTTTTTAAAGTTTAAGTATGAATGTTCGGTTAGCACCATTAATTTTCTAGATATTACATTAATTAAGAGGGAAGGTGTTATCAACACCACAGTATTTAAGAAAGAAGTATCGTCTGTAAGGTACCTATATGCATCAAGTATGCATGCTCCACATGTGTTTAAGGGCATTGTTAAGGCGCAATTGGCTCGCATCAGTAGACCCAATACTGATGATGATGCTTTTAAGAAGCAACTTAATGAAGCATGTGTGGAATTTAAGAATAGTGGGTATTCATCGCATATGATACAAGAGATTAGTGAATATATTATATCTAATAGACATACCCTTTTCAAACCTACATTTCTACAGATATCTAATACACTGTGTGAAAGATTGAGTGAGCCGGTGGACAGGGTTTGTCTGAGATATATAACTTCTTACAGCACTATGACTGCCACGGTGAGAGATATAGTTAGAAAATACTGGAAGGTCCTTCTTACACAGGATGATATCAGGATGGTTGTGGGGGATAGAGCGTGTTTTTCTTATAGAAACATGAAGACATTAAAAAGTATGTTAGCGTATAAGGACTTTGGTAGTGTAAATTCTACATCTATTGGTGTATTAAGGAAGGGTACTTTCTCCTGTTATAATTGTAGTTGCTGTGTAGATATTTTACAACAGTGTGATCCATTAAGTCCTGTAAATACATTTGTTCACCCTGTTTCAAAAAGAGTGTATACCTTTAACTGTTTTGCCACTTGTGTAACAAGTAATATTGTTTATTTGGCAACATGTGACACCTGTCCCTCCTTTTATGTTGGGAAAAACTACTAGAAAACTTAAAGACAGGATTATAGAACATAAATCCAACATAAGGAATGGGAGTGACACGAATGCTTTATCTAAGCATGTAAAAAGTTATGGTATATCTCACACTTTTAAGTTTAGGGTTATAGACACTGTTAGTGTGTCAAAAAGGGGGGGGACTTATGTAATTTGTTAGACAATAGAGAATATAATTGGATTGTAAGACTAGCAGCAGATGTGGCATCAGGATTGAATGCAAGTGTTTCATTAAAGCCTGTTTTGACTAAAATACAGCACACAAGGTTAAAATAATAACATTTATTAGCAAGTATATACTTTGAATATGTTGAATAATATGATATTTTATTGAGTAAGCACATTTTTATGTAGTTTTATTAACAATATGTCTTTTTTATTTGTTTATTGTAAGTTTGTATTATTTCATGTCATATGACCTTGGCTGCGGGTCATGTGATGTCCGGGGCTTGTATTTAAACATGTGATTTTATTGTACCTTTTGTTAAGCATTGAAAAAGGGTTTTGGCCTGAAAGCTTTGTTTTTGATAAAGGTTTTTGCTCTCAACGTTTGGTTTTTTGTTTTTTTTTTTTAAATCATAATAAAGCCAGCACAATTTAATAATAAACAGATAAAATTCTTCTAACAACACAATGTAAATCCTCACAAATAAACAGGATGAGCGCGTTCGGCTATGTCTTCAGCAGATCTGAATGTTGAACACAAATTCTACTCTCTCTTCATGGTGATATTGCAGAGCTTGTGTTTAATCTACAACCACATACTTGGTATGTATTGTCCCCCATACTCACCATTTAAGTCTTGCTATTCTCAGTGTTGAAGTTATAGTCCTCGGAATTTCAGAGACCGTCATGATCTACACTATTTTTTGATCTTGATCAAAGCTGGTATTTCCATGCACTGATACAATAGTTTACTGGCTCAAGGAATGGATTTAGTCCCTCCCTGCACTGTGAATTTAGCGCCAAGTCTAACTACTCTCTGAGGTAGTGAGTGAAAACCCAGAAAGCCAGCCATGAACTTTGCACATGGAGAAATTCAGTGCTAGGATGTACACATTTACAAAGGCTGTTACTTATGAGAAAAGACATCCACTGAATTTATAACTCTCATCATATGTGTAACCTTCTTTATACTGCTTTGAGAAAATGACATTTTAAGGACATGCACTTTTTTGCACTTCTCTGGCACTGGCAGAGATTTGGGGGGTTATTTTTATTCCATTTTCTTTAATTTTGATGAGTTTCAGAAGGCTAGTCAAACCAGTGTTCGGCTAATATAGTAGACAAGAACAGCCGACATCTTTTGTCATTTACACAGGTATAATTTTTAACATGAAGTGGTTTACTGCTTCAGCACATAATTGCAGAGGTTTTTACCATTTTGCTTGAAAATATCAACCTAACTACTGTCTTCACAGAGAGATATGACATTTCTTTATACTAGAAAGCCTAAATTTAAAGTATGTGCTGTACAAGGTAATTAATTTTCAGTTTTGCAAGAAGCTGAACCTTTTCTCAACTCTTACAGCTGTAATGCAGAGTATTTTTTAGATGGCATATAGAGAGTGGTTTGCTGCAAAGGAAAGTGTACTTGTTTGGCCTTAACATACTTCATCAGCTGCTAGAATCTTAAATTTACTGCAGAGATGAAGGTGTTTCTTAAAGTTGTGCCGTGTGTCAGGTTTTCTAAAAAGTAGTTTTTGACATCATACCTCATTGTATGGACACAGGGCTGTGCTGATTCTGAATCTCTGTAGCCTGTCATTACCTAAAGTAGAAATAAAATCAGATGGATAAAAAAACAGCAGGTCTATGAATTCTATTTTTTTTTTCAAGAGTACAGTATGATCCTCCGGTCTGACCGTACTGTTGTTTGTGGCAAAGAAACAAATGTTAAGTATGAAAATATTAAGCAGATTAGCGATTCAGTAAATAACTGATTTAATTGGATGTCCTTCAAGGATGCATCTGCAGTCCTAACATATGGGTTGTCCTGCCTCAGGCAGCCCTTCGTTCGGCCGGATTCCAAAGTCTGGGTCTGGCCTCGGCTGATGTCGCACTCCACCCGACGTCATAGCTGCTGTTTATTGGGTATAAAGGCATTAGCCAACGCCATTTTCCTCAGTCTTTCTTGCCGCGCGGTGCCCGAAGCAGAAGCTGTTCGCAAGTGCCGGTCGGTCAGATCCAGAGATTTCTACTACCGAAGACTTCTAAAAAGCTAAGTACCCGCTGGGGACTCTTTCTTGCCTCAGCCGATGTCAGACAAAGTAAATAATTGTTTAACTTGTGGGAAACAAATACCTCATAAGGATTTCCACTCTTACTGCCTTCCTTGCTTAGGCCCAGACCACGACGTATCAGCTTGTCTAGCCTGTGCTTCCTTCAACCGACGGACACTTAGACGTTGGTCGGAGTTTGCAGAGGAGTTTTTTGGTCCCGCTTTTGCATACAAAATGCCATTGGAGACTCCGACTACTCAATTAGCTAAAAAGCGCAAGGAAAAGGACCGACATTCGCGGCCCGCAGTTTCGGCTGAAACCACGGATGTTCTTCATCTCACATTGCTGCAGTCCATACATATGGGTAGTCCGCTGTCCTCGGTCGGCCCGAATACCAAAGTATTAGGCTGACGTCGGTCAAGGCGCTTAAAACTGACATCAGGACGTCAGGGTACAAAAGCGCATGACCGACGTAATTTCCTCAGTCTTTTTTGCCGCATGGTCCGATGCAGAAGCAGCGTTGCAAGTGCCGTTCGGCGTTCTGAAATTTTTCGAATTCGGAGTTTCAGACCGAATCCAAGTTGGCTAAGTACCCCGTTGGGGATTATTTTGTTTTTTTCTTGCCTCAGTGTTTTACCGGATGTCAGAAAAAGTGAATAACTGTATTTCTTGTGGGAAACAGATACCGCATAGGGATTATCATTCTTTGTGTATTCCTTGTTTGGGGCCTGAGCACGACGTTGTTGGGTGTCGCTTTTGTGCTAGGTTCAATAAACGCACTATTAAGCGAAGGTTAGATTGTGCTAGGCTGGTCTTTGGCACGCGGTGCAATTATAATATGCCGTCAGATTCTCCGGCGCCCGCTTCTGCGAAGAAGCGCAAAGACAAAGCAGTTAAACCCAGGCAAGATGAGTCGTCCGTTCTGGACGCCGGTTCTTTAGAGGCTTCAGTGGAACCGGTGGTTCCGACGGAGACTTCTCTGGAGTCTCAGGGGGAGACTTTGATTTTGCAGGAGGTAGTCTCTCAGGAGGCAGGTCAGGCTGAAGGGGCTTCTCAAGTTACTGTACTCCCCTCCCTTCCTAGGGTGGTTAGGCCTTCTCCTTCGGTTTCCAAGGCTTCTCCCAGAGGCAGGCCAGTTTTAGCTTCTGTTGGGGTCACTCCTAGTTCAGCAGGGTCTGTGCCTAAGAAGCACATGCTTAAAATGGCAGAAGATTTGATTACTCTGATTAGAGGTTCTATGCCCCCTCCTGATAAGAGGCCTAGGGAGGAGCCAGAGTTGGGAAGTTTTGATCAGGCTTCGGATGTTTCAGAGTCTTCGGCTGAAGACTTGCAGGAGTACTCTCCTTATTCTGATTCTGATGCAGATGATTCCACTCCTTCTGCTTCTCCTCCAGAGGATTTTTCTTTTTCAGAGACACTTCATTCTATGAATGAACATTTTAAGTGGGAAGGTCAGGACTTCTCTGATTCTAGGAAAAGGCTCAGGGAGTTTTTGCTGTTACCCCAGCATAGGCCTTTGGCTATACCCCCTGTTCTGGATGTTGTGGAAGATGTGTTTGCAGAGGCTTCACTTAATCCTGATTCTCTGCCGCCTGCTCCTGTTAAGCCGGATAGGTATTACAGGGTGCCTGAGGCTCACAAATATCTTTATAAGAGTCCTAGGGCGGACCCAGAAACTATTAGTCAGGGACCTAAGGGTGTCAAGGCCTCTATTGTAAAAAATCCGGTTCCTCTAGATAAAGAAGCCAGAGCTTTGGATAGATGGGGAAAGAAGGTCTATACATCTTCTACCTTAGCTATGAGGGCTTTGAATTGCCAGTTTCATATGTTGAAATATCAAAACTTTCTTCTTTCTCAATTGAAGTCTAAGGTGGATGCTCTGGCGGAAGGCATTGAGTGTAAAGAATTGCAAGATTTGGTGCATGTCTCTGAACAGGTGGGTAAGCATTCATTACAGTGTGGTTTTGATGCTGTGCAGGTCTCGTCTAGGGTGGCTGCCACTGGCTCAGTTCTTCGCAGGCACGCCTGGTTGAAGGATCAGAATTTATCTGACCATGTTAAGACAAGGATTTTGGATGCTCCTTTGCAGTCTGATGTGTTGTTTGGTTCACCTGTGGAGTCAGTCTTGAAGAAAATGGAAGACAAGGCTAAGTCTATGCAGACTGTTAAAGATTTTTTGCAAGTTCAGCCTCCGAAGTTTAGTAGGAATTGGCCTGCTAAGGGGTGGACGTATCGTTCTTATGATTCTCAGTCTAAGGGTAGATCTAGACGTGGTAGGGGCAGAGCTCAGAGTTCTTTCAGGCCTAGAACAGGGAGTTCCCCTGCACAATCTTCGGGGGAGGGCAGGGGCCAGTTCTTTCGTAAACAGGCCCAATGACCTACTTTTTCAGCTGCCAGATCCTTCTTGCCTGGCAGCACCTTTGCTCTTCAAGGAAAATTGGATGTTGGTTACCCAAGACAAATGGGTATTGGATATCATACACCAGGGTTACAAGTTTTATTTCCATACCTTGCCTCCTTTCAAAGGCATGCCGGACGTTCCTCCTCAGCAAAGACTAGAGGCTCGCAAACAAATTTCTCTACTACTTCAAATAGGGGCCATACAACCGGTCCCTCTGCCAGAAGTGGGCCTAGGATTTTATTCTCGCCTGTTTCTAGTACCAAAGAAAGGAAACACGTGGAGACCAATTTTGGATTTATCCATCCTCAACAAATATCTGGACATTCCCAAGTTCAAAATGTTAACGTTACAACAGCTTTTACCTCTGCTGGGCAAAGATCACTGGATGGTGACCCTGGATCTCAAGGAGGCTTACCTTCATGTTCCTATCAGGCCCAGTTGCAGGAAGTATCTGCGCTTCGGGCTGGGACTTCACATTATCAATTCTCTGCATTGCCCTTTGGCTTATCTACTGCGCCCAGAGTGTTCACGAAGGTTCTGGCTCCAGTGGTAGCTTTTTTCAGGCTAAGAGGAATACAGATCTATCCTTATTTGGACGATTGCCTGATACTGGCCCAAGGAAAGGACGAACTTCTTCATCATTTACAGTATGTGATGGCAGTGTTAAGATGCCTGGGGTATTCTGTGAACGAAATAAAGTCCAGTCTAGTACCCTCTCAGGACATGTGCTTTCTGGGTGTGAGACTGAATACAGCATCCCTGATGGCCTTTTTGACCCCGGATAAACAAAAGAATCTTTCTCTTTACTTCCATCAGTTGTCTCATCAGTCCAGGCTGACTGCAAGGACAGTCCTTCAAGCCTTGGGGTTCATGGCATCTTGTATTCTGGTACTTCCCAATGCCAAACTGCATATGAGGAAGCTACAATGGTATCTCAAGAATGTATGGACACAGCACTGCCAAGATTTGGACACTGTCATTCAAATAATACCTTGCATTCAAAAGGAATTTTTGTGGTGGGCTCAGGAATGTCACCTAAACAAGGGACTCTCTGTGACCCGGCCAGAGGCGAGTCAGATTTTAACGACAGATGCCTCAGACAAAGCTTGGGGAGCTCATCTAAATGGAAAATGGGTACAAGACACGTGGCCTGCCAGACTTCAACATCTACATATCAACTTGAAGGAGATGTTAGCAGTCCAATTTGCATTGATAGCTTTCAAGGATTTACTTCTTCCAGGGCAGGTGTTGATTTAAACAGACAACACAACTGTCATGTGGTACATCAACAAGCAAGGGGGAACGGATTCTTATCCTCTATGCAGACAAGCAATGATTTTGTGGGAGACTGCTCTCAGTTTACAGCTAAATCTTCAGGCAAGGTTTCTGCCAGGAGCACAGAACTCCTTAGCAGATGTGTTGAGCAGACAAATTATGGATCCCCACGAGTGGAAATTGGATCCTCATGTATTTCAGAGATTGACAGTGTTATGGGGAACTCCAGACATAGATCTGTTCGCTTCTCCACTAAATTACCAGCTGCCAAAGTTTTGCACAAAAAGGTTTCATCCTTCGGCTTGGAAAGTGGATGCTCTCTCATTCAATTGGAGCAATCTTCACGTGTATGCCTTTCCACCTCTGCCTCTCCTCCCAAAGGTACTGCTGAAGGTCAGACAGGACAAGCCAAACATGATTTTAATAGCTCCAGATTGGCCTCGACAGCACTGGTACCCATTACTGAGAAGTCTGGTACAGGAGCCTCCATGGCCTTTGCCTTCGATTCCTCACCTGCTGTCTCAGGAGAACAGTCATTTACTCAATGTCAAACTTCATTCTCTACATCTGACAGCCTGGCATATTCTGTTTTAAACCCTGGAGGGTCTCAGCTTCCACAACAAGTTTTGAATGTTATTTTGGAGGCCAGAAGGCCTAGTACAAGGAAAGTTTACGCAGATAAATGGAGGAGATTTTTATTTTGGAGTACTGCAAAGGATTTTGATGTTTCTAAACCTAATTTAAGTGCTGCGCTTCAATACCTTACTGAGTTATTGGACAAAGGTTTGTCCTTCTCCTCTATAAAGGTTCATGCTGCAGCAATTTCTGCTCACTATGACTGTGACCCACCATTATTTTCTCAGCCTTTGTTTAAGCAATTCCTTAGAGGGGCAAAAAATATAAGACCCCACGTAGAGCTCCTACTCCTGCTTGGGATCTCAATTTTGTGTTGGAGAAACTCACTCTACAACCTTTTGAGCCTGCAGCATCGGCAGAGTTGAAATATTTATCTTGGAAGACTGCTTTTTGTTGGCCATTACCTCTGAGAAGGGTTTCTGAATTACAGGCCCTTATGGCAGTTGAGCCTTTCTTAATTTTCCACAAGGACAGGGTGTCTTTGCGTACTAACCCTTCTTTTATGCCTAAAGTGGTTTCTAGTGTGGCTTTAAACCAAACTATTCATTTACCTACTTTTTATGCAAACCCCCAAAATAAAGGGGAAAGGATTTTGCACACTTTGGATATACACAGACAGTTGCGATATTATTTGAGCAGAACTAAAGGGTTCAGGCAGTCTCAGCAGTTGTTTGTTTCTTTTGCTTTGGGTTCTCAGGGCAAACCTGTTTCAAAACAAACTATTTCTAAGTGGATTGGGTTTTGTATTGCTTTCTGTTATTCCCATCATGGTAAGGAGATTCCAGCTGGGATTAGGCCTCATTCCACTAGGGCTACTGCCACTTCTACAGCCTTTTAAGGGGTGGCTACTAAAGATATTTTGGAAGCAGCTACTTGGAGTTCAGTGCATACTTTCTCTAAGCATTACCACCTTCCACTTTACTCTAAATCTAGGGCTGGATTTGCAACTGCAATTTTGCAAGGCATGTTGGCAGCTCCTAATTCCTTATAGTTTTGCCATCCTCCCTTACCTCTGCTTTGGGATTCTACCCATATGTAAGGACTGCAGCAATGTGAGATGAAGAACATAGTACAGTTTTGTACCTACCATAAATGTAGATGTTCGAAGATCAACATTGCTGCAGTCCAATTTACCCTCCCTCCTTCCCCTCTGTTGTTGATGGTGGTGGTGTGGTTTGTGTTGTACATAGTGTAAATATGGTTAGTGCACGGGTGGTTGGTTAGGTTTTGCTGGTTTTTGGCTTTGGCCTTTCTTGTTAGGGCCTTCTGACATCTGGGGCAAGAAAAGACTGAGGAAATGACGTCGGTCATGCGCTTTTGTACCCTGACGTCCTGATGTCAGTTTTAAGCGCCTTGACCGACGTCAGCCTAATACTTTGGTATTCGGGCCGACCGAGGACAGCGGACTACCCATATGTAAGGACTGCAGCAATGTGGATCTTCGAACATCTACATTTATGGTAGGTACAAAACTGTACTTTAGGCCAACCGCGAATGTCTCGGTTTCGGCTGAAACCGAGCCCCCGGTTCTTCCTTCGGCCGAAAGCATGCTTCCGATAGCCGAGGCCTCACAGGGCATGGCTGAATCTGCTACTGAATTTACTGCTACAGAAGCAGGCACCCAGGATTTACCAGACACTATTCCTTTAGACATAACTACTCCTGCACGTGGGGCTGCTAGACCCCCTGCTTCCATGTCTATCAAGGCTTTTGCCAGGGCTAAGGCAGCTAAATCTTCTAAGGCCTTGCCTGCCAAAACACCTTCACATAGGCCTACCTCTAGTTCCTAAATACTCAGCCTGGCTGAGGATCTCATTTCTTTGATCAGAGGATCCCAACCTCACCCAGACAGGGCCTCTCAGCCCCCTCCAGACAAGAGGCCTAGGACTGAACCCCCGGAACCTGTCTCTACAGATTATTCCTCGGATGACTCAGACCTTTCAGACCCTCATGAAGGCCCATATTCTCCTTATGAGGATTCTGATGCAGAAGACTCCATTCCTTCTGCCTCTCCTCCTGAAGAATTTTCCTTTGGGGACACCTTGCATGCTATGAGGGAACACTTCCTATGGCAGGGCCAGGATTTTTCAGATTCAAGGAAAAGGCTAAGGACTTTCTTACACTTACCACAGCATAGGCCTTTAGCCATTCTGCCAGTACTAACAGTTGATGATGATGCATATAATGATGCCTGTACTGCTCCTGATTCTCTTCCTCCGGCCCCTGCCAAGCCAGACAGATATTACAGGGTCCCGGACACACACTACCATTTGTATAAGGCTCCTGTTGCAGACCCTGAAACCATTTCACAGGGCCCTAAAGGTGTGGCAGCTGCCTCTGCCAAAAACCCTCTTCCCTCTGAAAGGGAATCTAGAGCATTAGAGAGATGGGGTAAAAAGGTTTATACTTCTGCTACTCTTTCGGCCAGGGCCTTGAACTGTCAATTTCACATGATTCAGTACCAGGAATTTTTGTTAGACCAGCTAAATAAAAAAACTATCTTCTCCTGAACCTTTAGACCGCAAGTCCCTTCAGGATTTGATACATAACTCTCAGCAGGTCAGTAACCATTTCTTAAAATGTGGCTATGATGCACTGGAGGCTTCCTTTAGATCAGCGGTGACTGGAACAGTGATTTGAAGGCATGACTGGTTAAAAGAACAATCCTTACCAGACCATGTTAAGTCAAAACTCCTAGATGCTCCCATGGAGAAACAAAGTTTGTTTGGCTCCCCTGCACAGGAGGTTCTAAAAAAGGTGGAAGAAAAAGCAAAATCTGTCCAAACAGTCAAGGATTTCTTACAGGTCCAACCTCCGAGGTTTAGCAGAAATTGGCCTTCGAAGAATTGGTCCTTTCCAGACAACTCCAGAGCGCAGAGAGGCAGAAATAGACGCCCAAGAGGCAGAGGTCAATCTAGGGGTGCCTACAGGGGACGTCAGTGGCAACCTACCAACCAGAGAAGTACTGCCACAGAATCAACTACAACCACTTCTACAGGGCAGACACAATGACTTGGCTCTAGTTCCGCCTACCAGGGAACAACTGGAAGCACCCTTGGGTGGAAAACTAGCCTTATTCTCCGACAACTGGCATTACATTACAGGAGACAAATGGACTTTACAAACAATAGACAAGGGCTACAGGTTTCACTTCCATACTCTACCAAAAAGAGAGGAATGCCAAACCTACCACCAAGCCAAAAAACAGACGCTCTAAGACAAATCAACAACTTACTAAGGATGAGAGCTATAGAAGAGGTGCCACCTATGGAACAAGGCCAAGGATTTTACTCCAGGCTTTTCCTTGTACCAAGAAAAGAAAATCAATGGAGACCTATTCTAGATTTGTCTGCACTGAACACATACCTCATTGTTCCAAAATTCAAAATGCTGACCCTCCAGCAACTTCTTCCCATGCTGGGCAAGGAGTCTTGGCTGGTGACTCTAGATCTCAAGGAGGCATACCTGCACGTCCCTATACGACCAGATTGCAGAAGACACCTCAGATTTCTTGCAGGATCAGAGCATTATCAATTCTCAGCATTGCCTTTTGGCTTATCTACTGCGCCCAGAGTATTCACGAAATGCCTGGCATCAGTAATTGCTCATTGCAGACTTCAGGGAATTCAGATTTACCCATACCTGGATGACTGCCTAATACAAGCAGACAACAAGGCAAAGTTAACAAAAGATTTGGAAAATGTCATACAACTGTTGCAAGCCTTGGGATACACAGTCAACATGCAAAAGTCAAGACTAGTACCATCCCAAAGGATAACATTCTTGGGTGCAGAATTAGACACATCAACTCAGATGGCTTTTCTCACAGAAGAAAACAAAAGCAACTACCAGTCTACTTCATGACATTAACAACACAAACTCAGCTTACTGCAAGGAAAGTCCTGCAAGCCCTGGGCTACATGACATCCTGCATAATATTGGTTCCACATGCCAGGCTGCATATGAGAAAGCTACAATGGTATCTAAGGAATGTATGGTCTCAACACAAGCACAGTCTAGAAGCCCAGATTCCAATAATTCCATGCCTGAAGCAAGAATTCCTGTGGTGGGCTCAGGCCTGTCAGTTGAACAGAGGCTTGCCTTTCCACAAACCACAACCAAGCCAGACCATCACCACGGACGCCTCAGACCTAGGATGGGGGGCACACATGGTGGACAAGTGTATACAAGGCCTATGGACCCAAGACCAGCTGAATCTACACATAAATCTAAAGGAGATGCTGGCAGTGAAACATGCGATCCAGGCATTCAGACCTCTCCTTCAACAGGGTCATCTGCTGACAAGGATGGACAATACCACAGTCATGTGGTACATCAACAAACAGGGAGGTACACATTCATATCCTCTATGCCGGATGGCAATGGACCTGTGGAATGTGGCCCTGAACCTCAACATTCAACTTCAGGCCAGATTTGTACCAGGAAAAGAAAATTCTCTAGCAGACACCTTAAGCAGAACTACCACGGATGCTCACGAATGGATGCTGCATCCAGATATCTTCAAAGCCATAACAAAGAAATGGGGACTACCACAGATAGACCTGTTTGCCTCCCCACACAATCACCAATTGAAGAAATTCTGCACAAGAGCATACCACCGACTTGCTTGGAGGGTGGACTCCCTTTCCTTCAGCTGGAAAAACCTGACAGCATATGCATTTCCACCTCTTCCCTTGATGTACAAAGTTCTACTGAAGATCAGAGAGGATCAGCCAAGGGTAATTCTGATAGCTCCAGACTGGCCGAGGCAGCATTGGTACCCGCTACTGAGAAGCATGTCTCGGACACACGCATGGCATCTTGGAAAACTGCTTTCCTGCTAGCAATTACTTCAGCAAGAAGGGTATCTGAGTTACAGGCATTAATGGCAGTACAACCCTTCCTTATCTTCCATCAGGACAGAGTCTCTCTGAGAACTAACCCTACCTTTATGCCAAAAGTGATCTCCAGAGTATCATTGAACCAAGCGATTCATTTACCTACATTCTTCCCCAACCCACAGAACAGGGGGGAAAAGACTGCTACATACCTTGGATGTGCACAGACAATTACGCTACTATCTGGACAGAACTAAGACCAGCAGAAAAACTGACCAGCTTCTGGTAGCATATGCAGCAGGAATGCAAGGAAAAGCAATTTCAAAACAGACAATCTCAAAATGGATAGGAAATTGCATTCGATTTTGCTACTCTTTTCATGGAAAGACAACTCCTGATAATATCAGACCTCATTCCACAAGAGCTACAGCCACCACTACAGCTTTCCTACGAGGAGTGGCTACCAAAGACATTTTAGAAGCTGCTACTTGGAGCTCCGTGCATACATTTGCCAAGCATTACAATCTTCCCTTATACTCTAGATCCCGAGCAGGTTTTGCAACTGCTGTTTTGCAAGGGATCTTAACTACACCATCTTTATCTTAGTGCCTCCTCCCCCAGTTTGGCTATGGTATTCTACCCATATGTTAGGACTGCAGATGCATCCTTGAAGGACATAGTACAGTTTTGTAACTACCATAAATGTAGATGTCCGATAGGTACGCATCTGCAGCCAGGATTACCCACCCTCCTTCCCCTCTGTGGTATTCCTAGGGTATTTACCCCTCTTTTAGCTAGCTGGGGAATCTATTATGGTGTATTTGTTTGTATATATGTATATATATATATATATATATATATATATATATTTTTTTATATTGTTTGCTCTCTACTGTTTGGAATTATTTGCATTTATCCAAATTTAGCCTTACTAGAGGGCACCTGGCATCTGGGGCAAGAAACACTGAGGAAAATGGCGTCGGCTGATGCCTTTATACCCAATAAACAGCAGCTATGACGTCGGGTGAAGTGCGACATCAGCCGAGGCCAGACCCAGACTTTGGAATCCGGCCGACCGAAGGGCTGCCTGAGGCAGGACAACCCATATGTTAGGACTGCAGATGCATACCTATTGGACATCCACATTTATGGTAGGTACAAAACTGTACTTTATCAACTCTTATTTGGATAGGGAACAGAAAATACACCCCTGATATTCCATCTATGTCCCTGCTGGACAGTGGCATAGGGTGCTGACTTGCTGGAACATGGGCTAAATTCCTGGCTAGGCTTGTAAGGTCATCAGGACCAATAGCCTAGTAACTTCCTATGATCCTAAAAAAGTACTTCATTGTACTTGTGTTCTTTACAGGTTAGGCACGTCAACAACAAAGGTGCATCAGTTCCTACTGTATGAAAAGAACCATTGAGCTAGAACCTTTTCTGTGGTCATTGTTCTTCTACTGTGAGCTCTTCCTAGAAGAGGTGTCGCGCAAGAGCTTAAGTATGTAGTATTTTATTGTTGTTTTACTGTTTTCAGCATATGTTTAAACACACTATGGTGACAGAATAGCAGCAGCTCATAGTGACTTCCAAGAAGGTTCCATTAGTGAACATTGGCAAGTCAGCCTTTTGGAAATCTCCGTTCACTTCTATCTCAAAGTATTGCTGTCCAGGACAGATGTCAATATTCGCATAATAGTCTTCAGACGCTATTCTATGCCTTTCTCTGTTGTGTTCCAATGGTTGTAGTGTTTTTAATCCTTAAAAAATTGGATTAGCTTTGCTAAGATCACAGTAAGCTGCCTGTCAGGCACTAGAATCCGCCACATAACACAAGCACTCAGGTCACTCCACAGCAAGTACAAGTATGACTCAGTCATTGTCCATGCCGGTGTGAACGACCTGAGACGTACCTCCCTGGACTACATGAAAAGAGACATAGAGGAGCTCTCAGATTATGTAGCCCAGGCCGGTATGACCCTGACCCTGAGCAGTATCCTACTCTCACCAAGAATGATGCCACAATACAGAGACAAAATGATCAGCTTTAATAATTGGCTTAATTACTGGTGTCATTCTAAGGGGATCCAATGTCTGTCTGCCTGGGATGACATGCTTGACAAGCCACGCTGCTTCACAAGGGATGGCTTGCACCTGTCACCCTGGGCTTCGGATATTGGCAAAGGCTCTTGCCACCCCCATAGTGCCTTTTTTAGGCAAGGCTCAAATGATAAACCTACCACCCTAGAAAACAAAAATGGAGAAAAACTAAGGGTAATACTGCTCAATGCCAGAAGTCTAAACCTCAAGATGCACGCCCTCGAAGCCCTCCTCAGTATGGAGAACATTGATGTCTGTGCTGTGACTGAAACCTGGTTTAAGGCTCCTGAGAGCACCCCAGCATTTTCAGGTTATACCTCATATCATGCGTTCCGGCCCCAAAATCCGGACCGAACCCCAAAAGGAGGGGGAGTATCCATATTCATAAAGGATACCCACACCTCCAGGTTAGTGGCAACGCACGAAGCATTGGAGACCATCCAGGTGCAATTAACCATAGGTAATACTGCCCTACAGTTTGTAGCATACTACAGACCACCTTCTCAAACTCAGGAAACCCACACAGCCTTCCTGAAGACACTGGAGAGTATGAATGTCTCTCCAAACACCATCATATTGGGTGACTTCAACTACCCAAACATAGACTGGGAACATTACTCAAGCCCCAACACCCTAGCCCAAAGGTTCCTGGAGTTCATAAACTCAAATGCTATGGAACAACTAGTCACCATTCCCACAAGAGGAGAAAATATACTAGACCTGATCATCACAAACATGGGGACAAAATTCTCCACACCGGAAGTATATCCCTCATTGGTGAGATCAGACCATAAATTAATCTCATTGGAGATCCACATCCCGCCCCCACCCCCAGCAAAAAAGACCACAGTGAAGAACTTCTCAAAAGCAAACTTCACACTTCTTAAGACTGGAGTGGTATCCTTCAAGGCCCCCGAGCCAGTGGAAACCACAACCCACGCTGCTGAAACCCTTACAAATGCCTTCTACGAGCACCTCCAGGAATGTATGGATCAAGCAATCCCTAATAAAATCAAGACCCTTTCCACCAAAGGCAGGCGCCCGGTCTGGTGGACCCCAGCCATAAACAGAAAGCTACTACATGACAGAGCAAAATCCCTAAAAGGGAAGGCATCTCTGATCAATACTAGCAAAAAACTACGATCACTCATAAAATCATCCAAGGCCAACTTTGAGAGAAAAATCGCTAATGACACAAAAGACAATCATAAGGCCTTCTTTAGCTATGTTAGAAACCTGGGTGGAAACTCCCAGATATGCTCAGAATTAGTCCAAAATGATAAAAAAAATCACTGAACCCACAGACATTGCCAACATACTGGCAGACAGGTTCAGTGCAAATTTTCCCCTCCCTCCCCCCCAAAAGGAGAAATATCTATCCCACGAGAGTCTAGCCTCCCAAACATCTCAAATGCCCAGGTGAGAGCTGCTCTCTCTAAAGCAAAAAACACAGCATCAATGGGACCGGACGGTGTCCCCGGCTGTGTGCTACACTAACTCAATGAGGAACTAAACCCACACATAAGGCTGCTGTTTAATCTTAGCCTTACTACAGGATACGCACTCCAAAGAATGGCGTGACGGCAACTGTGGTCCCACTCCACAAAGGCGGTGCTTCTACGGACCCTGGAAATTACCGCCCCATAAGCTTGACGAGCCTTGTTTGCAAAGCTATGGAGAGGATCATAATGGAACTCATAAATAAAGACATTGGGGACCTACAGACACTGGATCCTACCCAATTTGGCTTTGTCAAGGGCAGATCCTGCCTCTTGAACTTGGTTGACTTTTTCGAAACAGTCACTAAGGCCATTGATGAGGGTAAGGCAGTTCACACAGCCTACCTTGACCTAGCTAAAGCGCTCACACAATACCCCACTCGGGCATCATAGAAAAGCTCACCAGCTTAGATGTAAACCCATATGTCACAAGATGGGTTGCAAACTGGCTCAAGGACAGAACACACAGGGTTAGAGTTGCTGGTGCCATGTCAGACTCTAAGCCAGTCACGGCGGTGTCCCACAGGGCTCAGTCCTGGGCCCCTCTTGTTCGGCATTTATTTTTCTGAAGTGCAGGCAAACATAGGGGATTGTGGCTGACAAAATTTGCAGATGACTGCAAACTGGGCACCATAATTGACACTCCATCAGACACAGACATCCTCCAGAGAGGTCTCATAGAAATGGATAACTGGTGCCAGAGCCATGGCCTTAAGCTAAATGCCAAAAATGTATAGTCATACCCTTTGGGAAAACAAGGTAACCCCTAATTACCACATAGGTGGTAATCCATTAAACACGGAAGAAGTTATCAGGGACCTGGGGACCCAAGTTGACAGTAACCTCTCTTTTGACACCCACATTGCCAAAGTGGTTAGGAAGACCTTCTACATTGCCCACCTGATCATGAAGGGATTCACATCCAGATCAGGAGAGGTCATTGTACCCTGTACTCTTCACTTATCAGACCAATGATTGAGTACAACGCCCCATTCGGAATGTACCTTATCCGACACCTGCAGCAGTTGGAAAGACCCCAAAAGTTTCTCACCAAAAGGATAAAGGGGCTCAAACATATGTCATACGATGCCCGACTGAAGAAACTCCAGCTCTATTCAGTCGCATACCGTCTGCTCAGAGGTGATCTGTGCCTGACATACAAGGCCATGTCCAACCCGAATTAATGGACATGCTCCACCTCAAAAAATCCAAATCCACCAGAGCCACGAGAGCAAGAGACTTAAACCTCAACACGGATGTAAATAGGACGTGCTGGAGGGACAGATTCATCACCCAGAGACTCCCTACACTATGGAACAGAATCCCAGTCCATGTGAGGCAGAGCCCCTCACTGACTCTGTTCAAGAGAAATCTTGACGAGTGGATGGGAGATCGTAGGTTTACCCCGGGAATCATCTCTGTGTCACTGCTGGACAGAGGCACAGCAAACTAATGGGTGTAGTATTCTCATCCTAAGGGGTGGTGAAAGCCACACACACTCTGGCTAGGCTTATAAATGCCCTAGGGCAGATAGCCTAGTATGAACCTATGAACCTATGAACCTATGAATCCATTAGCCTCAGTGTGAAATATCAACTTGATAGTAGTAACGCCACTTTGTCACATAGCCTCAGATTATTGGGATGTAGACAGAATTTTCTGATTTATACTTAAGTTCTCCTGCTGCTAACCTTGCCCTCAGCACAACTGCCATTTTTTCTGTGGTATATACCATTAAAAATAAATAAATATGCTACATTTAGCCTTCTCATAGAGATCCATCCAGTGTTCATCATATTGATCACTGTTGAAGTAGCCTTATCTTATGTGTGTTATATCCAGCTAAGGCTATAACAACTGACCAGCTTCCAAAGCTTCAAGGTCACTTTCCATATGCCCAAACCTTTAGTCAGCTTGAGCTGAACTGAAGAAAGAGTGGTTGTGGCACCAAGCCATTCAGTGCTTCTCTTCTGTGAAAAATGTAATTCTAAGTTAGAGGACTTTCACATTACTTTAAGTAACTTTTGTTTGGGAATATTACTTTTTTCATTCATGGAAGATGTTGTTAAAACTATGATGTTATGTTGTCCTATCTCACCTTCATTTTTGCTGGTTGGGTTCAGAGCCGATTCGTAGCTCCGACTCTGCTGCATACTAAAACTCGAGAACTTCCACTGGCTCGATGATACATCCTATCCCAAGATGCCTAGCGGCTGTTCCCCAGGTCTCGTTTGCCGCTTGAAGCATCGGGATTGTCTTCGCTGGCTCAGGCTAGTTATTACCTTTTATTACCTTTCTGATCTGCTCTTTTGATAAAAAACTACTAGTTAGAGGTTATTTTTCTCCTTTTTGAGTGTTATTACTGGTGTAGTATCTTTCCCTAATTGGTATGTTTTTTTCGGCCATTTCTTCCCTCTTTTCTTTCAGGCATTTCCCTTTTAAAAGATCCGTTTAAATTAGAGGATCCCTTTTCTCTTTCAGCCCATTTTTTCTTGGAGGGTTTCCTTTCTATCCCTCGGAGTTACTGTTTAAGTTAGAGACTTCTCCTCAGGTTGGAGGAGACTGACGTTTAACCTAGAGACTTCTCTTCCAACTTAGTTTTTCCCTCCTTGCTTACAAAAAAAAAAAACCTCTCTTAGCTTTCTCTCTGCTTTGTGTGGCTGATTGTGTTGTCACTTTACTTATTTCTGTAGTTGTTTTTTTGTTTAGCATAACATAATGTCTACTAAGGAAACAAAACAGTCTGGGTTTAAAAAGTGCGATTCATACACCCAGAAAATGTCTTTAACGGATGAACACACAAGTTGTGTTTACTGTCTAGGGGCAGTCCATCTGCAGGACTCCTGCTCCAAAAGTCATGGTTTCAGTACGAGGCTCATGCAAGAAAGAAGGAATAAACTTATTCTAAGAGGTTTACTGAAAGGGCCCTTTGAGACAACGATAAAAAGTAATCAGGCCTCTAAATCTGACAAACTAAAAAAAGTCAGCTTCATTGGCTCCAGATTCTGAGCTGTTAAGCAGCCATGAGAAACAAGCTTCTTTGGAACCAAAGATTGTCGTTTCTGATAAACCTGATCTCCCCTCTGTTCCATCTGGATCCTCGGAACCATCGCGGAGCTGAAAAAAGAGTCTGTCACCAACATTGAAGCCAGTACGCTCGGTGCCACAGTCTCCCTTACTACAGTCCATGCCAGGTAGTCACAAGTCATCTACCTACTCCTCTTGGTCCTCCAGATGTTTATCGGACAACGACGTGGAGCGGGTGGTGAAGAGGTTACTGCGGTCGCTGGCCCTGGCTAATATTCTTTCAAGCCCAGCCCATTGGAAAATGGAGCCCATTGAATCTCAGGTACCATCCATTCCTCCTCCGACTTGGACGAGTTCAGAGCCAGAGTGTTAGGAAGTCATTGTGCTGGAACCGGCGGAGCCAGTAATCACCTCCAAATGTGTCTGTTCCGACGTCTGCTCAGATCTCGTCGATGCTGTCTTCGATCGAGAGATCTGGGAGCTGACACTCCCTAGCCGGCTTGGGGGGAGGGGAGTCGAGTCGGACCCTTGTCAGAGCCGAATCTCCCTCTTGGTGCTTCAGCACAGGTGAGTTCAACGCCCACATCAGCCTCGGAGCCGTCCTCCTTGGTGCGGGGGAGATCTCCCGGTTCCTCTGGACCGGAGTGTCTCTCGGCTCAGGATCGTGGTGCCTTTGAGGTGATGAGGAGTGTCCTCTCCACTGAGTCTGCTCCACGTTCGGCTCCAGCCACTGTTTCCCCTAAAGGGCAAGCGTCTACTTCTACACCATCCCTCCATCCCCACAGTAGAGAGTCAGTGCCACAGGAACCCCCAATGGGGACATCCCCTCTTCCAACATCTCTTTGGAAGATCCCCCTGAGGAGGTCCCTTGAAAGAGACAGTGTAAGAGGAAACACACAGACTCAAAGGAAACAAGCAAAGGACTGGTATATGAAGTTCCTCTTAATACAAATATATCCTGTGAATAAAAAAGAGAGAGCAAACAAGGCGAGAGCAGGTAAATAATTTAATAAAGTAAGCGCTTTCACGTCTCGATGGACGCTTCCTCAGACTTTAATGCAATGCTGCTAAAAACACTTCACTTATATAAGTAGAATAAGACCAATCAATAATTCAGTTAGTCATTCATCACTCTTTAAAGGTGCATAAAACTGTAAAAGGTTCATAATGCATGTATTAGAAAATAAATAACAAACAGCAATAGAACAGTAGCAACGTAAAAGCATCCAATAAATCACAAAAATCTAAAAATATGTATACATAAAAGAAATATATATATATATATATATATATATATATATATATATATATATATATATATGTATAGTTAAATAAATCATATTAAAACATCTTAAGACTTCACTTCAAATGATGCATAAACAATTAATGTATCAGTGGTCTTTCAGTTAAAAATGGCCTTAGCACTTCTTTATCATTGAGACCAAATCCTTTATCAGCTTGCATCCTGATTATCCATTTTATCTCACATTGCTCTGAGTTTTAAAATTTCCTAGCCTACTTGTCATTGGTACTAATTCAAGGACTAGGACTAGTACCATGTTGTAGAATGTGCCTAGCTAGTGCATTCCCCACATCCTCCTTGTTTATGGCATAAATATGCTCTCTAACTCTATCCCTCAAGGTACGGTTAGTCATCCCTGTATAGAAACTCGGACATTTTGTACAATAAGCTAAATAAATAACATCTCTACTCTTACAATCTGCATAGTGTTTAAATACATATTTATAGCTAGTAGAGGGATGTATAAAACTATCCTTATTGCACATATATTGGCAATGGTTGCATCCCCTGCAGCTAAAGGTACCTTGTAGTTTCGATTCAGTCCTCTTGTTTAAAAGCATAGTATCATTATAACGTAATAGTCTTTTAAGCGACTTGTTATTATGATAAGAGAAGCTGGGTCGTTCTCCAACTATATTTCTCAGCTTCTCATCAGAAGTAAGTATCTGCCAATTCTCATTGATTATCCTAGCTATATTTTTATTATTGCTGGTATGTGAGACTTTTAATTGAACACTGGTACTCTTGAATGTCAATTATTAGCTGCATTAATGTTGGCTGCTAGGCTTAATGCCTTCATTGAACATTTAATTACTCAGGTTTCTGCTTTTGAACAAACACTTCTCATGCAGAAAAAGAAGAAGATACATAGAGATTTTGTCGATTTTATGCCATAAACAAGGAGGATGAGGGGAATGCACTAGCTGGGCACATTCTACAACATGGTACTATTCATAGAATTTTTATTCCTAGTTCTTGAATTAGTACCAAGGACAAGTAGGCTAGGAAATTTTAAAACTCGAACAGACCAACATGAGATAAAATGGGTAATCAGGATGCAAGCTGATAAAGGGTTTAGTCTCATTGATAAGGTTAGTGCTAAGGCCATTTTTAGCTGAAAGACCACTGATACATTAATTGTTTATGCATCATTTGAAGTTAAGTATTTTAAGATGTTTTAATATGATTTATTTAGATATATATATATATATATATATATATATATATATATATATATATATATATATTTTTATGTATACATATTTTTAGATTTTTGTGATTTATTGGATGCTTTTACGTTGCTACTGTTCTTTTGCTATTTGTTATTTTCTAATAAGTGCATTATGACCCTTTTACAGCTTTATGCACCTTTAAAGAGTGATGAATGACTAATTGAATTATTGATTGGTTTTAATTATTCTACTTATATAAGTGAAGTGTTTTTAGCAGCATTGTATTAGTCTGAGGAAGCGTCCATCAGGACGTGAAAGCGCTTACTTTAGTAAATTATTTACCTGTTCTCGCCTTGTTTGCTGTCTTTTTTTTTATTCACTAAACCCATAGATTCCCCTGAGTCTGTCACTTCTGATACCGATTTAGAGGACTCAGAAGGGTCCCCATGGTCGCCCTCTGAGGATGTTTCCTTCTTGGACATCCTTGAGATCCTTAAACATAGGGGCGGCTGGAAAACCCTTTCCCCTTCTGAGGATGAATCTGTATACCTGGAGGCATTTGGCTCTCGCCCCTCCACCTCTTGGGTGTCTCCACCTTTTGATCAGCTCCTGGCTGTGGTAAGTCGGAAGTAATGCGGCTCTTCAGAGTCACTGGATCCTCTTCCGAGGAGGCCAAACAAATTCATTACAGCCCCGAAAGATAGTATTTGACAAAGGGAGTTCCAGTAGATGTGATGAGTTAGCTGAAACGTCTGCATCTGTCCATCCACCGAACAAGGAGTCTTGAACGATGGACAGGTATGAAAAGCATATGTTCTCCTCAGCGGCCTTTACCCTACGGTTGCTGAATTACTTATAACATTTTACTCGACTTTAGAGGGATCTCCTTAAAGAGCTAGGAGATACTCTGCAAGGTACTACAGCTCAGGGTATGTCAGACAAGATAAATTCTCTGCTTGCGACCTTAGCCTCTATTACGAACTCCTCCATGCGCCTCATCTTCTATACGACCGATGGAGCGAGCAGGGCAGCAGGCACAGGAATAGCTCTTAGGAGGCACTCCAGGATGTGCCTTTGTGAGTTTGCTGAACCCTTCAAGTCTTCCTTTATTGATGCTCCATTCGATGGCGCATCCTTGTTTGGGCCAAAAGTAAAGGAGACTCTCGCCAGGAGCAAACAAGATGGCAAGACCCTATCTGCCATAGGGGTGCGTTTCTCCGCCCCTACTAGGCCTTATCCCAAAGGTCAGAAGAGCAGAAAAATGTGGATCCAAAAGTCCAAAGGAGCCTTGTCGGACGCTCGTGGTGATGTTCCCCCCCAGAGGGGGAATAATGTAAGACGTCCACGCGGCAGAGGGTGTCTGCAGAACCAGGGCGACAAGAGATACGTTCTCCGGTAGGCCCTTCCAGTGCTCCTGAAAGGAGGCCAGCCTGTCCACCTCTGGAGGCAGTCGGGGGAAGACTATCACTGTACCCAGAAACCTGGCTACAATTGACTTGAGACAAATGGGTACAGTCCATTATATCCAGGGGATACAACATTCCTTTCCACTGTCCGCCCCACCCACCAAAATCTATCCCAGACATTCCACCCAGTCAAAGGGATCAAGCAACCATAGACATTCAAAGGTTGCTAGAAAGAGTCATCCAAGAAGTCCCTGCAGACCGTATTGGATCCCGAATTTATTCAAGGTTCTTTTTAGTTCCAAAAAAGATAGGACTGGAGACCAATACTGGATCTCTGCAGACTCAACAAGTCAGTAAAGAAAGCGAAGTTCCAGATGGTAACACTGCAGTCTATACTCCCTTTTCTGGGACAAGACAATTAGATGTGCTCCTTAAATCTTCAGGATGTGTACTACCATATAAAGATGGACAGGTGATCCAGAAGATATCTACGCTTCTGTCTGGGAGCCAGTCATTATCAGTTCAGAGGTCTACCCTTTGGTCTCGCTACACCCCCAGAGTGTTTACCAAATGCAAGGCAGTAGTCACGGCTCACCTGAGGCATTAAGGATTCTAGGTGTTTCCATGCTTAGACAACTGGCTTCTGACAGCCACCACCAAGCATCTACTCATCAGAACGAGGGACGCCACCATCCTTCTCTGCTCAGACATGGGTATTACTATAAATGTAGAAAAATCTGCCTTGTTGCCATCACAGCATATTACTTTTATAGAGGCAGAATTAAACACAAACGACATGATAGCAAAATTGCCTCGAGAGAGTACAAACATTACGCGGTCAAGTGTCTATCCTACTCAAAAAGAAAAAGGTACAAGCAAAATTTGTCATCAAGGTCTTAGGTTCAGTGGCAGCGGCGATACCACTAGTCCCGCTAGCACACATGCAGGTATTACAGTGGCTACTCTTCACCCAATGGTCCATACAGGAGTTACCCATGTCACACAAGATTCTGATTATAGATGCTTGCAAGAGGAATCTACTATGGTGGCTTCAGTCCACTCAAGTAACAGTAGGCAGACTGTTTGTTCTTCCTCAGCCTGTTGCTACAGTGACCATGGACGCGTCCCAGATGGGGCATTATCTGGGGCAGACTGTCCAAGGGGTTTGGGAAGATCACGAGTACCACTTGCACATCAATGTCCTAGAGATGAGGGCGGTGCTTCTGGCATTGCGAACATTCCAGAGCTCTCTTCCCATAGGGACTATTACGATTCAAACAGACAATATGTCAGTGGTATGGTACGTCAACGAGCAGGGGGGAACCAGATCCTATCCCCTATGCCGAGAGGCTCAGAGACTTTGGCAATGGGCAATTTCTTCTCATCGCTTTCTGACAGCAGTGCACATCCCGGGGAAATCCAGCGTAATAGCAGACAG
This sequence comes from Protopterus annectens, assembly GCF_019279795.1. Lineage (NCBI taxonomy): Eukaryota > Metazoa > Chordata > Ceratodontiformes > Protopteridae > Protopterus > Protopterus annectens. The sequence continues at coordinate 122,966,898 of NC_056732.1, forward strand.
ACTGAGCAGAGCAATTCTCATGCCTCACAAGTGGTTCCTGAATCAAGAAGTTGGGATCAAATGGAGTCAACATTGCTGCAACCTTTTTGCCCCGCCCCTCAATGCCAAATGCAGTGACTATTTTGCCCTCATTTCCTCTCCAGGAGAGTCACCCAGGGATGGACTCCTTCACGATTGGCCCCTGAGACTTCTTTATGCTTTTCCCCTGTTCCCATTAATTTCAGAGGTTATTCAGAAAGCCAGGTTGTTGAGTCACAGGATAATTCTCATTGCTCCTTACTGGCCTCGTCAGATATGGTTCCCCTTTCTTTGACCCCACCTTCAAGAGGAGCCATGGAGCCTGGACCCAGTGCTGGATCTTCTGGCGCAATCAGTCAGGAACGCTCCACCCCACTCTTCAGAGCCTCACGCTGACAGCTTGGTTACTCCACTTCCTATCTTAGCCAGGCTTCCTGAATTATCCCCCGCATTATAGCACATTTTGGTTTCCTCACACAAGAAGACGATTAGGAAACTGTACGCAAGTAAGTGGAAGAGGTTCTCTTGTTGGGCGCACAAAAGGCACATAGATCCTTTTACAGCCCCTATATCTGCAATTTTGGAATTTCTAATGGAAATCTTTAATGAAGGGGCAGCGGCAGCTGCAATACGAGTACAATTAGCCACCATATCAAATTATCATGTGGGAGACATCAGATCTAATGTAATGTCCCATAGATTATGCAAAGCCTTCCTCAGGGATACATTTCTGTTAAGACCACCCTAAAGAGAATCTCCTCCTCCATGGGACCTAAATTTAGTATTATCATCCTTGATTCTTCTGCCTTTCGAACCAGCATCCCCTTGTTAACTAAAATGTTTATCTTGGAAAACAATCTTTTTAAAAGCCATTACTTCCGCTAGGAGGGTGTACTGCAGTGGTGGTGCTGTGGTAGTGTTGTCACCTCACAGTTAGACGTTGCCCATTCGAGCGTCTTCTGTGTGGTGACATGCGTGAATGGGCGTTCCTTCGTTGAAGATTGTGCGTTAGGCCCGGCAAGCCAGCACGTAAAAATCTACTGCCAATCATTAGCGGACCGGAGTTCCGCTGTGGCGACCCCTAACCGGGAAAAGCCAAAAGACACACACACACACTTCCGCTAGGAGGGTCTCAGAATTGCAAGCTTTGTCTATCCACCCTCCATATTTGATTTTTCACAAAGCCAGAGTTTCCCTCATAACAAATCCTTCCTTTTTACCAAAAGCCTGTTCTGAAGCTAATTTGAACCAATCTGTTGAATTACCTGTATTTTTTCCAAATTATGGAAACAAGGCAGAATATAAGCTCCACCAATTGGATGTGCATAGACAGTTACACTTTTATTTATATAGGACCAAAGAATTCAGAAAGTCAGACCAATTGTTTGTTTCCTATTCAGAGAATAAAAGAGGCATGGCGGTTTCAAAAGTTACTTTGTCTAAATGGCTTATTGAGACCGTCACTATGTCTATAACTCTCGCAATAAAGAACCGCTAGGTAAAATTAAAGGACATTCAACTAGAGCAATGTCAACTTCCATTGCCTTTCAATCTAGACTTCCATTGGATTCAATTTGTGCTGCTTCTACATGGGTCAATCCTCGCACCTTTATCACTCATTACAAACTAGATGTTGCCTCCCAGAGCAGGGCATCCTTTGGTTCCACTGTTCTAAAGAGCTTATTCCATTGAGCCACCCGAGAAAGAAGGTGCTGAGGACGCTGTCCCAACCAGCAGGAATGAAGGCGAGATAGGACAACATAACATAGACATTGTATACTCTCCATAACGTTTCATGTTTGCATCCCTCCCATCCATTCCCCTTCCTGGAGGACCTAGAGGAGATTATAGATTTGCAACCTATGGTCTGATTCCCTTCTTGCCTATTAGCATACTGTGGTGATTAGTTTCTCAAATGAGATCTGGGGAACAGCCGCTAGGCATCTTGGGATAAGATGTAGCCTCGAGCCAGTGGAAGTTCTCAAGCTTTAGTATGTAGCCAAGTCGGCTCCAAACCCAACCAGCAAGAATGAAGGCAAGATTCTGGACAACAAACATGGAACGTTATGATGAGTACATAACTTCTTTTTTTCTTTGGTGAAAATTGAGTTATTTCACTTTGGGGATGGGTAAGTGTTTAAAGTGCTTTTCATAGGACTTTTTATGGAGAAAGTAACTTTTTTAATACTTGCCTGTTTTACCAATTACTGCCAGGTTTCCTCAAGAAACAGGCAGCTTTGTTAACTTTACCATGAAACAATCTATCAATTTCTCAATTCTTCCTTTTTCCAGTCACAAAAAGACAAAAAAAAAATAATAATAAATAATAAAAAGCAGCCTTTGTCACTGCAGCAGACTACTAAAGTGTCTCGACTGTAGATGGATGACTCTGCTTTGGCCATTTCTGGTTCTTTGGACCATTCATCTTTTTCATTGGCTCCCTGTAGTGTAGTCTTTACAGCCACCATGTACCTTGGGTTAGAGACATCCTCTGCAGCTGTTGGAATGCCCTTGTCAGGCAAGGGAGAACTATTCTTGTTGGTCTTGGAAGGAGGAGCAGCGAATATCTCTCTGCCTTGCCAGACTGGAATACCTGTCCCTAGAGAACTTTTGCCTGTCAACAAGTGTGCATCTTCAGAAATTCCTGTAAAAAGAAGCCAAAAAATAGAAATATGCCCTCTCTTATTTCAGTTTCTTTGGGCATGAGTAATTTATTGGGCTTAGCTCAGGCTCTTGACCTTTCCAGTTCTGGGATTATTTTCTGATGATGATTAGTATTTTGAACCTCAAAATGATTGTGAATGGACAACTTCTGTTTCTTATCCTCAGTCTTCTGTTTCTGACTGAGAAAGGTGTGGCCTCTTGACAGTCCCTTTGAAGTTTTTTCCTTAAACAATTTCCAGAATGAATCAGTTGTTTCAGTGGGAATATAATATCTCGCTGCCTCATAATAAATGTTATGATTTACTGCAACTGGAATTTATCAAAACTGCACCAGTTACTCCTGTTCGGTAAATGTTTTTATTACTGCCTGTAACTTGGTTTACAGCCAGCCTACTGCCCCTAAGAAAGCAGACAGATTGTGTAAAGTTATTCAGTGTTTTAGGTGTTTCTATTCCCACCCCAGGTCAGACCTAGCAGTGATTTCTCTAGTGAAACCACCTGCTGTTAAACATCTGGTTAATCCCAATCACACCCCTTCTGATAAGGATGGGAACACTTTTAATAGATTTGGGGGAAAACAGTGTAATACCTGGTTTAGAATTCTTACTTGACAGGCTTATATGTTAAAGTTTATGCTTGCTTTATTTCAAAACACGAGGAACTTTATAGCATATTTCCCTTGTCTTAGGAAAAATAACATTGTGTAATATTTTTGCTTCGTGTCTCAAGTGGCTACCCATTCTTTGGAATGTGATTATGATGCAGCTGCTGCACCTGGAACAGTTGTGATGAGATTTGTTTGGTTGCATACTCAAAACCTTCTTGAGGATGTTCTAGCTGAAATTTTGATTTCTCCCTCAGTCAGAGGTAGTGTTTGGACCATCTGCTGCAGATGTGCTTAAGAAGCATGATCAGAGAGTCTTTGTGATTCAGGGGATTTCACAGATTTGTCTGCCTTCTCCAAGTTTGTCAAGGGGTTTAATGCTACCTCTACAACTTTTTACAAAAGTAAAATAAGCAGATACATCAAGCTGCTTGGTAAGAAGACTTTAAAAAGCAGTAACGGGGAGAGGCCAAGAAGAAAGGACGCACCATCCATAATAAAGATCAGTCTAAGAAGTCTGAATGACTATCTTCAAAATCCTCCCCCTGGCAGACAATTAAACAATCCCAAAAATCTTGAACCACCATTTCTCTTTGGCAACAGATAGATTCAGGCAAATTACTTCTGAAAGTGATTAATCGCGGATTTAGTTGACATTTGGAATCTCTCCCTTTCACTGGATTCCTCCTTATCCGTCAGATCAAACTTCTCTTTTCCCATCTGTCTTTCAGTATCTGCTGACTGAGGAGTTATATAAGCAGTCTCTCCCCGTCAGATAGGAGAATGCTTTCTTTTAAGGATTTTTCTGGTGTCAAAGAAAGAAGATTCCTGGAGACAAGTTCTGGATCTTCCTTTTTAAACCAGTTAGCGACAGTGTCCAAGTTCAAAATGTTTTCTTTATAACTTATTACCTCTGATTCCATTAAGTTAACAGTGACTTTAAATTTAAAAGATACTTATCACATTCCTATAGCTCCCGATTTCAGATGTTTCTTAAGGTTTTTTGTGTCGGGGTCATACTTTATCTGCATTACCCTTTGGACAATCCACTTCTCCAGGGGTATTTACAAAGTGTCTAGCTCCAATGATATCCTACTGTATTAATATAACAACCCAGAAGCTTGGCAAATTTATATCACAACCAAAGAAATGACCTGTGAAAAACAGCTCCACTTTCCAAGCAAGTACTTTTATTTTTTTGTAAGAACAAGGTTTCTCTAGCGCCTCGGCATTTGCCTTTACAGAGTAAAACTTTCATTCCTAAAATGCCATCCTTTTATATTCAGCTCAAACACATTTCAATTAATCAATTAAAACTCATTCTAATATACTTTTAAAGTCACAGTTAAAAAATCATAAAAAACACTGCCAATTACATCCCTTATTTAATCCTTTTGGTGACAATGTACTATATTTCATTATAAGAATTGATTCCTTTTGTCTTAATATATGTTTCAATAACTCTGCATTTTCATATTGTAATTTTACTTGTTCCAGTATGGTTACTTTCATGGTATTTAATTCACCATTATGTTCTTTATTAAAATGTTCTGCTACAGGACTCTTGATTTTCTCTTTCTTAACATCTCTCACATGTTCATTTATTCTATCAGCCAATGATCTTTTTGTTTCCCCTATATAATATTTATTGCACGGACAAACTATCGCATAAATAACACCTTTACTCACACAAGAATATCTACCCTGTGTTTCAAACTTTTTTTCTCCTATACTTTCTACTTTTGTTGTAGTATACTGACATATGGTACATTTTCCACATGGAAAAGTCCCCTTTATTTCTACATTTTTTTAACATCTTATCTTTTGGCTTTCTATATTTTGTTTGTACTAAAAAATCCTTAAGGTTTCTTCCCCTTTGATAAGAAATTTTCAGCTCTATTTGCGATAATGAACACATTTCTTTTTATTTGTTTCCAATATTCTTCTATCACCCCTGTCATTCTATGTGAAAAAGATGTATATTTAGTAACAAAGAATAAATTCTCTTTTTCTAATGTTGTCTCATTTACCCTTAGTTTCCTTCCTCTTTGTATATCTTTTTTCACTACCTTTACATTTTGATTAACAGCAAATATTTTTTGCAAGCTCTCATTTATTTTTTCTTTGTTATAGCCCCTAGATTCAAACATCAAGGCTACTTCTAGTGCTTCATTATATGCTTCATTAACATCACTATTCAATCTCTTTATTCTTAACATTTCCCCTGACGGAATGGAATCCAATGTGTGATTAGGATGACAACTTGTTGCATGTACCATAAGATTTTTTTGATTAAATTTTCTGTAATTATTAGTATGAATTTTCTTATTATTTTCCCCTTTCATTATTATATCCAAGTAATTTATCTGTAAACCCTTTTGAATATCATCAAATTTAATACCATATTTATTAGCATTTAGATACTCTATAAAATTACTTGATTCACTTTCTCCCCCCTTACAAATAAAAATCAAATCATCTATAAATCGAAAATACCTTTTTACATATTTTCTAAAAAATTCACTTCTATAAATGTGAGTATTTTCTATTAGTCCCATGAATAAATTAGCGTATGCTGGGGCGAATGCCGCCCCCATTGCTGTACCTGCTTTTTGCCTATACAAATTCCCATCAAATTCAAATATATTATTCTTAAGGCAATAATATGTCATTTCTTTAATATACTGAGTTCTGGGATTATCCCCCAAAAAACATTGTATAGCTTCAAGTCCAAAAACATGTGATATATTAGTGTATAAACTCACTACATCTGCTGTCATAAAATACATATCTTCTGTCCATATCTCATTCTTGATTTTATTCAATAAATCGAAAGAATCTTTTATATAAGAAGGTAATTTAATTACCTCTTTTACCAAAATTTCATGCAACAAACAACCTAAATTATATGTAAAGAAACCAGTGGCAGATACAATAGGACGTCCTGGAGGTTGAAAGGGATCCTTATGAATTTTAGGAACACAAAAAAATGTTGATATTGTGTTCCTTTTAACATTAAATTTATGTGTTATATGTTGTAAAATAATGTAATCTTACACCTTTCTTTAATAACTCTTGATAGTCGGTTCGTGCTTGAACTAAACTTGATTCATCTATCCTACTGTATATCTCCTGATTATTCAAATGTTGCATACACATACTATAATAATCTTTCGAATTCATTATTACTAATTTGCCCCCTTTATCTGATGGCTTAAAAATTATCTCATCATTTTTACTCATTTGTTGCAATTTTATCCATTCTTTTTTTGTCAAGTTATATTCTTTTTTCGAAACTCCAAATTCATCAAATTCCTTCTCTATTATTAAATTCACAGCATTGTTAAAATTCTGAATAAGTGAATTCTTACTAGGTGGCATGAAAATGTTGTTAGACTTGATATTACTTGTATCTAATAGACTATAAGCGTTCACTTCAGAATCAGATTCACATGAAAAATAACATTCATTGCTACTATCCGAGTCCAACAATTCATTATTCTCATTTTGATTTTTTTCTTTCACATAATAAAAATATTCTTTTAAATACATTTTATGTATTAAGCTGAAAATTTCACCTTTAATTTCATATAATCTAGGCAGTACTGTCGGTATAAATTTAATACCTTTGTTTAAAATCGACAGTTCTGTTTCATCAAATTCATAATCAGATAAGTTAACAACATATTGCGATACTAAGGTATCGCCTACCTGTTTACATAGTCCATTTGCCTCTCTTAAAACGTCCTTCTCCCGGGTCTCTGTAATGGTCTTGGCGCTGCCATCCCCACTTTTTGGTGTTGTGGTTCTGTCCTTTGGAACCTCCGAAGGTCTTCCGAAAGGAATCTGGATCCATTGCCCCTTGTAAATCTGGAAAATTGTCATTTATTCTTTCTTCCTCGTCAAATGAGGACGCCGACGCTCCGCTTTCCCCTGATGTAAAACCTCTGCTGTTTTGCTGACCGGAAATGTTATCTTTTTGAAAAGTGACGCTCTTCCTCTTGGGACGTTGATTGGTTGAAAGGATAAACGCTTTCTTATACTCGTAGTCTTTAATGTCTCTATTTAATTTATATTTCTTTCGATCTAATATATCCTTCTCATAAGTTGAGAGTTTATTATTTATATTAACCAAAAAAGTCTCTAATATCAAGTTAGATGTCATGTTAGCAATTTCTTCACATACCTGTTTCGTTTCCTGCAAAAGTTTTTCTCTTTTTATTCTATCTCTCTCTATAAGTATCGCTACCCATTCTAAACTGCAGCGATGCGCTGCTGCTACCCAGCGCTCTTGAAATTTTACCTCCAATTCTTCTGATAATATGAATGGAGATGAAGGATTTTTAATAGATCTAAGACCTCTCGGTGTTATGTCCAGCTCCTGGTACCTTTGGAGACTACCAATGTTGATGTTAAAAAATGTAGAAATAAAGGGAACTTTTCCATGTGGAAAATGTACCATATGTCAGTATATTACAACAAAAGTAGAAAGTATAGGTGAAAAAAAGTTTGAAACACAGGGTAGATATTCTTGTGTGAGTAAAGGTGTTATTTATGCGATAGTTTGTCCGTGCAATAAATATTATATAGGGGAAACAAAAAGATCATTGGCTGATAGAATAAAAGAACATGTGAGAGATGTTAAGAAAGAGAAAATCATGAGTCCTGTAGCAGAACATTTTAATAAAGAACATAATGGTGAATTAAATACCATGAAAGTAACCATACTGGAACAAGTAAAATTACAATATGAAAATGCGGAGTTATTGAAACATATATTAAGACGAAAGGAATCTATTCTTATAATGAAATATAGTACATTGTCACCAAAAGGATTAAATAAGGGATGTAATTGGCAGTGTTTTTTATGATTTTTTAACTGTGACTTTAAAAGTATATTAGAATGAGTTTTAATTGATTAATTGAAATGTGTTTGAGCTGAATATAAAAGGATGGCATTTTAGGAATGAAAGTTTTACTCTGTAAAAGCGAATGCCGAGGCGCTAGAGAAATCTTGTTCTTACAAAAAAATAAAAGTACTTGCTTGGAAAGTGGAGCTGTTTTTCACAGGTCATTTCTTTGGTTGTTATATAAAAAAGATATCCTACTGTAGTTTGCAAGGTACTCACATTTTTTCTTTTTAAAATGACTTTGGAAACACAGCACTCTATAAATACCTTTTCAACACACACGTCTGTACAAGCAGTTTGATATACACATGACATACTGTTATAATACATTTGTAACACAAACATATTGTGTAATTCATTTCACTGTTCACCAATGACATATAATTATTTACAAAATTCCAGGTAGCTGTGCTGGCATTATCTCCTTTTGTCACAGCAACCACCATCCCAATACTTCCTCTGACAAAATTGCACATGAGGAAACTACAGTGGTTCCTGAAATCAGTGTGGATGCAACATGCACATCCCACAGACTTTCCAGTTCCCTTTCTCCTTTGTCTAAAGAGGTTGATAATCTGGTGGATTCAACAGTTAACTGCCAACCCAGGTCTCCGACTCCATGCTTTACCACCAGTCCAGGAGATGTTCATAAATGCCTGAGACACAGGGTGGGGAACAGCATTCGGCTGCATAAAAGCAAAAGAGACCTGGTCCTCCTCTCAAAGAAAGGAACAAATCAGTATAAAAGGAATGAGGGCACTTCTGCTAGATCTTCAGACCTTTTAGACCCTCTTCATTCCAGGCCCTCTAAAAGTTTTCACAATTTGATGATTCTGTGGTATGTGAACAAACAGGGAGGGGCAAAGTCTTGTCTTGGCTGCCAAACTTCAGACTCCCCTCCAGGCTGTGTATATCCCGTCCAGCCAGAATGTAGTGGCAGACATATTGAGTAGGTCCGAAACACAATCCCACGAATGGATGCTTCACATGCAAGTGTTCCTGGACATTGCCCATAGATGGGGTACTCCACAAATGGACATTTTTGTCTCCCCCACGAACATACAGCTTCCACGATTTTGTGCCAGAGATTCACATCCTCTGGTTCTGAAGGCTGACACCCTCAGCTTTTTCATGGAAAGGAATGTTTCTGTATGCATTCTCTCCCATTCCTCTCATTCCAAAAGTACTGCTAAAGATTCAGCAGGACAAATCAAATATCTTGAAGGTTACTCCATTTTGACCAAGACAACACTGGTTCCTCCTGCTCCTGCATTTAGCCAAGGGCAATTGCCACAAGTTACCCCAAAGAGTTAACCTTCTCACACAACACAAAAGGACTCGTATCCATCCCCACTTATCTACTGTTCATCTCACGTTGTGGGGGATAAGGTCTTAATTCCTTTCAGACATCTTTTTTCAGAGGATGTGCTCAGGGTTCTGCACGAGTCCAGGAGACCCAATACATGAAAATCTTACTTATCCAAATGGAAAATTGTTTCAATTTGGTGTCTTTCTCGGAACCAGGACCCACCGACAGTGGAAGCCCCAAAGGTTCTCTTATACTTTTTAATTTCTCCAAATCTTTTGGGTTTCTAATACCATGATGGGAATGGACCCCATTCTTAAGTCAAAGTACGATTAAAATTCATGAAATTAGTATTGTTTCGATCTTTGATGTCAACCAGAAGTGCTCTTTGGAGCACCTGCAGTGTATCCATTAATGACTCATCCTGCAAATTCGTAGAGGGTTACGTGGATTTGTCACATATCTAAATACAATTGTAGATTCTTTTTTAAGACCCGTTGCTACTACTACTATTGAAACTGTCTAGGTATCTTTCTTCCACATTGCTCTCATTCCTGCCTGCAGATCCTGGTATTTTATGACTTTGTCTGTCTCTGTACGCACCACTCTGTAGTCACTGGGTATAGCAATTTCAATTATCAATGCTACTTTTGTCTTCTTTTCATGGACCACTATATCTGGTTTTCTAGCATCTGTCTTTTGAGCTGTTGGTAATGGGTGCTCCCATGTAATATAAACTTCATCATTTTCTATGATCCTTTGTAGCTCATGTTTCCAGTGTTTTTCAGCCACTTCAGTACCATAATGTTTGCACAGTCCCCAGTGCAACAGTCTTGCCACATTATTATGCCTTTCAGGATAGAGTCCTTCTGACATTAGTATGTCGCAACCAGCAATGAGGTGTGCAACTCTTTCCAATTCAGTTTTACAAAACTTACATTTGTCTGTTTCTCCCACATGTTTAATGGACTTTGTAAACCAGTGTGTACGTAGCCCACTATCTTGGGCCACCAGTATTAACCTTTCATCCCTTGGTTTGAATTTGCCTCTCCTTAACCATTCCTGCTTTTATTCTTGATCAACATAAGGTTCTTCCAGAAGTTTTCTATATTTGCAACAAAATATCTGAAGTTGTCTTCATTTGGTTTTCAATCTGTGGGACATGGATCTGGCACAGATCCGACTCAACAGCATTTCTCTAGCATCTAATCCGAGCTCTTCCCCTACCCATAATGCCCATCTCTTCCCCTCCCTTCAGATCTCATGTTGCGATGCTCATGTAAGCATCATGATCCGTTGGCTCTGAGCTATTTTGGGGTACTAATTCTCTTTTTGCTCTTTTTCCTCTCACCTCCCCTTCCACGTTTCACAACTGTTCAAAAAAAAAATCTTTCTATCCTATCTCTAGGAATGTGTGTGTGTGTTTTTTTTCGGTTTGGACCTCTCTGTCCTGACCATGTTAGGGACTCCCATACCCAGTTTTCGTAAATGCACGGAGTGTGGCCATAAGCTTTCCCCAGCTGATGGCCCCACACTGTGCATTCAGTGTCTAGGGGTTGCCCACCTTAATTCCTCCTGCTCGATCTGCAGAGGGTTCAATCCCCGCACATTGATCAACAGAGGAATAAATGTATTCTGAAAGGCCCTCTCCCCCCACCTACCACGGGGACCCAGGCCACCCCTTCTACTGCTTCCCTGGCTACTACTTCTATCTCCGGCTCGGCCTCTGGAACTCAAGCTCCCTCTAAGAGGACCAGGGATGGTGACAAGCACAGACATAAGGACAGGCTGTGGAAACAGTCTCCCGACCACCTGTAAAGCTCTGTTCAGCTCCGAGTATTGAGTCTGTCCGACTCTGTTCCCCTTGTTTCTTCCCAAAGCCAGAGGTCCTTCTGAGCCATTCCCCGGCATCGGTGGTGTCGGTGGCCTCTTCCTCCAGATCCACCTGCCTTCATCCAGATTACTCCTTCTCCGATCCGACCCCGGGGTTCGAAGTCCTCGAATCCAAGGACCCTTGGGCGCTGATAGTACCGCGACACCAGCCATTAACTTGAGCAGGTCGGATACGATGAGCTTTGAGCCATAGCCTCGGCACCGGATCCGAGGGGATGGTTTTGACTCCATCTTTTCCAGAGCAGAGCCTTCCAACTGGAGTCTCGGCACCTGGAAGTTCGGCTCCGGCTACCCCGTTGATCCAGAGGATTACGGATCCATCTGTAGCCCCCTACTCAGGCAGTTCGTTTTCCATCTGCCTTTGATATGGCAGAGAGGGTTCTCTCAATCCCATCGAGACTCTTGACGCTCTCAACTTCAGAATCCATCCTGGCTCCCTCTGTTTTTGGCCGAGATTCCACTCTCCTGCTACCTCAGGGACAGCCTGGTGCCTCTTCAGCCCAGGGAGCTCCCACACGGAAGAGCTAGATGTTTTTGACTCCTCCTCAGAGACCCCCCACCCCACCCCAAGTAAGTTCCTCAAAAACGTATGTGTAAAAGGAGGCACATAGACTCCCTGCCAGAGTCTCTCACAGAAGACACCGACTTGGAGGAAGGGGAGGGTTCCCCCTGATCACCCCCAGAGGTTGTCTCATTTGGAGACATCATGGAGAACCTGCAGCAGCGCAGGGGTGGTTTATCCAAAAACCCAACCCTGATGAGCCGGTATTCCTGGAGGCTTTTGGCGCAGGACCCTCTACTTCCTGGGTGTCCCCTCCCGCTAATATTCTGGTGTAGCTTGTGACATCTTGGGCATGAAAGGAGCCCAACATGGTGGAACCTATTCCCAAGAGCCCCGATAAGGTCCTCCGCTCTCTCACAGACAAGCCACATTGGTCAAAGTGGACCCCCTGTCGATGCCATGGTGATGCCAGTGGCAGCCACCAAGAAGGAGCTCTCACAGGAGAGTCTAGGATGTTGGACTATTTTGAGAAGCTGGACTATGCTTCAGCCATGTTTAGAGTGCATGTGCTGAACTATATGGCACATGTTATTAGTCTTCAATGCAACCTGGTGAAGGAGGTCACTGAGTCAACCCCAGGCTCCATGTCAGCGGAGGATAAGAAAGTTTGAATGGCCACCCTCACATCCATTGCAAATACCTCTATGCGGCTTCTCTCTCATGCTACAGAGGGCGCTGCTAGAGCAGGTGTTGCCATCAGGAGTCATGCCTGGTGCCAGCTTTGTACCTTCTCGGAGCCCTTCAAGACATCTTTGAGGACTCCGAACCCGGGGGTCAGATCGGAGAAGGAGTAATCTGGATGAAGGCAGGTGGATCTGGAGGAAGAGACCACTGACACCGGCCTAGATGGGAGGTGGGGTGACACTGATGCCATGGAATGGCTCAGAAGGACCTCCGGCTCTGGGGAGAAATGAGGGGAACGGAGTCGGACAGACTCGATACTTGAGCCGAGCGGAGCTTTACAGGTGGCCGGGAGACTTTTTCCTCAGCCTGTCCTTATGTCTGTGCTTGTCGCTGTCCCTGGTCCTCTTAGAGGGAGGTTGAGTCCCAGAGGCCGGGCTGGAGACAGAAGTAGTAGCCGGGGAAGCAGTAGATGGGGTGGCCTTTGTTCCCGTGGTAGGTGGGGGGGAGAAGGCCTTTCAGAATGCTATTCATTCCTTATCACCTAAGCTCCTATGAATATGTACAGCATCTTGAAATCCAATACCCAAACTCTCAAACAGACAACAACCTAGCATTTAATAAGCTTATCCACCACATAACCACCCCCTCTCCTAATTCCTCACCCCCCAATTACCATCACCCGATTAAATACTGCTACATTAGCTTAAAAACCAAAAGCTACGAAAAAATCATAAATTTTTAAGACTCATAAGCAACTTAAAAATGAATCTTATGAAGGTTAGAGACATCAACCTCAACCCTGGCCCATCCACAACAGTAGACCCAAGCACGCCATCTAACAACCAACGTGTACTACCCGGATTTATAGACTTCCAAACTCATTTCTGGTCTTTCATCTCAACATCAGAAGCCTAAACAACAAAATTCATAGCCTACATGGACTCTTAGCTGTTCACTCCCCTGATATCCTGTGCCTCACAGAAACCTGGCTAAAAGCAATAACCAGAGGTAACGAAATAACCCCCCCCCCCACAGTACAACATCCTTAGACTTTACCGGATCTCCAGGAAAGGTGGCGGGGTAGCTGTACTATACAAGTCTACCCTAACAGTAACAATTGACACCCAACAGCCACCCCAGTTTGGCAATGCAGAAATTCTCATCACCAAACTAATAATAATCAAAAATAAATGCAGATACATTGTCTGCATTTATATTCCACCCAGTAAGAATGATAATACTCTAGAAAATATCTTACATTGGCTAGCTTCTAACTATCCCCAGGAAACCATTGTTTTGGGGGACTTTAACATTGATTGGAACACCTGTTCCTCTGAAACTCCCTCCACCCATTTAAACCTCCATGGGTTTACTCGGATCATTGCCACCCTCACCAGATTTAGCAAAAATAGTCAAAGATAGTATCCTTGATTGGATACTTATTAACAGCCACCCCCAAAAGTACAAGTCAGGTACATTACCCAATGATCTAAGTGATCACTGCCTTATCATATTATTAGGCTCAAAGCCAGCATTCCCAACCAGCCCACCTACAAAACTATAAGAAACGTCAGGAACTTTAACCTTGACAACTTCCAAAAAGAACTCAAAGCATGTAATTGGAATGTCTTGAAACTACTCCCATTACAAGAAGCTGTTGAGTACATCAATACCAAATTTCTGGCTATCCTTAACCACCATGCTCCTACCCATACCATCCGTGTAAAAGCTACGGTTGCACCGTGGCTATCTAAAAAAACAAAAACTAAAATTAAACTAAGAAACAATTCCTGGGCCAGGGGGCATGTTACCAAACCCCCTGTGGATCAAGTAAGATACTGGCAGCTAAGGAACCAGACCAAAAAGTCTGTCATTCTAGACAAACAAAATCACTACACCCTCCTACAACAAAAATATCAGCTAAAACCTCAAAAGTTCTGGGCTGGTATTAACAATCTTTTCCACCCAGGCCGTTCCGCCACTCCTACCCCATCAGCTGCCCTTGATAAATCCCCTGTTGAAATTGCAAACAGCTTCATCTTCTTCTTTACTAAAGCTATCCAGTCTGTGGCTACCCATCTCACTCCAACGGATGCAAACACCAGCTCTGGCACATCTAGCCCTGATCCACCCAGCACCCAACCCACCTTTACCTTTCAAAACCGTACCTACCAACCTGATTCGGACCTTACTCAAAAAGATAAAGCCTACTACACTAGCTGCCGACCACCTCCCAGCTGAATATCTTCAAAAAGCAGCTGATGCCATAGCGCTTCTCATTTCTATTCTGATCAACAGATCCATCTCAGAAGGATCCATCCCAGCAATATGGAAAATATCACGTTATACCTCTCCATAAAGGAGGACGTTCCACAGAATTATCTAACTTTAGACCTATAGCCATTCTTTCACCACTAGCTAAAATTATGGAAAGATGCATACACAAACAAAATCATGCACTTTCTTATTCAAAACGGAAAGCACGCCGACTCTCAGCATGGCTTTAGGCCATTCCACAGTACCACCACGGCTCTTCTATCTTTCTCTAATGTCATCAGTCTACATCATAACAACAACAAACTATCTTCAGCACTCTTCCCAGATCTCTCAAAAGCTTTCGATATGGTCAACCATCAGCTGCTGCTCAATACCCTACAAACCATCGGTTTAGACTAACACGCAGTACAGTGGTTTCACTCCTACCTAAACAGTAGACAGCAGGCTATCTTATGGCAGGGCAAGCTGTCATCCCAACTTCCTCTAACCCTAGGTGTCCCACAAGGGTCCATACTAGGTCCCCTTCTTTTCTCTATCTTTATCAATGTTCTGCACACCACTATCCCAGCAGCCACCTGCATCCAATATGCAAATGACTCAACCCTAATGTGCTCCGCCTCCTCTCCCACACAACTTATAACCCTCATCCAGACCACTTTCAGCACTGTAGAAACATGGCTAACTAATCGCCACCTGCTTCTAAATCCTAACATAACCAAGCTACTACTTTTCTCCCCTAACCATAGAATTCGTCCTCCTTCCTTCAACATCAAATCTAGCAATGACACCATTATCTCCCCTGATGAACATACAGAGCTTCTAGGTGTAATAATTAAACAACAACCTTAAATTTGATAAACATGTCAATCACACTATTAAGTCCATCAACAAAAAAATTGGCTCCCTGTACAGAGCCAAACCTTTCCTCACCCCCCCCCCCCCCCCAGCTAGGGTAGCTATTGCAAGATCACACCTCCTCTCTACACTTATGTATGCCTCCCCTTTACTCACCAACCTATCCAAAACCGATCTCAACAAATTATCAGGATGTTACAATCATATAGCCAGATCCGTTAAAGGCATGGCTTTTAGGACCTACCATTGCCAGAACCTCAAAGCACTGGGATGGCTAGAGTATCCTATCCTTCTTCAGTTCAACCAGCTTATAGTAGTGCATAAAATACTCCATCAACCTGATAACACCCCTGCCCTCAAAAATAGTCTCACCCCCTCATAGCGCCCCAGGCCATTACGCTCACCTGATAAATTAATGATACTGACCCAAAAGTCCAACAACTCTTCAGGCGATGCTATATTTGCCAACTCAACCGGTAAAATCTGGAATTTACTCCCTACTACCGTTACCAAAGAAACCTCACTACCCTTATTTTAAAGAGAACTAAAAAAATACCTCACATCTCATTGGCTGTGCTCTTGTTCTAAATATGACTAACAACTTCACTAATACATGTCTTGCTACCCAACCTGCTGTTTAGCCAAGTATCTATGCCTCATAGCATTTGAATGTCTAAGCATTGTGAATTATGAGATCTGATTGTATTCTATGTTCACATTTTCTGTTACGTCTTTGTCAATCAGATGCAAGTCTGCACATTGTGTATATTGATATCTGCCTGTATTCTTTGTCTATATTTTTCTAAACATGTCTTCCTGAATTTATCACTCAGTGATGTATGTACGGTCTCTTTTTTGGTATGTGGAGCTTTTCTCCCTGGGCCTCCGCTGAAAATGGACATATATCCAGTCGGACTGTCCCGGTCAACAAATGTAAAATAAATAAATAAAATAAATCTTTCACAAATGCCTCATATGATGGTTCCACACTCTTTGGAAATAGGGCACATGACACACACTGGTCCAGAGCATGAAGGACGGGAAGATTCTGTCTGCCGTTAGAATCCGCTTCTCAACCCCACAACGATCGCTTCTCAACCCCACAACGATCCTTCTCCAGGAATCAGTGGGGGATGAAGAAGATTCTGGAAGTCTCAGCGTTATTCCCAGGAAGTTCATGACTCGCCTTTCCCAAGAGGCAGCAGGGAATTTGATAGATGCTGCCCTCACAGCAAAGGGGGCCAAGAGGAATCAAGGGTCTCCGGATTCATTCTTGGACAGGCCTGCTCAGCAGCCCTGAAGGGCTGCCTGGCTACTCGTCTCTGGAGGCAGTCAGGGGTCACCTCGCTACACCCATCAACGTAGGAGTCAATTATAAAAGATCAGTGGATGTTGCAAATCATTTCCAGAGGATATTCAATCCTTCTTTCAAAGGCCAAGTCTGGCCAAGTTCCTCCTGGACGTTCCACCTGCTCAAAGGGTGGCAGCATCACAGAAAATTTCCAAGCTGCTAGAAAAACGAGTTATCCAGCCAGTACCCCCAGAACAGTCTGGATTAGGCATCTATTCCAGGTTCTTTTTGGTGCCAAAGAAAACGGGGGACTTGAGGCCAATTCTGAACCCCTCTACCCTGAATCTGTCAGTTGCCAAGACGAAATTCCAGATGGTCACTCTCCAATCTATCCTGCCCTTTTTGCAGGAGAATGACTGGATGTGCTCAGTTGACCTTCAAGATGTGTACTAACACATCAAAATGGACAGACTCTCTTGGAGGTTTCTCCACTTCAAGCTGGGGGCCAATCATTACCAATTCAGAGCTCTACCCTTTGGTCTCACCATAGCCCCCAGGGTGTTCACCAAAGTGATGGTGGTGGTAGCAGCTCACCTGTGGCTGCAGGACTTCCAGGTCTTCCATTACCTGGATGATTGGCTCCTCTCCACCCCCCTCCAGGCATCGACTCTGCCAAGCTCAGGACTTTCTCATCTGAGCCACCCACCAGCTGTGCATCACCATCACCATCAGTCTCAACAAATCTCTCTTACAACCGGTTCAAGTTCTGGCTTTCATTGGAGCCCGGTTGGACACCATTCAGACCAAGGCCTTCCTGACACCCGACAGACTTAACTCCCTCAAACAGCATGTTTTGCACATTCTTCAAGTTCCATATTCTCCTGTGGAGTTGGTTTTAAGGCGGTGGGGTCCATGGCGGCCATGATCACCCTTATCCCCACAGCTCAGTTACATATGAGGGTGCTCCATTGGACTGTGGTGGTCCAGTGGTCCTTCCTGGTCTAGCACTGTCACATCCTATTCCTCTATCCTGGCCATGTAAAGATTCTCTTTGATGGATTCAGTCCCCAGATCTTCTTTGCGGTCACCCGCTTATTCTCCCCGCCCCTCTGACCACAGTGACCACAGACTCCTCCCTGGTCAGTTGGGGGGCCTTGCTTGGGAAGGACAGTTCAGGGCATGTGGTCTTCCCCAGAGTGTCCTACAGATGAGGGCAGTGCTACTGGCTTTCCAAGCTGTTCATGCCCATCTTCTTGTAGGGGCGAATGCCATCCAGACAAATAACATGTTAGTAGTCTTGTATATCAACCAACAGGGGAGAACCAGGTCTTATCCCCTTTGCCACGTAGCCATGAGATTGTGGGAGTGGGCGATCTCCACCAGCCGTTTTCTGGTAACAACACACATTCTGAGTAGGTCCAGCTTTCTAGAATACAAGCTAAGCAGGTCTGTCCTGATGCCTTACGAGTGGTCTCTGAATTCTTCAGTAGCGAAGCAGATCTTTCTAAAGTGGGGTTAGCCTTACTGCGATCTTTTCACCTCTCCTTCCAACGTGAAGTTCAGCAAGTTTTTTGCTCTGAACCCCCCTCTGGGGGAGCCCCCCAGAGATACTGTAGTTCATGCTTGGCCCTCCGGTCTTCTCTATGCTTATCCTCCTCTTCCCGATTTCAAAATTCATCCAGAAAGCACAATGGCTGGGGAGCTCAGTCATCCTCATTGCCCCCTTCTGGCCTCACTAAGAATGGTTCCCTTCTCTGTGGTCTCATGTAGTGTGTCCTCCTTGGACATTGGATCAGGTTCCGGATCTGATTTCATATCCCTCAGGGATCCCACTTCCAGATCGGGCCAGTCTGAAGCTCACTGCTTGGCTGCTCCAGTTCCCATGATAGGACTCCCGGGTTATCTTCTCCGGTTAAGAAGATTTTGGTAACAGCTCATCAATCTTCCACTAGGAAGGTTTATTCCAGTAAATGGAAGCATTTCTCAATTTGGGGAGCGCAATGAGATTTGGATCCTTTCACTGCTCCAGTTCCTGGTATCCTGGAATTTCTGGCAAGCATTTTTCACCGGGTTCCTATTAAATGATCGAAGATGCAGTCTTTTGAATGCGTCTTGATCAAACTTGAAAGCACAAAAAGGCAAAATAGCGAAACGGCATATAAGCAAATGCTTTCCCTGAGAAGGAAATCGCTTGGCCGCTTTCGTTACTTTGTCATTTTTGTGACTGTAGTGCGAGGGGGTGTGTAGGAGGCGAACTCCCCGCTTTATGTAATGTTTTACAATTTTTGTGGAACAGCAATTCTTTTTCCCTTGGGGAAAAAAATCGCTGTTATAAGTGTTTGAGATTGGAAGCTTTTGTTTACATTGGTCCGATAAATCATCATTCACTTTTTTTAAGCGTTCGATGATTTAACATAGACCCTTTTTCAGTAGCGTGCCAGTTTCTCTACAGTTAAAGTTCAATTGGCAGCTATTTCTAATTTCCACATAAGGGATAATTCAGCTTATCTAGCCTCTTCTAAGCTCTGCATAGCTTTTCCTAAGGGTACTTTTCTTCTTAGGCCACCTATCAAGGACTCTATGCCTCCTTGGGATCTTACGTTGGTCCTTCAAGCCTTGGTTTCTTCCCCTTTTGAACCTGCTGCTTCAGTGGATCTACAATTCCTGTCTTAGAAGACAGCTTTTTTGATTGCTTTTACTTCAACTAAAAGGGTGTCGGAGCTTTAGTTCTTGTCAATTAAGCCCCCTTGCATAATTTTCCATAAAGACAGAGTTTCTCTGTGCACTAATCCTTCCTTTTTACATAAAGTGACCTCAGAATCAAACCTCAATCAGGTTATCAGCCTCCCTGTCATCTTTCTGACCTTTCACAATAAGGGAGAGTATAAATTGCACCTGCTGGATGTTCATAAACAATTACGTTTTTACTTGCACAGAACAAAGGCCTTCCGCAAGTCTGATCTTTTCTTTTCCTATTCTAAGCCCTTCTTAGAGAAGCCTGTATCTAAGATCACCATTGCTCATTGGATTTCTCTCTGTATACTCTTGGCGTATTAACAAAGAGAGTGCCTCTGCCAGATCATGTTAAGGTGCATTCACTGTTGCAGTCATTATATTTGGGTTATCTGCTTGCAGGTAGCCCTCAGTCGGCCTGATTAACAAAGTCTTGGGTCTTGCTTCAGTTGCTGTCCCTTCTTCCGTGATGTCAGGTCATCAGGGGTATAAAACATGTAGCCGACGCCATTACATCAGTCTTTCTTGCCGTGCGGTACCTGAAGCAGAAGCAGTTCGCAAGTGACGGTCGGCCGACTCCTGAAATTTTCATTTTCGAGTTTCAGAACCAAAGTCTTCAACTAAAGCCAAGTACCCCGTTGGGGAAACTTTTTCTTGCTCCTTACCGATGTCAGTAAAAGTTAATAATTGCATTAATTGTGGAAAGCAAATACCTCATAAAGATTTTCATGCATACTGTATTCCTTGCCTAGGCCCCTGACCACGACGTACCTTGCTGTCGGTTTTGTGCTTTATTTAATCAGCGCACTATCTGTCGTTGGTATATGTTTGCCTCTAAATATTTTGGGTCTTGGTTTAATTATCCAGAAATGGCGTTGGTTAGCCATCTGACTACCAGGATTCCGAAAAAAACGCAAAGATAAAGACCAACACAGGCTGCCTAGGTCCAAAACTGCCGACGACGCTTCTCCCAAGCCAGTTGCCAGTACTCAGTGAGGTGCTTTTGCAGCCCCTGATAACCCGCTACTTCTGATTCACAGGCCTCTACTGAGACCCATTCGGAGTCCGGTATGCTGTGAGATTCTTCAACTATGGAACCTGTGGATGTCTCTACCTTGGATGGGTCCGGAGCCGCTGTGCAGGCACTGGCTTCTGAGGGTGTATTCAGGCCTATGGACTTGCATGTTAAACCGATGCCTCCTTCTACTCTTAGACCTAAATCTCGAACCATGCTTAAAAAAATGACACCCAGGCCACATGCTCAGGCCTCTATGCCTAAAAAAACAAATGATAAGAATGGCTGAAGATCTAATAACTCTAATCAGGGGTAGCCAACCCCCCCCCCTTTCTAAGAGGCCTAGGACTAAAGTGGTTTATGAATCTTCTGACCAGGATTCTGTTTTTTTTCTAATTCTTCTGATGATCTGGATTTGCCCTTATCTACTTATGAGGATTCTGATGCAGAGGACTCCATTGCCTCTGCTTCCCCTCCAGCGGATTTTTCTTTTGGGGAAACCTTACATACTCTGAGGGAGCATTTCCACTGGGAAAGCCAGGATTTTTTTTATTCAAAAAAGAGGCTTAGGGATTTCTTACTCCTAACTCAACTTAGGCCTTTAGTTATTCCTCCTGTACTAGACATTGTTGATGATGCTTTTTCGGAATCTAGTTTGGCCTCTGATTCCTTGCTTCCTGCTCCCAGAAAACCAGACCGATACTACAGTGTCTCTGAGTCACACAAGTTCCTTTTTAAAAATCCTATTGCGGATCCAGAGACTATCCACAGGGGCCCAAGGGCATTAAGGCTTCTACTGCTAAAAATCCTACCCCTTCTGATAGAGACTTTAGGGCGCTGGATAGATGGGGTAAGAAGGTTTACACTTATGCAACCTTGGCCATTAGGGCTTTAAACTGCCAGTTTCATATGTTAAAGTATCAGCAACATGTTATTGGATTGCTTAAACAGAAAATGATGTTGGTTCCTGACTGTGTGGAAAATAAAGAATTGCAAGATTTAATGCATTCTGCTGAACAAGTTGGAAAACATATTTTGCATTGTGGTTTTGATTCATTAGAGGCCTCTTGCAGGGCCGCTGTTACTGGGTCTGTGCTCAGAAGGCATGCTTGGCTTAAGGAGCAATCTTTGCCTGATCATGTTAAAGCTAAATTGTTGGATGCTCCCTTAAATCAGGACCGCCTGTTTAGCAACAAGGCTGAGTAAGCTCTTAAAAAGATGGAAGATAAAGCTAAATCTATGCAAACTGTTAAAGATTTCTTACAAGTTCAGCCTCCTAGATTTAGTAGGCACTGGCCCTTTAAAAATTGGTCCTTTCCATCCCCTTCCAGGTATTCTCAAGCCAAACCCAGGCACAGCAAAAACCCCAGGTTTCATTCCCAGGGGACACACAGGACTAAGCAGTGGGGGGCCTCCACTTCCAAATCTGGGAGTAATAAGACTCCCCCCTATGGTAAACTGTCTAAATGACTTCCTTTTAAAATTTCCAAGCACTTATCAACTGACTGCCCCTTTGGCGGGAAAGATTGCTCTTCATGCAAAGAACTGGGAACTCATTACCCATGATAAATGAGTTTTAAATATAGTGTCCCAGGGATACAGATTTCACTTCCACACGTTGCCAACACCAAGCGGGTGGCCAGACCTACCCCCAAATCAGTGGGCAGAGGCCCCAAAACAAGTACTTTCTCTCTTGAGCATGGGGGCTATCAACTGGTACCAGAAGAGGAAAAGGGACAAGGTTTCTACTCAAGACTTTTCCTGATACCCAGAAAAGACCATTCATGGCATCCTATCCTGGACCTGTCTACTCTAAACACCTTTTTGGAGATTCCAAAATTCAAGATATTGACTCTTTGCCAATTACTTCCTATGCTAG
This sequence comes from Protopterus annectens, assembly GCF_019279795.1. Classification (NCBI taxonomy): domain Eukaryota; kingdom Metazoa; phylum Chordata; order Ceratodontiformes; family Protopteridae; genus Protopterus; species Protopterus annectens. Next base: position 122,989,529 of record NC_056732.1, read on the forward strand.
GCAAAGATGCCTGGTTGGCAACACTGGATTTAAAAGAAGCATACCTGCACATCCCAATCAGGAAATCTTGCAGAAGATACGTACACTTCAAAGCAGGCTACACGCACTGTCAGTTCTCTGCACTCCCCTTTGGCTTATCTACTGCACCCAGGGTATTCACAAAGTGCCTAGCTCCAATTATTGCATTTTGCAGGCAAAGAAATATTCAAATATACCCATACCTGGATGATTGTCTAATTCAGGCAGAAAGCCAGGACATACTTTTGAATCATCTGACCTTTGTACAAAGGGTTCTAACTTGTCTGGGGTACACCATAAACGAAAAGAAATCACACCTGGTACCCTCTCAACAAATTATATTCCTGGGAGTAAGCTTAAATACAACTTCCCAGATGGCCTACCTCACACCAGAGAAACAAATTCAAACAAGTGACCACAAAACCCTGCTATCTGCAAGACTAACACTGCAAGTCTTGGGGTTGATGTCCTGCATTCTTCTAATTCCATATGCAAGACTACATATGAGGAAACTACAGTGGTATCTAAAAAGCCTATGGTGTCAACATTCTCAGGATCTTGAAGCAATTATTCCTGTCATACCTTGCCTACGCCTAGAGTTCCTTTGGTGGGCAGAGGCCTGCCACCAAAACAAGGGACTACCTTTCACACCAGCCCCTGCCGCCCAAACCCTAACAACAGATGCATCAGACTATGCATGGGGGGCTCACCTGTCAGGGAAGTGCATTCAGAGCAAGTGGAACCCAAGTCAAATGCACCTGCATATCAATCAAAAAGAAATGTTAGCTGTACAGAATGCTCTGACAGCCTTCAAGGACCACATTCTTCCAGGACAACTAATGGTAAAGATGGACAACACCACTGTTTTGTTGTACATAAACAAGCAGGAGGGTATACATTCTTACCCCCTCTGCAGACTAGCCATGGCATTGTGGAACACAGCTTTGAGCTACCAAGTGCACCTACAAGCTCAGTTCCTGCCAGGAAAATTAAATACACTGGCAGACGGACTAAGCAGAAACCTCATGGACCCACACGAGTGAAACTGGAACCAAGGATTATCAACATGTTGACAAGCAAATGGGGGAGCCCAGATGTAGAAACTGAAATATAGCCACTGAGGACGACACAAGCAGAACGGTGAATCAACGAACTTTAATGACTTAGCACTTTCACCAGTACCATGCTGGCTTCTTCAGAGCCCAGATATAGACCTGTTTGCTTTTCCCCAGAACTACCAATTGGACAAATTTTGCACAAGGACTCCCCACAAACAAGCCTGGAAAGTGGATGCTCTGTCCTTCAGCTGGAAAAACCTACCAGTCTATGCCTTCCCCCCTCTGCCTCTGCTCTCCAAAGTACTACTAAAAATCAAACAAGACAAACCAAGGATGATTTTGATTGCTCCAGACTGGCCATGCCAACACTGGTACCCCCTCCTGCATAGTGTGTCACGGTTATCCCCATGGCACCTGAATCAGACTCCTTCCCAGTTGTCTCAGCAGGAGAACCAGATTCTGCACCCTCAGCTTCTAACACTGAACCTCGCAGCCTGGCTAATTACATAGTCTCTCCTTTACCATCCCTCAGTAAACCTGTGATGCATATAATTTTAGAGGCATGGAGGCCTAGCACTAGAAAATCTTACGCTGAAAAATGGAAAATAAGCTGTACCTGGAACCAATCTCAAGGGATGAGCACAGCAGTGCCCAATTTACCTCAGATTTTACAATACTTAACTGAGATGCTTCACAAGGGCCTGTCTTTTTCCTCCATTAAAATCCATGCCTCAGCCATTTCGCTCATTATAACACAGAACCCCCCCCCCTTCTCTCATCCACTGCTTAAGCAGTTCCTCAGAGGGGCCAAAAATTTGAGACTACCAAGGAGAGCTCCAAACCCAGCCTGGGACCTTAACTTTCTTTTGGAGAAACTCACTCTACCTCCTTCCGAGCCAGCTGCTACTGCAGACTTAAAAAAATATTTCTTGGAAAACAGCTTTCCTTTTAGCAATCACTTCAGCTAGAAGGGTATCTGAATTACAGGCCCTTATGGCAGTGGACCCTTTCATCATCTTTCATGCGGACAGAGTGTCCCTCAGAACCAATCCATCCTTCATGCTCAAGGTGGTATCCAGTGTGGCTCTTAGTCAGTCCATTCTTTTGCCAACCTTCTTTCCCAATCCACAGAACAAAGGGGAACGGATACTGCATTCCTAAGATGTGCACAGACAACTCAGATTTTACCTGGAACAGGACTAAACCTCAAAGGAAATCTGAACCACTGCTGGTAGCATTCGCTGCAGGGGCAGAGGGGAAGGCTATTTCAAAGCAAGCCATTTGTAAATGGATAAGCCATTGCATTCATTTCTGCTATAAGCACCATGGAAAACCTATCCCCCAGGGGATCAGACCTCACTCCACCAGGGCTGCATCTACCTCTACAGTCTTTCTCAGAGGCGTCCCTACCAGGGACATCCTAGAAGCTGCTTCCTGGAGTTCTGTACATACTTTCACCAAGCATTATCATTTGCCAATTTTCTCAAAATACAGAGCTGGCTTTGCCACCGCAGTCTTGCAGGGCCTTATAGCTGGTCCTAATGCTATCTAAATTCCTCCTCCCAACCATAGCTTTGGGAATCTACCCAAATGTAATGACTGCAACAGTGAAACACGAAGAACATAGTACAGTTGTGTACACTTACCATAAATGTAGATGTTACCTCTACTTTCCTTTACTATGCTTAAAAGCCTTTTTGGTGTACTTGCTTTTTTGTTGGAGGTATATCATTTTACTTTTATATTTAATTGCTCCCCATTAGGGGGGCACCTGACATCTGGGGTAAGAAAAACTGATATAATAGCATCGGCTGCATGTTTTATACCCCTGACAACCTGATGTCATGGCAGAAGGGACAGCAACTGACGCAGGACCCAAGACTTTGTTAATCAGGCCGACTGAGGGCACGAACATCTACATTTATGGTAAGTGTACACAACTGTACTATCTATGGCTACTTCAGCTGCCGTTTGGTCCAGAGTTTCTTTGAATGACATTTGCTCTGCGGCTACCTGGGCATCTTTACATACTTTCATCTCCCATTACAAGTTGGATCTTCTGTCCAGAAGCAGGGCATCCTTTAGTTCCGCCGTGTTACTGAATATCCTTCCATGAGGGCCTCCCAGGTGTTTTGTAGCTGGGGACTCTTTCTCACAAGTTGAAGACCAAATGAAGATGATAACTTCAGATAAAGAAGTTATGTACTCACCATAACATTACATCTGAGTTGTTGCTCTTCATTTGTCTTCAACCATCCCTCCCTCTTTCCCCCTGCCTCATATGGGCTGTGCGGTGGTCTAGCTGGATAAGACATAACCCTTTCCTATGCATAATCTGTTATTCCTGTTGGTACTATATGACCTTTTGGTGTCAGGGGGTAAGATATTGTGTCAATTTGGATTGCTGCGAGGGCAGCAAACTCTATCTTAAGGGAGGAAGGCGACAGGGGTGTTATGGATAGGGGAGGAACTTGGAGCTTAGATCAGATGCTGGAGAAATGCGGCCGAGTCCGATCCGTCTCCGATCTGTGTCCCATAGGTTGAAGACAAATGAAGAGCAACAACTCAGATGGAACATTATGGTGAGTACATAACTTCTTTTTATGCATTTTTCACATTTCTTGACTTCTCATCTGGTCCTTCACCTTATATTCTTTCTTTTGTTTTTTTTGGCACATTCAGTTGCTGCCTGGTTTTTATCTACTTCTGGTTTAATTTCCATTCCTGCTCGACTCCAATATGCTTCTGCTAGATTAGGCAGAGAAGTCATCTTAGATTTATTCTCCTCACGTTTCAAAACTTTCACTATGTTTGGGTCTTGTGAGGTCAGCAGATGTGCGTAGAGTCCCACGATTGCAGATCATTACATGTAATCAATTTCAAGGAGGCCCATCCCTCCTTTGGAACAGGGAATATATAATTTTGGTATGTACTTATTTTTATAAATCATTTGGTGAGCATGAAGCATCCTTCTTGTTTTCCTATCTAATACCTGTGTGAATTACCAGATGCAGGCTTAACTTACTCTTCAGTCAAAGTGCACTTGTCAGCCATTTCTGCCCGTCTGCCTCTCTGCCTCTTTCACCAACTTTAGCTTCTAGATTTGAAGCTAAACAATTCTTAAAAGGCGTCCTTCACATAAGAACCACAGGCAACCTGCTGCACCTCCCTGAGATCTTAACTGTGTATTGGAGAAGCTTGACCCTTGCTCCTTTTGAGCTGGCAGCTTCTGCTTAATTGAAATTTTGCTTCTGGAAAACTATTTTGATTCTTACACTAACCTCAGCCAAAAGGGTTTCTGAACTACAGGCCCTAATGGGCTTCTCCTCCCTTCTTGGTGTTGGACAGAGCCTACCTTTGTGCCTAAAGTGGTAAATGAGTTATCCTTCAACAGGTCTATTCATTTACCTACCTACCTACCTTTTTGCCCGACTCCACAGAACTCTGGGGAGAGGATTTTGCACACTTTGGATGTGCACAGACAGCTTAGGTTCTGTCTTGGCAAAAAGAATACCAGAAAACCTGACCAGTTTGTCTCATTCCACACTTGATCCATAAGACTCCCTGCCTCTAAACATGCTGTGTCCAGCTGGATCCCTGAAGCCATTTCCTTCTGCTATGAGTATCATGGAAAGAGCCTCCCTTCTACTGTTAAGACACTCTCTACCAGGGCTCTTTCTTCATCTGGTGACTTTAAAGGACTGGACACTAACTCCATTGTGGAGGAAGCCACCTGGTCTTCAGTCCATACCTTCACCAAACATTAGATGTTCGTGTTACACTGCTGCAGTCATTACACTTGGGTTATCCTGCCGTCAGGCGGTTCCCCAGTCGGCCTGAGTTCCAAAGTCTTGGTCCGGTGTCGGTTGCTGTTGCCTCCTCCCTGACGTCAGTGCGACAGGGGTATACAAGATGCAGCCGACGCCATTTTCTTCAGTCTTTCTTGCCGCGCAGTGCCCGAAGCAAAAGCAGTTTGCAAGTGCTGGTCAGCCGTCTCCTGAGATTTTCATTCCGAATCCAGAAGCGAAGTCTTCTACAAAGCTAAGTACCCCGTTAGGGAATCTTTTTCTTGCCTCAGACCGATATCAGTAAAAGTTAATAACTGTATTTCTTGTGGGAAGCAAATACCTCATAAGGATTTCCATTCCTATTGTATCCCATGCCTAGGCCCTGACCACGACGTCACGGGTTGTCGGTTTTGTGCTAGGTTTAACAAGCGCACTATTAAACGTCGGTTTGATTTTGCCCGACATTATTTTGGTAGAAAATTCAATTATACCATGCCGTCGGAACTTCCGAAGACCGGAATACACAAAAAGCGCAAAGACAAGGATAGGCATCCGAGGCCCAAAACTGACGATGAAGCCTCTAATAGGCCAGTCACCGGTTCTCTGGTTTTCAGCGAGGCACCTTCGCAGCCCCTGACGACCGCTTCTGTAGAACCACAAGCCGCATCTGACTCCCACGTGGAGATGGCTGGGCCTTTGGACGCACAAGCTCTTCAGCCTACCGAGACTAACCTTTCAGAGGGATCCGGAGTAGCTGAGCAACCCACAGCTACAGAGGGTGTCTTCAGACCTACTCAGTTAAGCATTAAACCCTCAGCTAAGTCTAAGCCTCCTTTAAAGTCAAAGAAACAAATACAGCATTCTTCAGGACAGGCCTCCATGCCTAAGAAAAAAATGCTCAAAATGGTCGAAGACCTAATTACTCTGATCAGGGGGTCCCATCCCCCTCCTGATAAAAGGCCTAGACAGGATGCAGACTATGACTCATCCGACCAGGTGTCCATCTTTTCTGATTCATCCTCAGACCTAGGATACTCTGTACCCCCTTATGAGGATTCTGTTGCTGAGGAATCAATTCCATCAGCCTCACCGCCTGAGGACTACTCCTTTGGGGAAACCCTACATACCATGAGGGAGCATTTCCACTGGGAAGGCCAGGATTACTCAGAATCCAAGAAAAGGCTCAGAGACTTCCTTTTATTACCTCAACACAGACCCTTTGCTATTCCGCCAGTGTTAGATATTGTGGATGATGTGTATACTGAATCCAGCTTAAATCCTGATTCCTTACCTCCAGCCCCTGTTAAACCTGACAGATACTACAGAGCCCCTGACTCACATAAATTTCTGTATAAAAGCCCTGTAGCTGACCCTGAAACTATTTCTCAGGGACCCAAAGGAGTTAAGGCCTCATCAGCCAAGAATCCAGTTCCCTCTGGCAGAGATTCCAGAGCATTAGACAGATGGGGAAAGAAAGTATATACGTCTGCAACTTTAGCAATGAGAGCCTTAAATTGCCAGTTTCACATGCTAAAATATCAACAATTTTTACTAACTCAGTTGAAACAAAAAATGCTTCCAGAATCAGATCCTCCTAATTTTAAAGAAATGCAGGATTTATTGCATGCAGCTGAACAAGTGGGAAAGCATACTTTGCAATGTGCTTTTGATTCTCTAGAGGCCTCCTGCAGAGAAGAAGTTACAGGCTCTGTCATTAGAAGACATGCTTGGTTAAAAGAACATACGTTACCAAATCATATTAAAGCAAAATTATTGGCTGCACCTTTGCAGCAGGATGTGTTATTTGGAGTTAAGGCAGAAGAGGTATTAAAGAAAATGGAGGATAAGGCAAAATCTATGCAAACGGTGAAGGATTTCTTACAGGTTCAGCCTCCTAGATTTTGCAGAAACTGGCCAACTAAGAATTGGTCCTTTCCAATTACAGACAGACCTCAAAGGGAAAAATAAAGATGTCCAAGAGGTAGAGGTCAAACACAAGGTCCTTACAGGCCTCGACAATGGGTTGCATCAGGCCAGAAAGAAGGGGAAGACAGGCCCCAACCATATAAAAAACAGCTCTAATGACTTCCCACTACAGCTGCCAAACAAATCCTTCTTGGCAGCCCCCTTGGGAGGAAAACTGGCACTCTTCTACCACAATTGGCAAATGATCACCAAAGACAAATGGGTTCTCAACATTGTGTTTCAGGGTTACAGGTTCCACTTTCACACTCTGCCAAGGTTAAAAGGAATGCCAAATCTGCCACCAAATCAATGGGTAGAGGCTCAAAAACAAATTACAGCACTCATGGATATGAGAGCTATTTAAAAGGTACCGTCACAGGAGCAAGGACAAAGATTTTACTCAAGACTCTTTCTGGTTCCCAGAAAGGACAAAGTCTGGAGGCCCATTCTGGATCTTTCATCTCTAAACACATACCTGGATGTTCCAAAATTCAAAATGTTGACATTACAGCAGCTTCTTCCCATGCTGGGCAAGAAAGCTTGGTTCGTGACTTTGGACCTCAAAGAGGCATACCTGCATGTCCCTATCAGACAAAACTGCAGAAGATACCTCAGATTCATAGCTGGTTCAATGCACTACCAATTCTCTGCACTGCCCTTTGGCTTATCTACTGCGCCCAGGGTCTTCACAAAGTACCTGGCATTGCATTTTGCAGACAGAAAGGAATTCAAATTTATCCATTCCTGGACGACTGCCTGATTCAAGCAGAGAGCAAGGACATTCTTCTAAAGCATCTGGCGTTTGTAAAAAAAAGTTATTAAGTTGCTTGGGTTACACAGCAAATGAAAAGAAATCAAAACTAGTGCCCTCACAAGAGATTATATTCCTGGGTGCCAGCTTGAACACAATGGCCCAGATGGCTTATCTCACGCCAGACAAACAAAGACAACTGACAATACTTTCAATTGATGGCAACAAAGACCCAACTCCCTGCAAGAAAAATTGTGCAGGCCTTTGGTTATATGGCATCCTGTATACTACTAATTCCATTTGCCAGACTGCATATGAGGAAACTACAATGGTACCTAAAGAATGTATGGTCTCAACACTGTCAGAGTTTGAAAACAGTTATACCACTAATCCCTTGCCTTCAACAGGAGTTTCAGTGGTGGGCTCAAGCTTGTCACCTCAACAAGGGACAGCCTTTTACACAACCCACAGCCAGGCAAACACTGACAACAGATGCATCGGATTACGCCTGGGGAGCACACATGCAGGCAAATGTATTCAGGGCACGTGGCCCGAAGAACAAAGGCATCTTCACATCAATCAAAAAGAGATGCTAGCTGTACAAAATGCGCTTATAGCTTTCACGGACCTGCTGCATCCAGGACAACTGCTACTAAAGACAGTTATGTGGTACATAAACAAGCAAGGGGGCACTCACTCCTACCCCCTATGCAGACAAGCTATGACCTTATGGAACACAGTTATAAGCCTTCAAGTTCATCTACAAGCGCAATTCCTGCCAGGAGAGAAAAACACACTGGCAGACGACTTAAGCAGAAACATCGTGGATCCCCACAAATGGGAGTTGAATCCACAAATATTCAGAATGATAACACAGAAATGGTGGAGCCCAGACATAGATCTTTTTGCATCCCCAATAAACTGCCAGCTACAAAAATTCTGCACAAGGAGTAACCATCCACAAGCATGGAAAGTGGATGCCCTCTCATTCAGCTGGGAGGACCTACATGTATACGCTTTCCCACCACTACCTCTCCTGCCAAAGGTACTCATAAAAGCCAGGCAGGAAGAGTCAAAGATGATCCTGATTGCACCAGACTGGCCACGCCAGCACTGGTACCCAATCTTAAGGAGCTTAGCACAAGAACCACCCTGGATTTTGCCTCAAATCCCACATCTGCTGACTCAGCACAACAAACAAATACTACACAGCCAGCTAAAGACCTTAAACCTAGCTGCATGGAAGATTCCTTAGTCAAGCAAGCAATGCCTCCCTCCAAAGCTGTTATGGATGTCATTCTGGAGGCCAGAAGGCCTAGTACCAGGAAAGCCTATTCGGATAAATGGAAGAGATTCTGTGCCTGGAACCAAGCTCACAGCCTTGACCCTCTTGTCCCAAACATTCCTCAGATACTACAATACTTAACTGAGATGCTGGACAAAGGACTCTCCTTTTCATCCATCAAGATCCATGCCTCTGCCATCTCTGCTCATTACAACACGGATCCACCAATTTTCTCTAATCCTCTGTTAAAACAGTACCTCAGAGGGGCTAAAACATAAGACCGCCCTGTAGAGCAGCTACTCCAACTTGGAACTTCAACTTTGTTTTGGAGAAGCTAACTTTACCTCCTTTTGAGCCAGCCAACACAGCAGAATTAAAATATATCTCTTGGAAAACTGCTCTGCTCCTAGCAGTGACATCAGCATGAAGAGTTTCAGAATTACAGGCACTAATGGCAGTGGAACCTTTCCTCATTTTCCACCAGGACAGGGTGTCTTTACGAACTAACCCTACCTTTATACCAAAGATGGTATCCAGTGTGGCTCTAAACCAAACTATTCACCTGCCAACTTTTTATCCTAAACCACAGAATAAAGGGGAGAGACTACTGCACTCTTTGGACATTCACAGGCAGTTACGCTTCTACTTGGACAAAACTAAAGCTTTCAGAAAATCTGAGCAATTATTGGTAGCATATGCTGCAGGAGCACAGGGAAAAGCCATTTCAAAACAGACTATTTCAAAATGGGTAGGACATTGTATACATTTCTGCTACACATACCATGGAAAACCTGTACCTAGCAGCATTAGATCTCACTCCACCACTTCAACTGCCTACCTCAGGGGAGTACCTACCAAGGATATTTTGGAAGCAGCAACTTGGAGTTCTGTACACACCTTCACCAAGCATTACTGTCTGCCTCTATGCTCTAAATCCAGAGCTGGCTTCACCACTGCAGTGCTGCAGGGCCTTATAGCCACCTCTAATGCCTTATAGGACCAGCCACCCTTCCTCAGCTTTGGGATTCTACCCAAGTGTAATGACTGCAGCAGTGTAACACGATGAACATAGTACAGTTTTGTACCTACCATAACTGTAGATGATAATAATAATAATAGATGATAGATGATGGTAATGAAGTGCAAATGAGACACTGGCACTTCCCCTCCTACCTGTTGAAAAGAGAGGAAGTTAAGGAATGGGTAGTAAAAATTATTCAAGATTTGTTAGGAAAGATCAACATTTCTTCAGAAATTATAGCTAGTGAGTGGGATAAAATGAAGGTGATGTTTAAAAATAGGGTAGAAATCAAAGAAAGAGATATGGTTAAGAAGAAACAAGAATTATTTAGAGCAGTTGACAAAGAAGTATTGCAAAATAAGGAGGATATCACAGAACAGTGATAGGTGCAGGTGCAAGTACAGAGTGCTAAAGAGAAAGTAAGGGAGTATCTGGATAATATGCATGAGTTTAAAAAGATTGCTGTTAAGCAACTGTTTTTGATAGTATCTATAGCACACAAAAAGTTAGCACAATGAATTGGTCAATAGAAAATAGAAAGGGTTATTGCTAAACTTAGGAAGTCTATAATAAAAAATAACCAGAGATCCTGTAGTGGTATTGAGATATTTGGAAATTTTATGAAAATTTGCATAAAGCAGGAGAATGTGGAAATCAAGAAAAAGCTGGAAAGGAAACGTTTATGGAAGATTTAGGTGAGTCATGGTTAGATGTAGATGAGGCTCAGTAATTAGCCAAGATAGGGGAAGATGAGATTAAAAAAGAGTGAGATATATAGTCAGTTCTTCAGGAAAGTCCCCAGAAATAAATGTCAATGCATAAATAATAGTACTTGTTTGGAAGCTTGTAAGGAAGAGAGTGATAACAGTATTTTAAAAGGCAGTGAAGCACCACCATCCTGTTAGCTGTGGTGGTTATAATACCTAAAGATCATATAGGCCGGAGACTTCCAAGATGGCTGCATATTGAGTAACAGCTTAATTCTGGCTCTCCCAGTAAAGAAAATTTAGCAGAGAAAGTCAGTGGTCCTAGATTTATGAGTACATTTCAGTAACTGACTAGTAAGTGCACTGCCTAGATGCCAGGAAAAAAGAAATATAAAGGACCATTTCTTTTTTCTTTCTACCCTCTCTCTCTTTCTCCTTGTTTAATGTTAAGAAATGTAGGTACTGCAATGTGAAACAAAAGGAAAAGGGGTCTGGTTAAAAGATCATAACAAAATAAAAATTAGTGCTCTTTTTCTCATTCTTGCATAGGGGAATGACTGTGTTAAGGCCTTTAGCTTTATATAGTAACAAGTTTTGACAGAAAGCAAGAAAATGAAAAATAATATTGAATGTTATAAGGTCTTTTTTCCAGTAAACAGTTCTGGGTCTGATTCTCATGTCACTAGCAGACATTCTGACAAAGAGAAACTGCTTGGAGAAAAGCTTTTCTGGAAGCATTTGTGTTTTCCCGGCTGGGAGAGCTATAAAGATAAGGCAAAACCAGACAGCACTTCTAGAATCACAACCTCTACCATGCTTCTTAGAATGGATAAGTTTTCTTTCTGTTTAGCTTGAGTCTGTGTGTGTGGCTGTCACTTTGGAACTTGTGTTCTTTTTAGGGGGTAAAACTTCAATATTTGAAAAGTACATAGTTGTGGGTGTTAAGTTAGTAGATTTTAGGGGGGGTGTTGGTGTGTGTGTGTCTGTTTGTTTGAGGGTTTTCAATAAAACAAAAAGTTCTGCAAGATGTGACATAGGCTCAAATGGAGATGACAAGAAACAGTTGTATAAAAGATTAACCTGCCATACAGTGCATGCATGTAACACAAAAACTGGAACTAGACACTTAACAAAAAGCTGGTATACATAAAAGGTGGAAATAATAATCCCTCAAGAATGTAATTCTTTCTATAATGTCTGTAAATGTTAATGGTCTCACAGGTAAATACAAAAAAGGAAGAGTAGTGAACTATATTAAAAAATGAGGAGTGCAAATAGTTATGCTACAGGAGACACACTTGGAAAGAACTAAACATGTGAATTGGATAAAGAAAGGTTTTCAGGATGGTTATTCACTGGAATACCTGGGGCAAAGGAAGAGAGGAAAACTTATAGTAATTGCAAGAAGAACTCCAATCATAATAGAAGAGGAAAAAATAGATAACAATGGTAGATTTGTAGTACTATGGGGCTCCTGGCAAGGGAGGAGGATTACACTGGCATGTATTTATATTCCACCAAAAACTGCTATAATAGAGCTAAAGAAAATTCTGGCAGAAGTAATCAGCTTTCAGCAAGGAGTATTACTTATATTTGGGGGCTGGAATTTGATTTGCAACAGTGAAGATGTGTCTGGGAGGCCCAGAAAGGGAAACATAACAAAACAGGGTAGATTTTAAACAAACTTATGAAAATATTTGGCATGGAAGATGTGAATTCAGTACTAGGAATTTGGAGTGAATTTACATATTCCCCCAGATGCTAAAGCTGGGATAGGCTAGGCAGAATTTACATTTCACAGTAACATGTGCATTTAATTGAAAGATTTGATATGCACCCAGTAACTATTTCAGATCATGGGCCAATAATAACTAAAATAAAAACATGGGGTAATGAAATAAAAATGAGGCACTGACGCTTTCCCACCTATCTGTTGAAAGGAGAGGAATTTAAGGAATGGGTAGTGGAAATTATTCAGGAGCTATTAGAGAAGATAAAAAACAACTTCTGAAAATATAGCTAGGGAGTGGGATGAAATTAAAATGGAATGTAAAAACACGGTGGAAATAAAAGAAAGGGTGATATGGTTAAGAAGTAACAAGAATTACTTAGAGGGACTGATAAATATTAAAGTATTACAAAATAGGGGGAATTTGACAGAACAAGGAGAGGAGCAACTGCAGAATGCTAAACAAAAAATAAGGGACTACCTTGATACTATGCATGAGTTTAGAAAGACTGCTGTTAAGCAACTGTATTTTGCTAATAACTCTAGAGCACAAAAACCTTTAGCACGATTCAAGACAGCAGAAAGTAGAAAGGGCTGTCACCAAGCTTAGGGAGTCTATTACAAGGGATCCTGTATAAGTATCAGAAATATTTTGGAAATTCTATGAAATTCTCTGTAAAGCAGAAAAGTATGGAAATCAAGATAAGGTACAAATGGAAATGTTTATAGAAGAATTAAATATGCCATGGCTAGGGGGAGTAAAAGGTTCAATTACTAACGGTTGGGATAAGATAAAAATGATGATGTTTAGCCAATCTACAGGAAAGTCCTCAGGATTAGAATGTATTCCAGTGGAAGTTTGGAAGCCAGGAGGAAAGAAACTGATGAAGATCTGGAAGGTTTTGTTTAACAGTATTTTAATAGGAGGAGAAATACCAGCATCCTGGAAGAAAGCAGTAGTAGCTGTGCTACCTAAAGAGGGTAAAGATCCATGAGATCCAGCTTCATACAGGCCCATTTCAATACTAAATCATGATTATAAAGTGTTCATGCCTGTAATGGATAAAAGAATGGCAAAAGTGATAGATAATGATTACTGTGGTTTTGAGGAAGGGAGGCAAACATTTGACAACAACAGAGCAGTGATGATCCATAGGGAAGCAGAATGTAAGAAAATACTACTGTTGCTGGTGGGTCTTGATGCAGAGAAAGCATTTGACAGAGTAAGCTGGGATTTTATGAGCAGAGCAATGGAAGCATTTGCATTCCCTGATAAAATTATAAGTTTGATTAAGAGGATATGTGAAGGATTGGAGGCAAAAATTTAAGTTGGTGGGGTCCTCTCTGTTAATCTCTGCTTGAGCAGAGGAACCAGACAGGGGTGTCCTCTCTCTCCTTTGTTATTTGTATTATATTTAGAACCACTGGCAAAGAAAATAAGGGCTGACAAAACCAGAAAGGGACATTACAGTGCTGTGGAGCATACTAAGACGGTTTCAAATCTTTTCAGGATGCAAAATGAATGAAGCAAAAACAATAGCTGTAAATGATGTACCCACATATGATTTTGTTCATTAATGTCTGTATTTACGGAGACATGATAGACTGAAGTATTTAGGAGTATGGATTAAAATGATATTGGTGTGGCAGGTAAGGATTTATGGGAAGAGACTAAAAAAAAAAAGAATACAAAAACTGAGAAAATGGAAGCTGTTTTATGGATATTGATAGCAAGATACAAACTGTTAAAATGTTTTTAGTCCCATTAGTCTTATACACTGGTCAGGCATATTTTTATCAACCAGAGAAGCTGTGGATAGGAATTAATAAAGAGCTGAAGATTTTTATCTGGGAGGGGAAGATGGCAAGAGTCAAATGGGATAAGCTTATTCATCCAGTAGAACAGGGCAGATTGGGATTACGTGAGTTGAAGGGGGTATTTCAGAGCAACACAGTTAAGCCTCCTATACATAGCACAAACAGAAAACTATAATTTAAAGTGGAAAGAGACGATGATGAAACAGAGGGGGAAGCTCAAGTAACAGAGAGAGATTGGGGTTTCGGATGCAGACCTTTAAGGAGAACAACAGTAATCATACAGAATATTATATTCATAAAGTAGCAAAAGGTCTTCTAAGAACTAAGCCAACATGGGAATGGAGAAAGGAGATTCCGCCAATAGAGATGGCTGCAATTAGGGATACAGACAATAGGCAAGAGGGAGCGGGAATATATTGGAGAAAACTGACAAAAGGAACCAAAGTACTGGGAGCAAATAACTGGAGAGGGGAAAGGTAGTAGAATGGGAAGATGCCAAGAACTTATTTGGACTGTAGGCTAAAGACTGCATTCCATATCGTGGATTGAGATCAGAGTATAGGCAAAGAGAAAGAAGAATAGGGGGTCCTAAACAAAAGACCAGCACTGGTAGAGTTTTAGTAGAATCTACAACAGAAGTTGTCATTAAGAAAGGAATAATTAGTAGAGCATATAGAATATTACATGATAACTATAAAAATCAATCAGAGGAGGTTAGGAAGGACTGGAAGAGAGATTAGATAAGCAATTCACAAAGAAATAATGGAGGGACTATGTGTATGTTTCCAAAATATGCAATAAAATCTAGACAAATTCATATCCTTGCATGGAAGTGCTTACATAGGTATTTTCATACCCCAAGCAGACTTCAAAGAATTTTTCTTCAGTTAGACATGTGATGGGGCAGAAAGAGGTAACTAGGAACATATTTTTTCCAGAAGTGTTATGAGTTGGCAAACTTTAAAGATTCCCTGCAGACTGCTCTGTTGGAGATGTTGGGTGAGCAAGTTGCACTGACTAGGGAAATTATTTTTTTAAGCTATGATACAAACTCAGAATTGCCTAGACACAGTAAGGCCTTGCTGAGTCTAACTATGATGGCTACCAAAAAAGCAATTACTAGAAAATGGAAATCAAAGTCTAAACCAACTTTACTAGAAAAGTGAAGATAGTAACAGAGTTAAAACAACTGGAACTGGGATCTTTAGAAAAGGGTAGGAGCAGACTACATAGGAAGAAATGAGAACTGTGGGATGTGTACATGCAGAGGCAGAGGAGCAAGGTTTAAAAGAAGGCAGGATTTGAATAGCCTATGTAATGGATGGTTAACAATGACCGGATATGTTAAAAGTGATGTGTAATGTTTGCAGCTACAGTTGTGTCGGCATGGTTTGTAATGTTTGCAACTGAGATTGTGTTGCTATGATTTATTGTCATTTAAATAAATGTATCATGGCCTATGTCATACATGATAATTTAATAAAGATGTTTCTTTTTTAAAAAAAAGAGGTTGAGGAAAAAAGATCATATAGGCGCATTTCAATTTAAATCACGATTATAAAGTACTTATGTCTATAATAACTAAAGAAATAACAAAGATGTTACCAAAATTGATAGATATGCATCAGTGTGTTTTTGTGAAGGGGAGACAAACATTTGGCAACACTAGTAGAATAATGATGATCCAGAAGAAAGCAAAATGTAAGAAAGTACCTCTTTTGTTGGGTCTTGATGCAAAGAAAGGATTTGACAGAGTCAGCTGGGATTTTATGACTTGAGCAAGTGAAGCATCTGCATTCCCTGATATAATAATAAAGTTAATAGGAGAATATATGACAGATCACAGGCAAAAATTAAAGTCTGACCGTTCCTCTCTGAGCCTTTGGCAAAGAAAATAAGGCAGTCTGAAATTCAAGGATATAATTGGTATGTTAATTAAGAAAAGTTGGTTTTATTTACAGACTATATTATTTTGTACCTGATAAATACAGAAAATGACATCTCAGTGTTGTGAAACATTTAGAGACAGTTTCCAGTCTTTTCAGAGTATAAAATTAATGAAAATAAATCAAGGTTGTAGGTGTAAATTATGTACCCACACATTAATTGGTTTAGCTAGCACTATGGGACACAAGAAGATGAAGTATTTAGGAATACGGATTAAAGAGGCTTCTGTTATGGCAGCCAAGGATATGTGGGAAGAGACTAAACAAAAGATAGTACAAAAAATAGTAAACTGGAAGCTCTTGTTTATGGATATGGATAGCAAGATACAAGCAGTGAAAATGTTTAGTCCTTTTAGTTTTATATACAAGTCAGGCATATTTTTTATCAACCAGAGAAGAAGTTGTGGAGAGGAAGAGGTCAAGGGTCAAGTGGGATAAGTTTATCTTTCTAATATAACAAGGTGATATAGGATTACCTGATTTGAATGGATATTTTAGAGCTACACAGTTAAGGCTCATATACATACCACAATCAGAATGCTGTAATTCAGAGGAGAAAGGGAGGATGATGCAGCAGAAGAGAAATGCAAGAAGTAATGATAGAGATGGATTTTGGATGCAAATCCTTAAGGAGAGTAAGAGCACCCATATGGAATATTATATTTGTAAAGTAGCAGAAAATAGTCTAAGAACTAAGCCAACACAAGAGTGGAGAAAGGAGATTCTGCCAGTAGGGCTGACTGCAATTAGGGGTACAGAGAATAGGCAAGAGGGGACTGGAATTTACTGAAGAAAGCTGGCAAAGGAATTAAAGTATTGGGAGCAAATAACTAGAGAGGGAAAAGTAATAGAGTGGGTGAAGACCAGGAAGACGTTTGTACTGCAGACTTAGAGACTGCCTTTTCTATCAAAGTATAGGCAAAAAGAAGGGGATAGGGAAATCCTAAGTGAAAGACCTGCTCTAGTAGAGTTTTTAGTTGAATCTAAAACTGAAGCTGCTGTTAAGGGGTAATTAGTATGGTATATAAAATATTGCACAATAGCTAAATGAGTCAGTCGGAGGAAGTTAGGAAAGATTGATAAGAAAGATTGGATAAGCAGTTCACAAGGAAACAATGAGAGGACGTATGTATGGCCGCTATATATACAAGAAATTCTAGAAGATTATGATTTTTGCTTGGAAGTGTTTGCAGAGGTTTTTTATACTCCAAGTAGACTCCAAAGAATTTTTGCTCAGGTAGATGACAAATGGAGGTGTGTTGGGGAAGGAGGAGGTAACTGAGAACATATGTTATGGATTGTAGTGAGTTGGAAGACTAAAAATTCCGTAAAAAGTACTGCGTCAGAAATATTGGCTGAGCAAATCAATGTAGGTAAGAAAGGTATTTTTTATTTATTTTTTTTTTAACTGAGATGCAGGATCTGTATTCTCTAGACATAATAAGGCCTTGTTAAGTTTAATTCTGCTGACTGCCAAAAAAGTTTTGTCATTTCGGCTTTTCCCGGTTAGGGGTCGCCACAGCAGAACTCCGGTCCGCTAATGATTGGCAGTAGATTTTTTTATGGTGCCGAGTTGCCAGCCCAACACCCAACCTTCAGCGAAGGCATGCCCATTCACGCATGTCTTTCGGAGGCCACTCAACCGCAGGAAGGACATGCAGACTCCACACAGAAGGCACTCCAGCCGTGAATCGAACACTGTTAGAAAATGGAAATCAAAGTCTAAATCAACTATATTTGAAATAATGAATATTGTAACAGAGATAAAAGAACTGGAAGTGGGATCTTTAGAAAAGGGTAGGAGCAAATTACATTAAAAAATGGTAAATTGTGGGAACAATAAATGCATAATTGTTTGATAGGAGCAAATTACATTAAAAATGGTAAATTGTGGGAACAATAAATGCATAATTGTTTGGAGGAGGAGTGAGGTTTAAGGGAAGGCAGGAATTGATCAATTTATGTAATGTCGGATTGATGATTGTATAAAAGAATATATGTGATGTATAATGGGTGTGACTGCATACATGTT
This sequence comes from Protopterus annectens, assembly GCF_019279795.1. Classification (NCBI taxonomy): domain Eukaryota; kingdom Metazoa; phylum Chordata; order Ceratodontiformes; family Protopteridae; genus Protopterus; species Protopterus annectens. The sequence continues at coordinate 123,007,647 of NC_056732.1, forward strand.
AACATGGTTTGATCTGAAGTAGTTACTTCATTTGATCTGCAACCTGTGGGTGTCGAATTCGACCTCGGATCCAATCCGGCAGCTTTCCAAGCTCCAAGATTCGAGCTCCTAGCTCCTCCCCCTACCCATAATCCCCTACTACCAACCACATTACCTCAGATAGTGTTTTGCCACGGCTGAAGAAGCTTCCTTGTGAAGAGCTCCTGGCTGGGTGAGATCATTGCTGTTTTTTAAACCAAATTTTCATTCGAAGTTGTCGTGTGTGTGTTAGTTCCCTTTTTCTGCTTCTTGTGCTAGTTTTGGTCCCTTTTCTGTTAAATTTATTACTAGTTTATCTTCACTCCCCTCCCCCTCATAGTGTTTGGGCGTGTGTGTGAATGATGTCAGAAGGGCCTAAGGCCATTTTTTTCTAAATGTACTGAGTGTGGCCACAAGCTTTCCCCAGCTGATGGCCACACTCAGTGCGTTTTATGCCTGGGGGCAGCTTGTCAGAGGCCTGCCAAATCTGCGCGGCCTTTAACCCCTGGGCACTTCGGGATAGGAAGAACAAGCTGATCCTGGCGGGAAAGCTCCCCCAGGAGTCGGCTTCGTCTTCCTCTCCCGTTCGGGCTCCAGCTGCTTCGGCAGCTTTGGCGCCGTCTATCCCCTTAGCTCTACCCGGGACTCAACCTCCCTCATCGGGTTTGAGCTCTGGGGAAACTAGTGCCTCTTCCGTTAGAGAGAAGAGGCACAAGGATAAGGATGGACATAAGTCCCACAAAAGGTGGGCCGAATCTCATCCTTCTGCTCCGCCAGCAAAACTACTTAAATCTCCCTCGAGGGTCTCCGGATCCCCCTCCTCTCGGCGCCATTCACCCTGTTTTTCGCCGGAGCCGGAGGAGGAGGATAGGTCTCCCTCGAGATTTTCAAGGCGGCCCTCCCAGCCCCCCTCTACTACTTCATCTAAGTCGACCCGAAGCATCTCCGAAGCGGATATGGATCGGATGATGCATCGGTTCTTACAGACCCAAATGCAGATGGGGATGCTCTTGCCTCCCCCCCCCTCTGGGGGGGGAGTGCAGCCCCCATATTTGCCCCGATCACTCCTTCTCCAACTCGTTTTCGGGTCTCGGAGTCATCGGATCCAGGCCCTTTCGGACCCGGGGAATTGTTGGCGCCGATAGCGGTGGTCTCTTCGATGCCGACTATACCTTCGAGCTTGTCGGACCCGAGCTCTCAGGCCGAGGGCTGAGCATTGGATCCGAGGGAGTTGCTGTGTCTTCGGCGCTGTTGGCGTCGGAGCACACTTCTGCCTTGGCGCCGACTGCATCGGCTCCGACCCCGATCCCTTCCTCGGATCCGAGGAGATTGCTCTCAGAGGCTGGTGAGAGTGGCTCTCCTTCGGCTTTCGAGGTAGTGGAGAGGGTACTGTCGAGGTCCTCCAGATCCCCGACCCGGGCTTCGGATCCACCCGTACCCCCACTGTATGAGGGTCTGTCTTCCATCATCTGTCCATCTGGACAGCCTGCTCAAGCCCTCCAGCTAGTTCCTGTGGAGGAATAACAACCCGTGGACGAGCCCTCTTCGGACAGTCCCACCGAGGAGGTCCCTCGGAAACATCGGTGCAAAAGGAGGCATCTGGACTCCCCCAAGTCCATTACCACAGACATGGACTTAGATGATACGGAGGGTTCCCCAAGGTCACCCCCTGAAGATGTCTCCTTTGGAGACATCATGGAAATGTTGCGTATCAGAGGGGGGTGGACATCCCAAAAGCCCTCCCTTGATGAGTCCGTGTTCCTGGAGGCCTTTGAGGCAGGCCCATCTACCTCCTGGGTGTCCCCTCCGGCCGACCCCCTGGTGGACTTAATTACCACCAGGGCTTGGAAGGAGCCCGACACCGTGGAGCCATTCCCGAGGCGCCCCGATAAAGTCCTCAGCCCACCCACAGATAGACCGTCTTGGGCCATAGGAACCCACGTTGATGCTATGTTGGTGGCGGCGGCCACCAAGAAAGAACTTGCGCAGGAGAGTTCTTCGGTTCACCCGCCGGATAAGGAATCTCGAGCGCTTGACCGGATTGGGAAGCGGATGTTTGCTTCAGCGACCTTTTCCATAAGGGCGCTGAACTATATGGCACATACCATTAGGCTACAGCGAGACTTGATTAAAGAATACGCTGCAGCCCCCCGGAGTCCATGTCGGTCCCAGACAAAAAGGTTTTTGAGACTCGAATAGCCACTCTAAAATCCATCTCCAATACATCTATGCGGCTTCTCTCCCATGCAATGGAGGGAGCCGCTAGAGCTAGCGGAGCCGGGGTCGTCTTGCGTCATCTCTCCTGGCTCCGTCTGTGCGACTTCACGGACCCCTTCAAGGCGTCCTTCTAACGCCTTTGACGGTTCTGCCTTGTTTGGCAAAACTGTTCGCGACACGCTGGTCCAAAGCGAAAAGGACGCGAAGACGCTGTCTGCCGTCGGAGTCCGCTTCTCTAATCCCCAAAGATCCTTCTCCAGGAATCAGAGGGGACAAAAGAAGCTGTGGTTCCGTAAGTCTCAGCAATCCCATCCTGCTGCGTACCACTCGTCCTCTAGAGGCAGAGGAGGACAAGGTGGACGCCGGCCCAGAGGCAGAGGGGGGCCGCGCAATTTTGGGTCTATAGAACCTTTCTCGGACAGACCCGCGCAACAGCCCTGAGGGCTTGCCCGACTGTCCCTCTCTGGAGGCAGTCGGGGGGCGATTGTCGGAGCACCTGTCAAACTGGGAGTCCCTTACAACAGATCGATGGGTGCTCCGGATCATATCCAGAGGTTACTCCATTCCATTCATAAACCTTCCCCCCCAAACCCAGACGTCTCCCCGATGTCCCACTCGATCAAAGGGAGGCAGCGGCTTTGGAGATTTCAAAGCTGCTAAGAAAAAGAGCCATCCAGCCCGTCCCCCCAGACCAGTCTGGATTGGGTTATTACTCCAGGTTCTTTTTGGTGCCAAAGAAAACGGGGGACCTCAGACCCATCTTAGACCTTTCCGCCTTGAACCTGTTCATACCCAAGGAAAAGTTCCGGATGGTCACTCTCCAATCAATTCTCACCCTGCTGCGGAAGAACGACTGGATGTGCTCGCTAGACCTCAAGGATGCGTATTACCACATATTAATGGACAGACGATCCAGGAGGTTCCTCCGCTTCCGTCTCGGAGCCAGTCATTATCAATTCAGGGTTCTTCCATTCGGCCTCACCTCAGCCCCCAGAGTGTTCACCAAGGTCATGGCAGTGGTTGCAGCCCACCTGAGACTCCAGGGCATTCAGGTCTTCCCTTACCTAGATGACTGGCTCCTCACCGCTACCAACAGGCATCAGCTCTGTGCGGCGAGAGATTATGCTCTGTCTCTGGCCCACAACCTAGGCATCTCAGTGAACGAGCAGAAATCCTGCCTGTGCCCCACTCAAGCCTTAGAATTCATAGGGGCCAGGTTAGATACACGAATCTCCAAAGTTGTTCTAACGTCAGCCAGGCTGAACAGCTTGTCATTTCAGGTGTTAGCCCTTCTTCGGAGCCCTGCTCCTCCAACGGAGTTAGTCCTGAGGGCACTGGGGTCTATGTCAGCAGCGATCGGTCTCTCTCTTCATGCCCGTCTACGAATGCGCATATTACAATGGACCCTTCAAGTCCAATGGTCTCTGTCGATCCACCCATTATGCATGCCAATACCCTTGAGCAGGGTGTGCAGAGACTCCCTTCTGTGGTGGTTACAGGCACAGGAACTCAGAGAAGGGAGACCCTTTGTGATCCCCCCAGCCAAAGCCACGTTGACCACGGACTTTTCTTGCCTCTGGTGGGGGGGGGCATTGTTCAGGCAGATCCGTCCAAGGCACGTGGACTTCCCTAGAGACCGCTTTACATATCAACGTCCTAGAGATGAGGGTGGTGCTTTTGGCGTTCTCCACGACCTTCTTCCCATAGGGACTATTGCAATCCAGATGGACAACATGTCAGTAGTCTGGTATATAAACAAACAAGGAGGGACCAGATCTTATCCCCTGTGTCGAGAAGCCATGAGAGTGTGGGAATGGGCGATTTCCACCAACCGCTTTCTGATAGCAACGCACATTCCGGGACGGTCCAACATATTAGCGGACAAGCTAATTCGAGTGTTCCTCACTCCATACGAGTGGTCTCTGAATCCATCTGTTGCGAAGCAGATCTTCCACAAATGGGGTCAGCCTTGCTGCGACCTTTTTGCTTCTCCTTTAAACACAAAATGCAGTGAGTACTTTGCGATAGTTCCCCCCAGAGGGGAGACCCCCAGAGACGCTCTAGTCCATGCTTGGCCTCCCGGACTCCTTTATGCTTATCCCCCCCTCCCACTTATGATGAAATTCATCCAGAAAGCCTGTCGGTTGGGGAGCAGAGTTATCCTCATAGCCCCATTCTGGCCTCGACAGATCTGGTTCCCCTTTCTGCGGTCTCACAGTGTGGCTTCCCCATGGATTCTGGATCCCAGTCCATACCTAATCTCACACCCAGCGGGATGCCATACCCCAAAACTGGTCAATCTCAAACTTGCTGCTTGGTTGATCCAGTTCCATTAATGGCTAGGACTCCCGGTATCTCATCCCCCGTTAAGGCCATTCTGGTGGCGGCTCATAAACCATCTACCAGGAAACTTTACAACAGTAAATGGAAACGTTTTTCCATCTGGGCCAAAGATAAAGAATTGGACCCATTTACTGTCCCTATTCCGACTATTCTGGACTTCCTTTCTCTGCTTTTTAGACAGGGAGCAAGTGCCTCCACAGTCAAAGTGCAGTTGGCGGCCATCTCCCATTTTCACATGGGCGACGGCATAGGCTCCTTAGCATCTACTAAGTTGTGCAAAACCTTCTTAAGAGGCGTTTATCTTCTGAAACCACCGGTCAAGACTGTGGTTCCCCCATGGGATCTCACTCTGGTCTTACAAGCCTTAACGAGACCACCTTTCGAGCCTGCGGCCTTGGTTCCGTTGAAGTTCCTGTCTTGGAAAACGGCTTTCTTAGTGGCTATTACTTCAGCCAAGAGAGTTTCAGAATTACAAGCTCTGTGTATCAAACCTCCATACCTTATTTTTCACAAAGATAGTGTGTCCCTCAGGACTAACCCGTCTTTCCTGCCTAAGGTGGCTACAGAATCAAACATTAATCAATCAATAAATCTCCCTGTATTTTTCCCAAATTTTCACAACAAAGGCGAATACACGTTGCACAAATTGGATGTACACAGACAACTGCGTTTTTACTTGCACAGGACTAGAGAGTTTCGCAAGTCGGACCAGTTGTTTGTTTCTTATGCAAAATCAGCCATGGGCAAGGCAATTGCTAAAGTAACTGTAGCAAATTGGATCTGTCAGTGCATTATGCTGGGATACACTTCATCTGGGAAGCCAGCTCCGGTTGGCGTCCGTGCTCATTCCACAAGATCTGGAGCTACCTCAACAGCTTTTTGGTCTAGGGTTGCAGTAGATGATATTTGTTCAGCAGCTACCTGGTCCTCATCTCATACGTTCATTTCTCATTACAAACTGGATATGATTTCCAGGAGTAGGGCTTCTTTTGGCTCCGCGGTGCTTCGGAATATCCTTCCGTAAGGACCACCCAGGTTCTTATAGGTTAGCTGGGGACTCTGTCCCACAGGTTGCAGATCAAATGAAGTAACTACTTCAGATAAAGAAGTTATGTACTCACCATAATTTTCCATCTGAGTAGATACTTCATTTGTCTGCAACCGACCCCCCCCTGCCATCCCCCGAACCTCGGGAATTTTTCTGATCATTTGGAGTTGGTTTCTGTCTCGAGTTGGTGAGGCAAAAAAAAAATGATCTGAGGTAATGTGGTTGGTAGTAGGGGGTTATGGGTAGGGGGAGGAGCTAGGAGCTCGAATCTTGGAGCTTGGAAAGCTGCCGGATCAGATCCGAGACCCACAGGTTGCAGACAAATGAAGTATCTACTCAGATGGAACGTTATGGTGAGTACATAACTTCTTTTTTTTCTTTTGTATAAATGTATGTTTGCCTATGTCTTAAGTGATAATTCAATAAAGGTGCTAAAAAAAAAGCTAAGGTTTCCTTAAGAACTAATTCTTCATTTATGCCTAAAATGGTATCCTAGTTTCCTTTGAGCCAAGCCATCAATCTCTGTCTTTTTTTCCAGAACCTAAAAACAAAGAATGGATACTCCATACTTTGGATGTCCACATACAACTCCAGATACAGTCTTAATAGAAGTAAAACTTTTAGGAACATTGATCAGGTTTTTCATTTATCGTGAACGTAAAAAGAAAGGTCGGCATGTGTCAAAGCAACTTTTCACAAATGGTTGTCTCATGCTATAACCTGTTGTATACCCATCTCAGCAAGGCATTTTGAGGCAGGATCAAGGCCCATTCTACCTAGGCCTTGACTACATCTGTACCTGTTTGAAAAGGGTTGGATTCTAGAAGTATTCTGGAAATAGCAACTTGATCCTGTTGTACATAGCTTTACAAAGCACAACAGACTAGATCCCTTCTCCAGGTGTAGGACGGGTTTTGCTAAGAACATTGTCCACTGACTCCTAGATCCGCATCCTTCCTCCTCCGATTCAGTGTAAGCAGTAGTAGTCTACCCATATAGCTAATGTTACAGCAGTGCAGTGAGTGATATGATAAACGTAGTATAGTTGTGTAAGTAAAACGTACCATAACAGTAGATGTTCAAATAATCACTGCTGCAGTAGCTGCTCCCTCCCTCCCTCTCTCTACTCACTGCCTTATTTTTTTGTACGTTTTTGTTGTTAGGGTGAGGACTTACAATTTTAATTTCCTAGCATTCATCTTTTCAGGGCTCAGCCTCCCTTTACAGTTGGCATGGATGCTCTGAAATGCTTGCCTGTCAAGCTACTCTTTTTCTTCAGCTTAGCGCAAGCTGGCTAACTGTTTGAACACTTGGAAGGTGCCCTTGAAGCTTTGGGAGCTAGGGTGTTTTTTCTGTCCTTAGCAGGATATAACCCATGTAGTTAAGGCTACTACAGCAGTGATCATTCATGCATCTACTGTTATGGAAGGTTTACTTACACATCTACTTTTTTCTGTACCTGCTTTCATCCATGCCCATTTTGCAGGAGGCTGGAGCATGTTCTAGAAAGTAATGGGTGCAAGGCAGGAGTCAGCCCGCCCTAAAGTTTTTAAGAGTGTGTTGCAGTACAGACATGGTTACACATTTGCACTGAAGAGCACATCGAAAGACAGTAGGGTGTTATTGCTTAGCCTCCAAGCACATCTGTCGAATGTGGGTAGAATGGGAAACCTCATTGGAAACCCATAAAGGCATAGGGCGAAGATGCAAACTCCACAAAGATAATCAAGCTGGGATTCCAAGCTTTGTAAAGCAGCAAAACTGACCACCACCCTAAAGTCTCTTAAAGTTTAAGACAAGCATTCATCACTTTGGACAGTTACCTTGTCTGCTGACTCATTTTTGCCAGTTTTATTTCAGTAATGTGTGGCTGTGGTGAGTGAGTGATGTGGGTGAAATGTTACCTTCACAAAAGGTAAGTTACATAACATGGCTTCATTAGTGTATGCCTAACCATAGCTATGCTAGACACACGGTGAGAATTTGTAAAGGTTACCACAAAGTATACTCTTTGTATACACTTTGTGTACACCTTCTGAATTCAAGAACAGCCCTACAACAATGCTTGTGCTGTTTATTCACTCAGAAAGGTTCTGGTAACCTTCATGAATCCAGCCCTAAGTCTGTGTAACTTCCCAGCCTTCTATCAGAACTTCAGATTCTCTGTATTTTACTATTTGTCTAAAACAAAAGTAATGATGTGGTTAATTCAAACTTCTGTAACTCACATGTAGTTATTACTAATGCTGGTAGGGATCACAGATTTACTCTGAGGGAGGAAACCTGAGGTTTGAAACAGTGGCATGCTTCTTTAGGCTTTCAGAATTCTTAATCAGTCAACATTTATTTAACTGTGGTTTAGAAATGAAGCAAACTAAACATAAGCTATACCCATTTGATAAAAAGGGTAGGTGTAGATTGTGAGAGGGGAATCAGGGATTTAAAAAAGTTGAAGTCCTTTATGTTCCACTTGCATACCTTGTAGCTATATGCAATCCACATAACATGGTCAGTGCTGAACTGTCACTTTAATGAAAGATCACTTAACTGTTCACTAGATCTTATCCATGTACGAAGATATTACCATGAAACTAGAGTGTACTAGTTTTTGTCAGTAGTTACATTTTACTGTGCTGCCCTTTGGCACCAAGAAAGGTATTTTAGTAGTGCTAGGCAGTGTGTTGATGTGTGACTGACAGAATGTCATTAAATATAAATAATGTGTTACTTTTTATTTGCACATTTAAAGTCTGTCTTCACCACTACTGTGTATAATATCAGGCAACCCTAGCAAATGAGTATGGGACAGTTATATTATTGAACATGGCTTTGAATGCCAAAAAAAATTCTAAATCTGTTTTCTTAGTCCAGTGACTGAAAAATATTGTGTATATTTGATTTAATTGCCATATAGTGATGGACAGTCTTCAGCTATTCCTGTAGCCAGTATGGAATTTGCAGCCATCTGTCTCCGAAATGCATTGCTTTTGCTTCCTGAAGAACCAGCAGAAACAAAACAAGAAAATGGTTCAAAAGCACCTTGTCAGTTAGGAACCATTGAAAGCAACAGTGAAACCAGGGAAACGTGCAGGTAATAATTACAGTCACTCATTATAATCTGCAATGCTTTAAAATATAACTGTACATTAAGCCTTTAATGTAAAGGATTGTAGGAAACATAAGCTATCATGTTTGAAAGTTAAACTGTTTAATTTGTTTTAATGCTAATTGTGCACCATACTTTTCTGGCTTAGGTATTTGTGTTAACACAAGTTTCATCATAGCGAAGCTCATTTTGTCGCAGTGAAAGCTCACTGGGAATTTACTGTCTGCAGAGAAAGCAGCCCACTGAAGACTCAAACTGGGAATTATTGCAGAGTGAGAGTAATGGCATCAATGAAGCTAGGAGGAATAGTTTGTGAGCAGTCTGTTTTCACTGGTTTTGTTAGTAAGTTTAGGTTAACATTATTGACCTTGTTATTGTTTCGCAGGCTGGAACAGCCCTGGGAACCAGAGACATAGCTAGAGCAGGAAAAAGGGGGTGGGCTGTCCAGGACTCAAGGTGTTAGGGGAGTGATATGTTACATTGCAGTTGTTTATCTCACCCTCCCATTTCACTAGTATTTTAGACCTCTGCTGGCACTTCATGCACCCACATAGCACCCTAGAAGGAGAGTGCCTAGCTCCTGAGCCTGCCCCCCCCCCCCACTGTTTTACATTTTTTATGTCAGTACTAATAGTCATCATTGATAAGTTTGCATGTTCATTGCCCTTTTAATTAGCTATCAACTTATGAATGAAGACCCTCATCAGCACTGTATTGCCATAAGTGACAGTGATTCATTTCAGCCGTCCAGAGACATAGGAGGGAGAAGCTTCAGGCTTATCTTACTACTGTAACATTGGTGACGGGTAAGTGTATCCAATGCAGGGACCAGCAAAGAATGTTCTTCTCACAGCCCTAGGTCTATGCCAGAACACCAGTAAAAGACAATGTGGAGAGTAGACAGTGCTCATAGTATTTTGGAGATAAATCCACCTTTTGTACTGGCTTAGAATCCTCATGTTTGTGTTCTTGTCCTGAAAACTGGTAAAGGCTTAAGTTCATTCTGGTCTTTTTTCTTCAGTAAGTAATGAAAGCCTTTTGAAAGATGCATGCCTGGAAACCACATAAAATGTGGAGTCCCAGAATTTAAGCACCACCTATCCCATAGTCGTATGGGCAGAGCATGCTTGCCCCTAACCTGTTTCTGGGGAAGCTCATCCTACAGTCTCCTAAATAGTGCTAAGTGCTTGGACTGAAACACAAAAACTCTTTTTCCTAGACTTCCTTTCATGTCTAGCAGAGCTAGATGACCATAATAGGAAGAATCCTCCAGGCCCTTAGATGCTCATGTTTGCAAGTCAGTCCCTTTATTCTGACAAATTGTTTGATATCTGGTGGGCACGTGCAAAAGCTCACCTTTAGAGAACATGGCTGAATGCCAGCAACAGGCTTGTGAGTATGTCAACAGATGTATTACCATGACCTTGGTGCATCATTGTCCACCACACAGATCATACTCTCATTGCATGCAGAACCCACCTCAATCATGTATGAACACTTCCAATCTGAAGCTTTAAAGTGGGCTTCTCTTTCTGTCTCACTGTTTGCATCCTTGGAGAAGTCTTGGTTATTACCTATGATAAAAATAATGAACCTGCTCTCCCTACAGCTCTCCATTGGATGATTCCTTCTTTTGGAGAAATCCTTGAGCCAATGTTTTTCACCATGAACCGGCCTGTGACCCCCCCCCCCCCCCCCAATATTCCTTTGTTCAAAAAATGCTTGAGTTAATATCTTGTAATGAAGGCAAGGAGGAGCTTTACATCATCCTTTCTATGGAGCACATAATCAAGTATGCCACATACACAGCTTGGAAGCACTGAAATATCCCCTTGGTTCCCAGGAAGACAGTTATCTCTAAAAGTATCTAAGGCCATTGAATTTGTTAGCCACGGTGTGTATACCATTAAATGTGTACGAGTGGGAGACCATGAATATCATGTCACATGGTAAAGACAAGTTCCAGAGAATTCAGTTTGCATAAATGTTAGGGTTTACACCACAGATTATGTCTATTTTTATTAAGCCTTCTGATATGACATGGTGTCAGAGTGGAAGAGATGCCTATCAGCAGGAAGTATAGCTCAGCTGCAGCCAGTAGAATACTTGTGCATGAAAATGAAACTTGACTGAAAACTGTAGCCTGAAATGTGACTTTTTTTCTCCCTGCTAAGTAGATTACCTGAAATCTTTGAAGTTCAGGATGCAGCATTTGAACATGTTGCTGAGGAAGACACTATAAATATTTTCATCTCTTCCTTTTCTTGGTGAAGGGAAGACAAAAATAGTAGTACGTATACCATAATTATTGGCAGCCTGGAAGTAATTTGCCAACATTGTCAGTAGAGCAGTAAGTAGGGATTCTATTCCCTCACCTGGTAGATGCAGTCCAGCATACATGTGGTACTGCACTCCTGAGTCTGTCATCCTTCAGATGAGATGTTAAACAGAGGTCCCATCTGCTTGAATTGGTGGTAGCAGCTGTTAGCATTGTTGCATCAAAACAAGAGGTTCTCTGGTTCGATTCTCTGCTGAGGTGCCTTCTGTGCAGAGTCTGCATGTCCTCCCTGCATTTGCATGGGTTTCCTCTGGGTGCTCCAGTTTCTTCCCACATTCCAAAGACGTGTCTGGAGCATTTCTCCCTAGGCCTCCTTTAAAAATGGGCTGTGTCCCAGTCGGACTTTCCTGGTAAACAAATAAATAAATAGAATAGTTCAGGTGGTTGTAAAAGATCCCAAGGCATCTGTTGAAAAGAGTAGGGAAATTCCCCAGTGCCCTGGTCAAGTTTCCCCTAGTAGTGTAGATACCACCTTGGTTCTCTCCTGAAAAGAATCTACTAACCTAGTGGGATTAACCCAGTCAACAAATGATAAATAGATTTTTCCATTACAAGTTTGCGAGGATGCAAAGCCTTATAGAGACTGTGGCTGTTTATGTTAGCAACTTGAGGAAAAGAGACAAAGACTACGAGTTTGGTGAGCGGGATGATCCTTCAGTAAGAGAGAATAATCTGTAGTGTAAAAATTATGAAACAAGGGGCAGGGTATCAAGAGAAACAGACATATCCATATTAAAAATGTGGATATGTGCTAAGTGAAATTACTAGTGCATAAATACAGTAATTAAATGATGAAATGTGTTGTGTGTAGAATAAAATGTGAGTTTATGTAGTAAGGCAAACATAAGAAAAAAATGAGGATATTCTGTAAAAGTAATGGATATGAAAAAGAAAGCCATTTGGCAATGCACTGTAACAAAGGAAGTATCTGAGATGAAGGCCAGAGAAAACATGTCATTATTCAAATTCAGGTTCTTAGTAGCTTTGGCTGTAAGTTTCAGTGAACCTTTACTAGCTCTTAATCAAGTTTACCGTATCCATGATACAAATTGATAGTTTACAAAAATATATGAAAGAAAAGTGTGTTCAGAGCAGTTTGTTGTTGAATAGAAATATGAAAATTAACTTTTTGTTGGTACTTTAGAAGTGGAAACATTGGAAAGTTCAGTCTATAAGGCCCCAAAGTGGACAGTCATGGAGTCTATGTCATGTCTGAAGTAAATTTGAAATAACCAGCATTAAACCTGTTTCCAAACTTTGGTGCAGACTTGGCTAATCTAATTTATACTGTGAAGTCTGAAATTGAATCGGTGGTAGTGTGATAGGTGTGTACAGCTGGTTGCTGGAAAGAAATACTAAAATTTAATGAACGTAATGAGGACGTTAAAATAAATACTAGCAGTGAATGCCGTATCTTGTCAGAAAATATTTTAGTGTTTGGGCCTGGTTGGTGAACAGGAGATTGGCTGTTAGTGATTATCTGTTAAGCTATAGGGTGACACCATCAGGTCAGCAACTGCTGTTAAAATCTTTTTTTTTTCCATATTGTTGCTCTTTGAGTGTATTTTGATAATAGCTTGGTTTGTATGGCAATTTGTTGTTTCTCTTTGAGTGAATTTGGATAAATATTTGGGCAATATGGCTTATAAAAAGCTAATGATCGAAAAATAGAGTGACTAAGCAAAGACTTCTTGAGTCTATAATCAGAGTCACAGAGATGTTTCAGATACTGATCAGAACCATAGCGGTGATAGTCTGCATGATTATGTAGATTTGTTTACAGCTTACAAAGCTTGCCAGGAGAATATCCTGTACAGATAAAGAAAAAAGGACATAGTGCAAGTAATACATGCTGCTAGCAATCTCAAATAAAACTGAATAAGAGTTGAAGAGAATGGAAAGCCTAGATGTTGTTAAGAAAATGTCAGAGTCACTATAATGAGGTAATAGTATGGCTGTTGCACAGAAAGACAAGGTTTGTGTTTGGGTCAGGGTTGCCAGATTTCCAGCCCCCCATGTAGGGACAAAAAAAAAAAGGTCTTCACGGCAAGTGAAGACCAAAAAAAAAAAAAGGTCTTTAATGCGGAATACAGTTCCACATTAAAGAACAGTAGCTCAGTAGCTCTGCACTAAACACGGAGCTTCTCGTGTTTAATGCATTGCAGTTCTGCATTCAATACAAGTAGCTCCATGTTTAGCGATTTTTGATTGGCCCGTATACCGGCATATGGGCCAATCAAAAACACGGAGCTTCTCGTGTTTAATGCGGAACACAAGAAGCTCCGTGTTTAGCAATTTTTGATTGGCCCGTATGCCAGGTATATGGGACAATCAAAAAAAAAAAAAAAACAAACAAAGCGGAGGCTGGCCGGGATTTAAACTGGCAGGGTGGGACTCGGGATCAGGCTGCTGATCTCGGGACAGTCCCGCCCAAATAGGGACGTCTGGCAACCCTGGTTTGGGTTGATGCACCAGGTCTTAATAAAGTGACTGGTAAACAACTATCCATAGCTTACAGTTGAAGAAGTGGTCTCAAGAATGTCAGATGCCAAGTTTTTTTTTAGTACTAGATACAGATTAACATTTCTGACAAATAAAACAAGGTAAAGTAAGTTTCAAATTTTTATACTTAATCTACCTTCAGACAAATACAGATTTCTTTGACTGTCTTGGTATTTTATCAGCAGTGGAGGTATTCTAAAAAGGTTGTTTCTCAAGGAATTAAAGGCTTACAAGCTGGTGTTTTTAAACATAAGTGATCTGACAGAATCGGACACAAAGAGCATGACAAACGTTTTAATACCTTTGCTAAGTAGATTGTAAGTGCATACTTTCAAGAGTCCCAGGCAGAAGTGTGAGGCAGTTTTGAGTAACACTTTAAAGTACAGCTTAAGAAAATTTAGTCATGTGATTTACCAACGTTGAGATTGTAGCATCTCTCAGAATTCCTCGTACTCTGAGGTACAGCAGTCTTAGAGTTAGTTTGGGGGTGGAGGGAGCATCACACCTTACAAAAATCACTTTTAAGTGCTACCGTGAGATTTGAGTTTCACTGTTTGGCTGACAGATTGTAGCTCTCTGTTTGTACTTTTATATAATATGGAAAAGTAGCGAAACTGCGGTACTACTAGAAAATAGATTGGTTTTCTGTAGGACAAGAACATGTACACTTGCACAAAAGTAATATCCTCAGAAATGAAAGGAACTGTTAGCTGCAGTGTATGGCTGTGAGAAATTCCAAGAGTATGTGTATGGTGAAGATGTTTGGGTAGAAGAAGTAGATTAAAAGCCTTGCAAAAAGCACATTCAGAGTTCTTGAGCAAGGTAAAGGAAATGCTGGAAGGAAGTCACCAGTGTTAGAACTCTACTATGATAAGAACTGTAAGTAGGTTCCAAGCTTTGCAGGTTAGAAGCAAAGTAAGACTCAAAAAATTATTGGAATATTCACTGCCTGAACCTTTAACAGATTGTAAAAACTTGCCAAGATTTTAGTGTAGTTTGTGAAGAATGTAGTGAGTTATATAAAAAAAATTGTCAACGCTTACAGAAAACACTGTGTTTAAAACAAAGGATGTTATATTGTCCTGTCTCGCTTTCATTCATTGCATATTGGGTATGCAACCGAGAATCGGTTCTGACTCTGCCTTATTCAAAAGCTCGAGAGCTTCCACCGGCTCATGGCTATACCCTATCCCATGATGGTCAGGGAAGATTACAAAGATCTTGTTTGCCGCTACACAAGATCGGGGACTTCCATGCAGGGTCCTGGTAAGTGGAAATTACATTATATATATATTGTTGTTCTATTTTTGCTGTTTTTGCTAAAAATTAGTAATTGCTGTTGTCGTTGTTCAACTTACAAATAATTTTAGTGGTGTTTGTTTAGTCTGCTACTGTTTGCTGGCTCTTGTTTAGGCTGTCGTTTTTTTCTCTAGGCCTATTGTTGTTGAACTTTCCCTATCCCAGCTTCCAGGCTCATTTAATTCAGAGAGCTGGCTAATACCCCTCCCAAGGTAGCTCGTTTAAATTAGAGGGCTCCCTGCAGCCTGTTTAACTTAGAGGGCCGTCCCCTTTTTCCCTTATTTGTTTTTTTCGTCTATTTAGTAGGAGTAGTTCGTTTAAGTTACAGAACTTCTCCTTCCTTTTTGCTTGGTTAGTTTTTAAAATCTACCTTAAAAAAAAAAGTCGTTGAGTTTTTCTGGTTGCCTTAATGTTTAGTTGTTGTGTGTGTGTTTAGAAACACATCAAAGGATCCTAAAGAATCGAAACCTTCGGGTTTCAAGAAATGCGACAAGTGTAGCCAAAAGATATCTCTGACAGATGGGCATACCAGTTGCATTTACTGTTTGGGTGCCCTACATTTACAAGAGTCCTGTTCCTTTTGTCACACCTTTAGCTCCAGGGTTTTAATGGAGCATAAAAACAAGTTAATTGTGAGAGGCCTATTAAAAACCCCTTTTGCAGAGGCTTTAGAAGGGACTCAAAGCACTAAATCTACAGACAAATCCCCTTCTTCTAGGTCAGAGAAGTTGGGGAAAAGGACTTCGCCTTCATCTTCTGAGATGCCTAAAAAAATGGCTAAAGATTCTGTCTCAGAACCAATTGTACTTTCGGAGCTAATAGAGTTACAGTTTCGGAGCCGGTGTCTCCTAATTTGAGGTCTCCACTTCTGCAAACAGTGAGATCTCCAACTTTGTCCTCATGATCCTCCAGAAGCTTATCAGATGATGATGTGGAACGAGTGGTGATGAGAGTCCTGCGGACGCTGGCGCTAGCTAAAATTCTGTCAACTCCGACCCAGAAGTAACTGGAGCTGACAAAGACCACTTCACCTTCTTCAGTTCCTCCTCCAACCCGATCCGGGATTTCAGAGCCGGAGCGCTTGGACTCGATCGCAGCGGAACCAAGACCTCCTACAGGATCGTCGATTCCGACAACTGCTCCAGCTTCCTCAGTTCCATTGGAATTTGATGAGTCTAGGAACTGACATTCTCCCGTCTAGTCCAGGGAGGGGAGTCAGATCGGACAGTTGTCCAATCCAATTCTCCCTATTGGACCGTTGTCATGGTTGAGCTCGGCTCCTACATTGGCTTCAGAGCCAACTGTTCTGCTTCGGGATCGGTCTTCTGGTTATTTAGAGACTGGGTTCTCCCCAGAGCAGAGTGAGGGGGGCTTTTGAGCTAATGGAGAGAGTGCTGTCTCCTCAGACTGCTCCCCTCTCTGGTCCAAGTACTCTTCCCTCAAAAGCGCCAGTGTCAGTCTCAGCCCCATCGCTCCCCCCCCCCCCCCAGCGTAGAAACCCTAAGCCCCAGGAGGCCCCAGCAGGCGAAACTATCCCTTCCAAAACCTCTCCAGAGTACCCCTCTGAAGAGGTCCCTTGGGAGAAGATGTGCAAGAGGAAGCATCTACACTCCCCAGAGGAGTTTTACACCTCAGACACAGACCTGGATGATTCAGAAGGATCCCCGTGGTCACCCTCTGGGGATGTCTCCTTTGCAGACATCCTAGAGATCTTTAAACAGAGAGGTGGCTGGAATCCCACCAACCCTTCTGAGAATGAGTAAAAAAACTGACAAACCAACAGACTAAACACAATTTAAAAACAGAAGCGGACTGAGCAAGCGTCACTTAAAATAAACTTTAATAACTTTAATAACTGTAAAGCGCTTTTCGTTTGTGTGTCATGCACAAACTTCTTCAGACAATAAATTACTGACAACATCATCCTTTTATACAGCAGCTGTTTCCTCTATTAAAGTAAGCATTGTTGGCATACTAATCAAGCTTTAAAGAAATACTGGCCCTGAACCATCAACAGTACAATTCCAAACCATAGTATGTCCTGTTAACATCTTGCTATTGATGCAATAAAAATGTATAAATGAAAATAAGAAAAGTAAAAAAATGTGAGAATAAAAAATAATAAAAAATTGAATAACAAATGTTGATAAAATGTACATAATTTGTTGCTTCCAATGATGAATGATTCATCTAACTGAACTTTTAAGTTTTAGAATGCTGCTAATAGAGCAGCTTTCATTTATTCCAGGTGAACTGTACGCATTCAGCCTGATTTGCCAAGAGAGTTCGAGCTCTTCCAATTTTAACCCTACTGGACCCCCTCTTGGGTTCTGGATAACTTGATCTATCACTGTGAATTTAAAATTGTGATCTGGATGACAAAAAATATGTTTAGCTAAGGCATTTTCAGGTTTGTTTTTTCTAATGGCGTAAATATGCTCATATATGCTTTCACGAAGACGTCTCTCCATCTTACCTATATAAAATGCCAAACAAGTCTGACACTGAGCTAAGTAAATAATCATCTTAGAATTACAGTTGACTGTATGTCTCAAGGTGTAAAATTGGTCATGAACCTTAAACTTATTGGATTCTATAACATATTGGCAGTAATTACAGGATTGGCATTTGTACATGCCAACAGGTCTACTTGATGTCAATTTGTTATTTTCAAAAAGTACTTTAAGGTTTTTAGCTTTCCTATAAGTTACTTTAGGTTGATCACCTACCCTCTGGAATACACTGGGATCACTCTTAAATAGTGCCCAGTTTTTACGCAAAATCCCAAAACAGTCCTTACTATTGATGTTGTAAGTTGTAATAAACTTGCAATGTTAAGTTGTCATTCTCGCCTTCATTCTTGCTGGATGGGTTTGGAGCCGAACCTCGGCTCCGACTCTGCCTATACTATAGCTTGAGAACTATTTTTACCGGCTCAAGGCAGCCCTGTATCCCACAATACCATGCGCTAACTCCCCAGATCTCGTTTGCCACTTCGCTACGAGGTTGTCTTTTTTTACCGGCTCAGGTTAGTAAGGAGTTTTACTTAATTGAACTAGTTTTCAGGTAGTTTTTTTCCCAGTAGTTATCTTTGTCTAGGTCCCTACTTGATTACCTTATTCTTGGATCCCTTTCTTTTGTAGCCCTTCTTCCCTTATTTAGTTAATTTTTTTTATCTTGGGCCTATGGGCTTTTCCTCAGTTTCCCCACCCCTTCCTATCTGTGTGTGTGGGTTTAGTCAGTTCCCTTAACTATTTTTATATTTAATTTTAAATTGAGTGTGTGTGTGTGTGTGTGGACTGACTGTGTTTTTTTTACTGTGGTCAATACTATGTCCAAAGACTCTAAGGTCTCGGGATTCAAGAAGTGTGATTCGTGCTGTCAGAAAATGTCTCTGACAGACGGTCACACTTCTTGTGTCTATTGCTTGGGGCCTTTACACCTGCAGGACTCTTGTTCCGTTTGTCACGGATTTGGTTCAAGAGTCCTGCAGGAGAGGCATAACAAGCTTATTCTAAGGGGCTTGTTAAAGCCTGATGACTCCCCCGTCCAAGTCTGGTTCGGGGAAGTCATCAAAAACCGCCAAACCCTCGGCTCCAGCTTCTGAGTCGAGGGCTGGTGTTATTGAGATGGCACCGACCTCGGTTCCGTGTGGCTCTGAGGCGAGCAAAGTGGTTTCCGCTCCAAAACCATCATCGGAGCTGACCCCAGCGCGCAAGCGCTCTAGGTCCCCCTCCCTAGAGTCCGTTAGATCGGCTCCAAGATCCCCTCTCTTGTCGGAGCGGAGTCATAGGACTCATTCATCGAGGTCATCTAGGCTTTCTGACTATGACATCGAGAGGGTGGTCAGTAGACTCATAAAATCTCAGGCACTGGCCCAAATGCTCCAGAGCCCATCTCACCAGACTGCGGCTCCTTCGATACAATTATCTATTCCTCCTCCGACTCATCACTCGAGCTCGGAGCCGGAGTTTCTCGGAACCGTGACCTTGCCTACGTCGGAGCCGATACTTCTTCCTTCGGCTCCGGTGTCGTCGGCACCGACCTCTTCATTGGTTCCGTCCGTGGAGAGGTCCGGGCACCGAGACTTCATTGTTGGCTCCGAGGGGGCTCCGACCCCGCTCTCCCTCTCGGAGCTTCGGCTCTGGTTAGTTCGGCCCCGACATCATTCTCGGAGCCTTCTCTGTCGGTTCTGGGGGTGGTTCCGGTCTCTTCGGAGCCGGTGTTACCTTTGGTGTCTGATGGGGGAGCCTTCGAGGTGATGAGGAGTGTGCTGGACCCAGTGTCCACTCCAAGGTTAAGTTCTGCGGCTCCTCCCTCCATAGTGCCTGTTATGGTCTCTGGCCATTCTCTTGCACCTGTCAGCAGAGATCCACAGCATGGGGTACCCACTTTGGGTGTCTCCTCCTCTTCCGAGGGCTCCCCTGAAGTTTCAGGGGAACCCCCTAGGAAAAGAAAGTGCAAGAGGAAGCACATAGACTCCCCCAAGTCTGTCACGTCGGACACCGACTTGGATGAGTCGGAAGGTTCCCCCAGATCCCCCTCTGAGGATCTCTCCTTTTCAGACATTCTGGAAATCCTAAGACAGAGGGGAAATTGGTCCACTCTCAAACCTTCCGAGGACGAGTCGGTTTACCTTGACGCTTTTGGATCTCGCCCTTCCACCTCCTGGGTGTCTCCCCCTTTCGACCCACTAATGGAGGTAGTGGCTAGAAAGGCGTGGGCAGCTTCTGATTCAATGGAACCTACCCCTAGGAGGCCTTCTAAATTTATTTCTGCACCAGATGATAAATCCTTTCTCACCAAAGGTGTTTCAGTTGATGCTATGGTGGTAGCAGCAGCCACTAAAAAGGAATTGGCTGATCCTTCTGTATCTGTTCATCCTCCTAACAAGGAGTTCAGGACCATGGACAGGTATGGCAAGTGGACCTTTGCTTCAGCGACCTTTTCTATGCGATCGCTGAACTATTTATGTCATTTCACCTGCCTTCAAAGAGACTTGCTCAAAGAGCTGGGTGAAACGGTACAGGATCCTTCTGCTGCGGGG
Organism: Protopterus annectens; assembly: GCF_019279795.1. Taxonomy (NCBI): domain Eukaryota; kingdom Metazoa; phylum Chordata; order Ceratodontiformes; family Protopteridae; genus Protopterus; species Protopterus annectens. The sequence continues at coordinate 123,027,565 of NC_056732.1, forward strand.
TTTAAGGACAAAATAACTCTCAGCTGGCTACCCTGAACTCCATTGTTAACTCCTCCATGCGGCTAATTTCTTATGCAGCCGATGGAGCGAGTAGGGCCGCTGGTACAGGCGTTGTGTTAAGACGTCACGCTTGGATGCGGCTCTGTAACTTTGCCGATCCCTTCAAGGCGTCCTTCACTAACACCCCCTTTGATGGTTCGGAATTGTTCGGACCTCAGGTGAAAAATACCCTCACCAGATGCGAGCAAGATGGTAAAACTCTCCCTGCCATGGGAGTCCGTTTTTCCACGCCTTCTAGACCTTATCCTAAGGGACAGAAGGGGGGAAAGATGTGGTTCCGCAAACCCCAGGGAGTCGCACCTGCCGCACGTGGTGATTTTCCCCCTAGAGGCAGAGGGGAAAATAACAACAGACGCCGCCCCAGGGGCAGAGGGGGTCCTCAGAACCAGGGTTCTAGGGAATCTTTTCCTGATCAACCCTTTCAGCATCCCTGAGAAGCTGCCCGACTGTCCGCCTTCGAAGGCAGTCAGGGGAAGATTATCTCTGTAAAAAACACACAGCAACAACGAAATATTAACAGCAACACACCAAACAGCCAATGCCTTTCTTCACTTTATTTAGACCTGGTACCTCGGCAGTTCGCCTTCAAGGATCACATTTGCTTGCTACAAACAATTAGTTTATATAGCACATATCCAAACAATTAAGCAATAATTCAATTGATATAACATTCCTTATTTAAAGTGACCTTGTCAATAACAATATTCTACACATATTATCTCTGTACCCGGAAGCCTGGCAATCCCTCTCCCAAGACACATGGGTACAGAAGATCATATCCGAGGGTTACAAAATCCCCTTTACCATCCCCCCGGTACAACCGCCAAAACCCCTACCAGATGTACCACCCGCACAAAGGGGTCAGGCTCAGCTAGAAATAGAAAAGCTATTAGCAAAAAGAGTCATCCAGGCAGTCCCAGCAGATCAGCTAGGGTCCGGAATTTACTCCTGGTTCTTTTTGGTACCAAAAAAAGACAGGAGACTGGAGACCTATTTTGGATCTCAGCAGGTTAAACAAATCTGTGCTAAAGACAAAATTTCGGATGGTAACACTGCAGTCCATTCTACCGTTTTTGGGCAGAGACAACTGGATGTGCTCATTATACCTCCAGGACGCGTACTTCCACATAAAGATACACAGATGCTCCAGGAGGTTTCTCCGCTTCCGGCTGGGAGTCAGTCATTTTCAATTCAGAGCCCTGCCCTTTGATCTCACCACAGCCCCCCGGGTGTTCACCAAATGTTTGGCAGTGGTCACGGCTCACCTGAGACAGAAAGGATTCCAGGTGTTTCCATACTTAGACGACTGGCTCATTTCCGCTACCACCAAACACAATCTCATAATGGCCAGGGATTACTCTGTTCAGCTTTGCAACAGTCTGGGTATTTCTATAAATTTTGCAAAGCCCTCCTTGTTGCCTTGTCAATGTATAAACTTTATAGGCACCGTATTAAACACCACAGAAATGTCTGCAACACTACCACCCCAGAGAGTGGCAGACATAAGGCGGAATGTTCAGACCCTGTTTCAGCCCAACAAAGTCCATGTCAACCGAGTATTGAAAGTGTTGGGCCTCATGGCGGCGGCGATTCTTCTACTTCCATTAGCCCGCTTCCACATGAGGCTCCTTCAGTGGATGCTCTTTTCTCAGTGGTCTTTCCAACAGCTACCAATGACCCACAACATTTGGATAACCCCATCTTGCAAGAAACATCTCTCCTGGTGGATGGTTTCCCCTCAGCTTTTTCAGGGCAGACCCTTTGTTCTCCCCCTTCAAGTTGCCACTGTCACAACGGATGCCTCCCTGATCGGGTGGGGGGGGCATTATCAGGGCAGGACGGTCCAGGGCACTTGGCAACAGTCAGAATGCCACCTGCACATAAATGTCCTGGAGATGAGGGCAGTGCTTTTGACGGTGCAAGCCCTTCAGAGCTCTCTTCCCATGGGGACTGTAGCAATTCAGATGGACAATATGTCTGTGGTGTGGTACATAAACAAGCAGGGCGGAACAAAGTCCTATCCCCTCTGTCGAGAAGCACTCAGACTTTGGCAATGGGCGATTTCATCTCAATGGTTTCTGATAGCAAAGCACATCCCCGGGAAGTCCAACGTCATAGCAGACAGATTGAGCAGAACTATCTTCATGCCTCACGAGTGGTCTCTAAATCAAGCGGTAGCAGACGGAATCTTTCGGAAGTGGGGCCAGCCTTGCTGCGACCTTTTCGCAACTCCCCAAAACAGCAAGTGCCTCGACTTCTTCACACTCTTTCCTCTGCCAGGCCAACCCCTCAGAGACGCTCTTGTTCACGTTTGGCCCCGGGGTCTTCTCTATGCTTTTCCTCCTTTTCCATTGATCCCGCAATTAATTCAGAAAGCAATCGTATTGAGATCCAAAATGATCCTCATTGCCCCGTTTTGGCCTCGACAAGTTTGGTTCCCTTTCCTGCACAAATACCTACTGGAACAGCCTTGGCATCTGGAACCCCTTCCGGATCTATTGACCCACCTCACGGGCAAGCTGCATCAGTCTCTACATTCCATCAACCTCACAGCTTGGTTGCTCCACTTCCAGCCATAGCCAGGCTTCCCCTCATCTCTCCTCCTGTTCGTGATATCATTATGGCCTCCCATAAGTCCAATACTAGGAAGACTTATGCTAGTAAATGGAAGCGTTTTTCATTCTGGGTGCAAAATAGGTCCTTAGATCCTTTTCATGCACCCATTCATGAGGTTCTGGACTTTCTGGCGGAGCTTTTTCATTCTGGATCATCATCGGCCACTATCAGAGTACAATTAGCGGCCATTGCTAATTTTCATGTTGGACTCTCAGAAGCAAATATTATGTCCCACAAGCTCTGTAAAGCTTTTCTCAAGGGCATCTTTTTGCTCAGACCTCCAGTAAAAGATCCGCCTCCACAATGGGACTTGAATTTAGTTCTAACCTCACTAATTCTGCCCCCTTTTGAACCTGCAGCTTCTTGTTCCCTCAAACTACTTTCTTGGAAAATGCTGTTTTTAGTAGCTATAACATCTGCCAGAAGGGTCTCGGAACTCCAAGCCTTGTCTGTCCATCCTCCTTATTTGGTTTTTCATAGACAGAGTAACTCTCAGAACAAACCCTTCCTTCCAAAAGTGCTATCGGAAGCAAATTTAAATCATTCTATTGACTTACCTGTCTTTTTCCCAGACTATACCAACAGAGCTGAACAAAAATTACATTCATTAGATGTTCATCGCCAATTACGGTATTACCTAGACAGGACAAAACAATTCAGAAAATCAGATCAGCTCTTTCTCTCTTATGTGGCAGGTAAGAAAGGGCTTCCGGTTTCGAAAGTTACCCTTTTCAGATGGCTGACATCTATTATTACCTTGGTCTATGAGTTGAGGCATAGGCAACTTCCCTCTAGGCCTAAGGCTCATTCAACCAGGGCTCTATCTACTTCAATGGCGTTTCAAGCAAGGTTACCACTAGATGCCATTTGTGCAGCGGCTACATGGGCTTCCAAACATACTTTTATTGCTCATTACAAGCTTGACTTAGCCTCCAGAAATAGAGCTGATTTTGGTTCCACTGTACTCCGGAGTCTGTTTCATTGAGCCACCCAGGACTAAGATGCTAGGGACGCTGTCCCATCCAGCAAGAATGAAGGCGAGAATGACAACTTAACATTAAGAAGTTATGTCTTACCATAACGTTCCATGTTAGTTGTCTTCTTCTCGCCTTCTTTCTTGCGTCCCTCCCTCCTGCCCCCTAGCCTGGATAGACTCGAGATTGAATCCTTCCGTTTTGGAGATACAATATGTTGCGTCTTTTCCTGGTATCCTTAGTGTTACTATCAGGTAATCTTCTAATAAAGAGGGTTATAATATTTTTATTATAAGATTGTTGTTTATACCATGTCTTAGCTTCCAAATGAGATCTGGGGAGTTAGCGCATGGTATTGTGGGATATAGGGCTGCCTCGAGCCGGTAAAAATAGCTCTCGAGTTATAGTATAGGCCGAGTCGGAGCCGAAGTTCGGCTCCGAACCCATCCAGCAAGAAAGAAGGCGAGAAGAAGACAACTAACATGGAACGTTATGGTAAGACATAACTTCTTATTCTTTAACTTCTAAACTGGAAGAATCAGTGGTACCCTGGATCAGTGATATACTTGAAGTTTCAACTTGCTGATTATTAGTGTGTACTCTTCTCAAAATTGGTAAATAAAATCTGCGGAGACGTTTACAGGAAACCTCATCAATAATATCACTGAGCATTTGGTCAGGGTAGCCTCGATGTAAGAACATGTTCTTTAAAAAAGAACATTCAGAATTGAAGTCAGCATCAAGAGTAGTAATGCGAGCTGCTCTCACTAACTGACCCTTGACAACTGCACGTTTCTGATGGTAAGGATGGTAAACCAAGCGGGTTTACAGCCCTTCCTCCAAACCAGTGGACAGAGGCTCTAAACCAAGTACTTTTCCTGCTCAGTGTCAGAGCTGTTCAGCCTGTTCCAGTAGAACAGAGGGGTGAAGGATTCTACTCCAGACTCTTCCTGATACCCAGGAAAGAGGGCTCTTTGCATCCAGTCCTGGATCTTTCCATTCTCAACACCTTCCTGGTGGTACCAAAATTCAAAATGCTTACCCTGCAACAGCTTCTTCCTATGTTAGTCAAGGATGCCTGGTTAGTCACCCTAGACTTAAAAGAAGCCTATCTGCATATCCCCATAAGGGAATCATGCAGGAAGTATCTACATTTCAGGGCAGGGTCTGTGCATTATCAGTTCTCTGCACTTCCCTTTGGCTTATCTACTGTGCCCAGGGTATTCACAAAATGCCTGGCTCCAGCCATTGCATACTGCAGACAGAGAAATATACACATTTACCCGTACTTGGACGACTGCCTGATTCAGGCGGACAGTCAGGAGTTGCTGCTGCAGCACCTGATATTTCTGAAAAACCTTCTCACTTCCTTGGGGTACACCATGTCAGAAGATTGTATTCCTGGGAGCAAGCTTGGACACAACTTCCCAGATGGCACTCCTCACCTCAGAAAACAAGTCTATCTGACAGACTACTTCAAACAAATGGCTACCAGAACCCAGCTATCTGTAAGAAAAATACTGTAAGCTTTAGGGTTCATGGCCTCATGTATACTGCAGATTCCATATGCAAGACTGCATATGAGGAAACTCCAATAGTACTTAAAAAGTCTTTGGTGCTAACATTCTCAGGATCTGGAAACAGTCATTCCTATCATACCCTGTCTAAGGACAGAGTTCCTCTGGTGGGCAGAAGCATGCAACCACAACAAGGAACTGCCATTTACTCAACCCCAAGCCACCCAGACCCTAACCACAGACGCATCAGACTGTGCCTGGGGGGCACACATGGACTGAATATGTATTCAGGGCCACTGGAGCCCAAGTCAAATTCATTTGCACATCAACCAAAAAAAGATGCTAGCTGACAGCCCTGACAGCTTTCAGATCCCTAATCTTTCCAGGACAACTGCTAATAAAAACAGACAACACCAGTTATGTGGTAAATCAACAAGCAGGGGGGAAACCATTCCTACCCATTCTACAGGCTAGCCATGGCCCTGTAGAATATGGCCTTGGACATTCAAGTCCATCTGCAAGTTCATTTCCTGCCAGGCAAACAAAACTTACTGGCAGACGACTTAAGCAGAAATCTCCTAGACCCACACAAGTGGCAATTGGAGCACAACGCCTTCAACCTTCTGATCCAGAAATTGGGGACCCAAGAGTTGGATCACCTCCCCCTACAGCCACCAGCTCAGCAAATTCTGCACCAGGAATCCTCACAGAAGGGCCTGGAAAGTGGATGCCCTATCTTTTCAGTGGGTAAATCTCTCAATCTATGCCTTCCCCCTCTGCCCCTCCTTTCAAGAGTATTACTCAAGATAAAACAGGACAGACCGAGGACAATTCTGATTGCCTCGGACTGGCCACGCCAGCACTGGTACCCACTCCTGTGCAGGCTGACATCGGTGCCACCCTGGCACCTACACCAGAATCCAACCCTCCTTTCTCAGCAGGAGGGACAGATTCTGCATCCACAACTGCAAACCCTAAATCTTGCAGCCTGGCTTATTCCTTGAATTCTCCCCCAGTGACCTTAAGCAAACAGGTGCTGGACGTCATTCTTGAAGCCAGAAGACCCAGTACAAGAAAATCCTATGCTGATAAGTGGAAAAGGTTTTGCTCATGGATTCAGTCTAAAGGAGAGGAGACAACACTGTCCTCTGCCTCTTATCCTGGATTACTTAGCAGATCTACTCCACAAAGGCCTGCCCTTCTCCTCCATTAAGATAAATGCCTCAGCCATTTCTGCTCATTACAACATTGAGACACCTCTCTTCTCACACCCTCTTAACAAACAGTTCCTGTGAGGGGCAAACAACTTGGCCACCAAGGAGAGCACCCACCCCTGCTTGGGACCTTAACTTTGTACTGGAAAAGCTCATGCTTCCCCCCTTTGAACCTTCTGCATCAGCAGAGTTAAAATTCCTCTCTTGGAAAACAGCCTTCCTTCTAGCCATCACTTCAGCTAGAAAACTGTCTGAGCTACAAGTACTGATGGCTGTGGAACCCTTCATTATTTTCCATGCTGACAGGGTTTCCCTCAGGACTAACCCTTCCTTTATGCCTAAAGTGGTGTCCATTGTGGCTCTCATTCAATCCATCAGTTTGCCAACCTTCTTCCCTAATCCTCAAAATAAAGGGGAAAGGATCCTGCACTCCTTGGACATGCACAGACAGCTCAGATTCTACCTTGATAGGACTAAGCCCTTCAGAAAATCTGACCAGCTACTAGTCAGCTTTGCAACAGGGGCAGAGGGCAAGGCCATTTCAAAACAAACTGTTTCCAAATGGATAGTACACTGCATCCATTTCTGCTACAAGCACCATGGGAAACCAAGCCCTCAGGGGGTCAGAACACATTCCACTAGGGCAACATCTACCTCTACAGCAATCCTCAGGGGAGTCCCTACCAGGGACATCCTGGAGGCTGCTACCTGGAGTTCTGTACACACCTTCACCAAGCATTACCACCTGCCTATATTTTCCAAATCCAGGGCAGGATTTGCTACAGCAGTCTTGCAAGACATACTAGCCAGCCCTAATTCTTTTTGACTGCCTCCACCCTTCTTCAGCTTTGGGAATCCACCCAAGTGTGATGACTGCAACAGTGAAACACGAAGAACATAGTACAGTTGTGTACACTTACCATAAATGTGGATGTTCGAGTGTATTCACTGTTGCAGTCCTGGTTTCCCTCCCTCCAGCCCCCTGTTTTTCTCTCTCTTTCTCCTATCTATGGCTATTACTAACCCCTTCTGGGCTATTGGTATTTGTATTTACTTTTTACTGGTGGTGTTTTCCCCACCATAACCTAGCTCACTATTTTGGGGGCTCCTGACTTTCTGGGCAAGAAAAAAGTAATGTAATGTCATCTGCTGCTTGTTTTTATACCCCTGATGACCTGACATCAGTCCTGGATCGACAGCATCGACGCAGAAATACTAAGTATCTGGTATTCGGGCCGACTGAGGGCTACCTGCAGGCAGATAACCCAAGTGTGATGACTGCTACAGTGAATACACTTGAACATCTACATTTATGGTAAGTGTACACAACCGTACTTTTTTCCCCCAATTTATGGCAACAAGGCTGAATATAAATTACACCAGTTAGATGTACCTAGACAGTTGCGTTTCTACATTCATAGAACAAAAGTTTTCAGAAAATCAGATCAGCTGTTTGTGTATTTTTCAGACAAAAGAAAGGGCTTCCGATTTCAAAGGTCATACTTTCTAAATGGCTTACAGACTGTATCACATGTACATGCAATTCCCAGAACAGAGAACTCCCTGGGGAAGTGAAGGGCCATTCCACAAGAGCTATTTCAACTTCATCTGCCTTCCGGGCGAGGCTACCTACAGATTCTATTTGTGCAGCAGCAACATGGGTAAAGCGTCATACCTTTATCACTCATTACAAAGTCGATTTGGCCTCTAGGAACAGGGCCTCTTTTGGGTCCACTGCTCTCAACAGTATTTTCCCTTGAGCCACCCAAGAAAGAAGGTGCTAGGGATGCTGTCCCAACCATCAATGAATGAAGGCGAGATTGGACAAAATAACTTTAAGAAGTTATGTATTCACCATAACGTTCCATGTTTGTTGTCCATCCCGCCTTCATTCTTGCATCCCACCCTCCTTCCCCCACCTTCGCTCCTGGAGGATCGGGCGTTTTTTCCTGACAAATTGATTATAAAGTCTCTGAATCTCTTCTTGGTCTTGTCTGGTTATGTTGGCTTGTTTAGAGGTAATGATTATGTTTTTTATCTGCAAACAAGATCTGGGTAATCTTCCCTGAGCATCATGGGATAGGGTATAGCCACGAGCCGATGGAAGCTCTCGAGCTTTTGAATAAGGCCGAGTTGGAACCAATTCTCCATTCCGTACCCAACAAGCAATGAATGAAGGCGAGATGGACACCAAACATGGAACGTTGCGGTTAGTCCATGCCTTCTTATTTAGGAGGAAGAGCAACTAGAATTGTCGCATTCAGCCTACTATAAGTGTATAGGGAAACTCCGATAGTGAATAGTTGCAGAGAAGCTTAGTACAGCAAGAGATATTATAAAAGCAAGACCAGATGTCTGGTTTAAACTGCCTTGTTAACTTTTCCAGATATCAAAGACTATTAAATAAATCAGACCGATACATGGACTGTTCCAGATATTAACATGATTGTAAGTACTAAAAATGTGATTATTAAAATGTTTTTAATATGCAAACAAGTTGATTTTGATGAAAATATTCTTCCTTCATAGTATGGTATTAAGGTTAACTTACAGAGATCAGTGTAACATTGCACAAGTTCCACATGTCAGTTTGTAGATTTTCTTTAAAAAGAAAACAGAGGTAATCCAGAGGGCTGGAGTGAAGTCTGATATCCCACCTGTGACCCAGAGGGGTGACAGGACTAACAAAAATATGAAGGATTAGTCCATATAAAATCACTTTAGCTAGCAGATCTATGAGACTGTCTTTCTCTCTGATAACCTCCCTGTGGGAGGAATAAATATATCTTGTTGAAGTTTCCAGTAGTTTATTCAGTTAAGCAGGTAGATCCATCATTTTTGAGAGTCTGTGCTTTACAATTTCACTTTTAATTTTCAGCATTGCCCTTTGTGAATACATTTGGTGCAGTAGAAAGCTTCAAGTGCCCAGCTCCTGTAGGTGCCTTTTGTCGACGTCAGGTTTTCCCTGTCTGAATGATCTCCTGATTCAGTCATCTTCATGGAAAAAACTAGTGGTGGCTGTACTTTACTGTAGATTTTCTACACCACCTGGGATTCACCCTGAACTTCGGAAAGTCCCTTTTGACTCCAACCTAGGACCTACTGTTCCTCAGATGCAAGTTCAACACTCAATGACGGCCTTCCTTCCTCCATACAAAGTTCTATTCCTACCGGTCTACCTTCAGTCCTTTTTTCCCTTAGAGCTGACCTCAGCAAGAAAGATATTGAGAGCCCTGGGGTTCTTGACATCTTCGTTTCCAATAATACCTTATGCCCAACTCCAAACGAGGAACATTCATTGGTATCTGAAGTCAGTTTGGACTCTGCACTGCCATCCCATTGAACTTCCTTGTTCCTCTCTTGCCCTTCATCAGGAAGGAATTTCTTTTGTGCATCAGCCAGGTTTCATTCAACTCAAGAATGCATTTTCTGGTTCCTTCCTCTATCCAGGATTTTTACACAGATGCCACAGACTGGCATGGGAGGCATGTTCAATGGACGTAAAAGTCCAAGTTGTTTGATCAAGAGAGCCAGCAAGGACCACATAAATATCAAAGAAATAGGTTCATAGGTGATTACTAGGCTAATGGCATAAGATCCTTTACAGGCCTAGCCAATAATACCCAGGATATGACAAAATTATATCTTAGTTCCTCAGAGATGGGACTGGGTAATGTCAGGGTGATGGGTCTTTGGGTTTTGGAGCCCTGAGTCATTTTACAAACTGCCTCTGTACAGAAAGGACATGGGCAGTACCCTGGGAATATATTTATGGTTCCCCATCCATTTATCCATTATCCTTTTTGCAGAGAGTGAGGAGTGGGCTTTGTTTTACAAAGCTGGAAAATTTATTCCATAGACAAGATGACCTTTGAGATATGAATCTGTCTCTCCAGCAAGTTCTGCTAGGGTCACATATAAGGTTCAGGTTCTCGGAACTTGTAACCCTCATATAATTTTACTTGCGAATATGTAACATTTTTATCAGGGCTGGATCAGAGAATACCTTGTAGGTCAGGCATAAGCAGGGTTGCCAGATTTCCGACTGGCCAGGTAGGGACAAAGTGAGGACTTAAAAAAAAAAAAAGGTCTTTCACTGTAAGTGAAGACTAAAAAAAAAAAAAAGGTCTTCCACGTTAGGTCTTTTATGCGGAACATCAGAGTTCCGCATTAAACAAAAGCAGCTCTGTGTTTATTTTTTATCTGATTGGCCCAGGCCAATCAAAAATAAATAAATACGGAGCTACTTCTGTTTAATGCGAAACATCGCAGTTCCACATTAAACAGAAGTAGCTCTGTTTTGCGATTTTTGATTGGCCCGTATACAGGCCAATCAAAAATTGCTAAACACGGAGCTACTTCTGTTTAATGCGGAACATCACAGTTCCGCATTAAACAGAAGTAGCTCTGTTTTGTGATTTTTTTTGATTGGTCCATATACCGGTGTACGGGCCAATCAAAAATCGCTAAACACAGAGTTACTTCTGTTTAATGCGGAACTGCGATGTTCCATATTAAACACAAGAAGCTACGTGTTTAGAGATTTTTGATTGGCCCGTTTGCTGGTATACGGGCCAATCAAAAAAAAAAAAACAAAGCGGAGGCTGCCCTCGATTTAAACCGGCAGTGCAGGACTCTGGATCAGGCTGCTGACCTCGGGACAGTCCCGCCCAAATAGGGACATCTGGCAACCCTGGGCATAAGTCACCTCTCAATAGACAATATTTGACAGAGTTAAAGGGATAGGGCCTTTAGTCAGTCTGCATAAGACATATATTTATTTATTTTATTTTACATTTGTTGACCGGGCTAGTCTAACTGGATATATGTCGATTTTCAGTAGAGGCCCGGGGAGAAAAGCTCCAAGCATGAACAGCGACAAAGTTTACAATATATAAAACGACACGTAAAATCACAGTACAGCGGCAACATTGGTCAAAAGAAAAATTATACTAAACACAACAGTAAGTTTGAGCAAGACCCAATTAGGAGAGAAACCCCTTTTATTTTATCCTCATACTATGAAAGAAAGTGTAGAGACTAGAATTAGAGGCATAGCTTAGAGGAGTAGAGAAAGGGGTGAGAGCAGGAAGGGGAAAGAGATATCAGTCTGGGTTCACTCATGGACAAAGCCAGTGAGTTTTAAGATGTTCTTTAAGATGTTTTTTAAATAGAGAAGTAGAAACAAGGGTTGATATTTCAGAAGGAAGTTGTTTCCAGTTTTTACCTGCTGTGTTCGAGAAAAGTGAGTCACCAGCTTTGTTCTTAGATTTAATAGAGGAAACTAGGAGCTTATTAGCAGAGCGTAGTGTAGCCAGATTTTTGTATGGTGTAATCATATTAGTGAGGATAGGGGTGTTGTTGGGGTGGTATAGAATCTTTTGGGTGGTAAGTAATTGTTGACAAAGTATATGGTTCTGTAATTCTAGCCATCCCGGTTGCTTGAGGTTGAGGCAGTGGTGAGTTTTAAAGGGGGAGCAAGTGATGAATCTAGCTATGCTATTATAACAGGTGGAAAGTTTGGAGAGGTTGTTTTTAGATAGGTTAGTATATATAGCAGAGGCATAGAAAAAGGTAGAAATAAGGTGGGTCTGGGCAAAAGTTTTTCTGGCAGAAGGGGTAAGGAAGGGTTTAATTCTATAGAAGGTACCAAGTTTTTTATTAACAGACTTTATAGTGGAGTTAATGTGGTCATCGTAGTTGAGGCGATTATCAATTGTTACACCTAGTAGGCGGGTTGTAGTATCTGGGGTTATGTTGGTAGCATTGTTAGAGGTTATTGAGAAGAATGGATAAGGTGATTTATGAGTTGGAGTAAAAAGCAGTAATTTTTTTTTTTTTTTTTGGGATTTAGGAGGAGGCAGTGTTGCATAAACCAATTTTCAACATTATGGAAAACAGTTTGGGTGAGGGACTGGAGAGAGGCTATGTTCTTAGCTGTACAGATGAAAGTAGAGTCATCTGCATATTGAATGCAGGTGGCCTGTGGAATGTTTATGTGTAGATCGTTAATAAATAAGGAAAAAAGAAGGGGACCTAAGATAGAGCCTTGGGCTACTCCAGTATTTACTGGAAGTAATGTAGACAGATTGTTATCCCAAAGTACTGCTTGTTATCCCAAAGTACTGCTTGATGTCTGTTTTCCAGATAAGACCTAAACAATTGTAATGCTTGTGGATCGAGTGAATTGGCTTTTAGTTTGTCTAGAAGTTATGGTTAACCATATCAATGGCTTTTGACAGGTCAATAAATAACGCAGAGGAAAAATAGTTATTGTTACGATTTTTGTTTATAGAGTCAGTGAAGGATAGCAGGGCAGTCGTTGTGCTATGGAATGGCCTGAAGCCATGTTGGTAGTTTGCCAGTAGATTATTTTGTAGAGGGTGGTTAAGTAGTTGTTTGTGAATACATTTTTCCATTATCTTAGCTATTGGGGAGAGTAAAGCAATAGGCCGAAAGTTTGAAAGCTCAATAGATGAGCCACCTTTATGTAGAGGGATGATGTGGGATTTTTTCCATATGGTAGGGATTTTGCCTTCTGAGATAGTTCTATTAATAAGGATAGAGATGGGATAGTCTATGGCTTTTGTGGCAATTTGTAGGTATTCAGCTGGGAGACGGTCAGCAGAAGGGGTGCAAGGTTTCAATTTTTGAAGGAGCTTACAGATAAGAGATGTAGGTACAGGTTGTATTTGAAAGGTAGGAGATGAAGTCTTAGAGTTATTTAGTGGGGAAGCAGTAAAAGGAGGTAAAGAATTGGCTAGGGTTAGAATGGCTTCTGTAAAGTAGTTATTAAAGGCATCAGGAGTCTAGTTGGAGTTATTTTAGTTGAATCCTGCAGGGGCAGGAGTAGTAGAGTGGCCTGGCTGAAGAAGTTTGTTTATCCCTGACCAAAAATTTTGTGGAGTTTGTTGGAGGTGAAGGTAGAAGTCTTTTTTGTCTCTAATAATATCTTTCTTGGTTGCATTTCTTAACTGTTTAAAGTGGAGGTGATTTGATGGACATTTGGTGGCTCTCCATTTAGCCCAGATTTTATTTCTGAGGAGCATCTTTTGCCTAGTTTGTTTTGTGAGCCATGGGGCAGATTTGGTTCTTATTCTAGAAGAGTGATAAGGTGCATGGTAATCTAGGATTTGAAGAAATTTGGTGTTAAAGTAGGTCACTGCTTCATGAAGTTCAAGATGAGTCATTGGCGACCAGTCACATGCTTGTAGTTCGTTTAGGAAGCTGTCTGGATTAAAGACTTTTTTAGAGCGGGAGGTTTTGAAATTATTAGTAGTTGGGATATGGACTTTTTGTCTAATAATGTAGGTAAGCATATGGTCGCCGATATCATCAGGAAGGGTTCCTGGTGTATAAGTTTCAGGGTGGCTATTAATAAGGATCCAGTCAAGCGTGGTTTCCTTACTGCAGGTTTGTGGATTCTAGTAGGAGTGGTTATTATTTGTGAGAATCCGAAGAGATTTATATGATTAATAGGGTTAGGGGAACATTTGTCTTACAGTTAGTATTTTTAGTGAGAAACCTCTGGAGCTACTACATTGGTATAAGTGCATGGTTAGGTACATACAGAAAGGAGCATTATACTCGATTATTGGCCTGATGAGGGTTGAGTACAGTGGTACTATTACTTCCATTGAACTTGATGCCATGCCGTTACTTATAAGTTGAGCCACACACAAGGATTTCCTTGCTACCTTAGCTACCTGGTGGTTAAAGTTTAGATTACTATCTTTCTTTGTTCCTAGGTCACTTACCACTGGGTCTACTTTTAGGGGTGTGCTATCAGTATTGTAATTTGCAGGATTATCTGATTTACTGACTTTTGTTATGCTGGATAGTTTAACAGCTTGACACAGCATAATAAAGGTACTGTGGGGATCAATAAAATTTTTGCCAGTATTTGGAAGCCAAGTGTTGACAAGTACAAACCATATCTGGCAAAGTATTGTGGTTTGTCAATCATGCCTCCCCAGGCTGACAGAGATAGGATCTCCTTGTTGTGATAACAGAAACTAAGCCAATTGTTGAAGTCATTCATTTTTTACTGGTGGTGTGGCATCATCATCGTCACTGGTAAGGTAGGAGACTACTCGAGGCTAAATTCATACCCATCTGAGATGCGCATTCACAGAGCTTCATCATGTCTCACTTCATGTAGTCCAGTGAGATATGTCTTAGGTCGTTTACACTCACATGAATTTATGACTATGTCATACTGGTACTTGTGGTTGAAAGACCGCTCCAGACAGATCCTCACAGTGACCTTGTTTATCATGGTAAGGGGTATATCAGTATGTCTTACAATGGAATCCCCAATAACTAGAATATTTGGCTATGTGGTGTGTTGCCTTGGAAGCGGGGCTACTATAATTTTCAGAGTTACGTGTTGTGTGAGGTGTCTTTTCTGAGTATGCATACGGCCACTGAGAGATGCTTGTAGGAGGTCTTGGAGGTTTGTGAAGATTACAAGTGAGTACCTCCGCATATGTGTGTCTACATGTTTGTTCCTTAGTGTTGGTAGTGAAGTTTTTGGGTGTAATGCTGACAACCTGGTCTGTTTTTTTTGTTTGTATGTGAGAGCTTTGCCTCCAATGACATTTTGTATCTACATCTCTCACACACTGTTTGTTCTAAAACTGAATGGTTGTCAGTGAACATGAGGCAGTTACTGCAGTGCTTTAGGAAGCCAATATCCACCAGGTCAGAAACAGAGATGACAGGGAAGTACCCATCCATTATACCAGATCCTTAGTGGATGGGAAGAAGTAGGGGAGAGTCACTTAAAGGTCTAAGTGGGAGTGTTTAGTAGGATGCTATTAAATGACCTGCTGTGGCACAACAGTCTGCGCAAACTGGCAGCACTTTGAGCAGTTTTGAACAGTGGGAGACTGGAGAGCATTTCCTATAGAGGAGTTTAAAGTGTAGAGATTTTCTTAATATATAAGGCACTGGTAACCACATTTATCACACAAACATGAGGCTTTTATACCAACAGGATGAAAGACTTTTATAGAGTTAAGCCCTCAGGCCAATCAGATAAACACACAATAAGCCTTCCACTAGCAGTTCCCACTTTGGATGGGTTGAATCAGTTCTCTTCTCCCACCAGGATGCAGAGTAAAGCCCTCTTAATGTAAAATCCATTGGTTTTGAGCTCAAGTGCACTAACAAGTGCTTTACAACAAAAGGCAGGACTCCTGCAGGATCAGAAATCCTTGGAGATAATTCACAAACTGTGAGAAAAGTTCGGAAAAACAGAACAATGTATATAAACGTAGGAGAATTTCTGCAAACACAGAAGAACTTTGCAAAACATAGAAATATTTTGGCAAACTTGGGAGAACTTTGGCATACTCAGAACGGCTTTTGCAGTATTATGTTGATGAACCCAAGGTCTTGTAGTTGCAGGTGTCCAAGCTAGGCACAGGAAATCTCTGAATAAACAAAGGCACTTATCCTGGCACTTAATTCTTACATGACCTTTGGACCCCAGGCCCTCTCAGAGTTCATAAGGACATAACCACAGTAATGTGGTACAAAAGTAGGGGAGCAGTCCTATCGCCTCTGCAGTCCGGTCATGACTGCTTGAGAGATTGCCATTGGATAAAGGGGGATTGCTATTGGATATAATCTCTCTTGTCAAGCAGTTTACGTTTCCTCTGAACAAAACACAGTTGCAGACTCATTAAGTAGATCCAGGACAGACCCTTATGAGTGGATGTTAAACAGAATGGTCTTTCCACAAGTAATCCATCAGCAGGATACTTTTCAGATAGATCATTCTGCCACGATGTGAAACAGAAATTTTTTTTTTTTTGCTGCCACGTACCATGCACAGAGGCATGGAAAATGAAAATGGACACTATATCTTTCCTATGGGTGGGGAAATACCTGTATGCCATTCCTCCTCTACCCCTGCTTCTCAAAGTCCTTTTCAAAATCAAGAGGAACAAGCCAAAAATCTTGTTGGTGACCTTCTTTTCACCTTTACAGCACTGCTTAACCCTTCTCCTATCCCTGCAATTTACTTCCCAGGGCAGACATGCTTAAAGAACATAGGGGCTGTCTGATTCATCCATATCTTCAAATTTTGAACTTAACTGTTTGTGTGATAAGATTTTGATTCCACTTGGGACCTTTTTTCATGGGCATTTCAGGAAGCTAGAAAACCTACTGCCAGTAAATCTCATTATCTGATGTTGTTAATCTTCGTTCATTCCTTACTGATGGGTTATCTCTTCTGTCCTCTGAACCGAGCCGGCCAATATCAAGCTCGCGTCAGCCAAAAACTCTCAAGCCAAGCACCTACCCAGAATGCTCTGCTCCCTGTTACCTCAGATCTCATTTGCCACATTGCTGTACAGCCGTGTCAAGCCACTCTCTCAGTTAAGTGACTAATTTTTTGAAAGTTTTATACATCGTTCTTACTTTAAATATTCTCAATAGTTCATACTAATATTTTCCTACCCTATCGTATATTTTAGACTCTCTCCCTTTAGACTTCCCCCTTTATTACCCTTTTTTCTTACCTTGTGGTAATTCTTCATTACCATCGTTGGTAATCCTTCAGTTCTCTTCTTACCCTTTTTGGGTAACCTTTCTTCTTCCTTTTGATACTGTTCTTCTTCTCCACATCATTATGTCAGATAAGAAAAGTAGAGTTGGTTTCAAGCAGTGTAAGGATTGTGGCCGTAAGTTACCACTTTCTGATGGCCATGACTTGTGTCTACTTTCTGAATGTCTCCCACCTTACTGTGGATCCCCCGTGTGGGATTTGTAAAAATTTCTCTATTAGGACTCTCAACGAGAGGAGGAATAAGTTAATTTTGAAAGGTCTTCTCAAGTCGCCTTTCTCTGAGGCTATTTCTGGGTCGGAGGGCTCACCCACTCCTGTTAAACCCCGTAAGAGGAGTTCTTCCTCTTCTTCATCAAAGTTGCTCCCCTCTTCTCCCTCTGGAGATTGTAGGGAGTCGACTCATAAAAAGGTGAAATTGAGTACTACTTTGGCGCTGCCACCTGTGACCCTGTCGGCTCCAGGCTCAGCACTGCCTCATATGATTCTGGCTCCTGCCATGTCGATACTGACACCAGAGTTCCATGTGCAGACAACTACGGTTCCGGCAGTTCTGTCGCAGGCCTTACCGGCACTGTTCATACAGGTTCAGTCCCCTTCAGCACCGTTGGTACAATCCCCTTCGGCTGTGAGAATGACTCTTCTCTACTCTTTGGTGCAGACATTTTCGGCACCATGTGCTTCGGTGCAGTCCTTGACACCGTCCTTATTACTGATGCAGACACTTTCCATGATGGCACCATACCCTTCGGGGTAGACTTTTATCTTTACGGTACAGACACCTTCAACTACTATGGTGCTGACTTTGGCACAGACTACTTCTGCACCATTTTCTTTGGTCCAGACATCCTCGGTTCTGGGCTCTGCACCTATTGAATTAGCAAGGACCAAATATTCTCCTTCACTGGATCCATTTGCTGGCAGTCAATATAGTCCTTTTTTAGAAAGGCCAGAATTGCCATCAGCTTTCTCCATGAGTTCAACCAAGAGTCTTTCTGAACAAGATGTGTTGCGACTTGTTGACCAGTTGCTTGTGCCCAGAGGTCTCTCTCAACCTTCGAAGTCCACGTTCCCTCATTCAGGGGTGAATGTATATCTCCTCAAACCCCAACGTACACTCCTCCTTTGACTTCTACTCAAGTTTCGAAGCCTATTATTCCAACAGCAGCTTCCCTTCCTCCGACTCCAGTAGTGGACGCCGCTTTGGAACCTGAGTCGTCCTTGTGGCCCTCGGTGCACTGGGCATCAGGCTCTTCTCAGGCCAGTGGCTGTGCCATGGGGGAGGGCATTCCTGGCTCCATGTTGATTTTTTTTCTATGGCACCCTCCAGGAATCCTCTCTCTCTCACGGTTCACGGTTCTCTTGAGACTCCTGGTCTGGGGGTGGGCTCGTCTGGGCAGGGTATGACCCCGGTTCCGAGGTTGTTGTGCTCGGTTCTGGGCTCCAATCCCTCCTTGGGCGAGCCAGCCTTCCAAGCCATGGAGAGAGCGCTTGCCTCTGCTGGCAAGTCCCACATGTCGGAGTCCTCTTCCCCCTCTGTGCCGCAACTGTCACAAGCCTCAACCACCGGACACTGGGCACAAGAGCCTCAGGTTTCACCTCCTCAGGAGACCCCCTCTTTGCAGTCTTCCCCAGAACCTTACACTGAGGAATTACCCTCGCAAAGCATCATGCAAGAGGAAGCACATGGACTCCACTAAGGAGTCATTGCCTGAAGATATGGATTTTGATGGGGAAGGGTCCCCATGGTCACCCTCTGATGAGGTGTCCTTTAGTGACATCCTTGAGATCCTTAGACAAAGGGGTGACTGGAAGCCCTCTAATCCTTCCTCTGAGGAATCCGCATTCCTGCAGGCTTTTTGTGCCCGGCCCCCCACCTTCTGGGTCACCCTGCCTGCCGATGAGCTTGTCCAGCTCGCATGGAAGGATTCTGTCACCCTGGAAACGATATCAGAGAGACCAGATAAAATGTTATCACCCCCAGCTGAGCACCCACATTGATCATGAGGTCTTCCAGTAGATGCTATGGTGGTGGCGGCTGCAACTAAGAAGGATTTGGCAGAAGAGAGCCAAACTGCCCATCTACCCAACAAGGAATCCCGGGCGATTGACAGATTGGGAAAGTGTGTCTTTGCTTCATCGACCGTCGCTGTAAGGTCTTTGAACTATTTGCCACACTTTACCAGGCATCAGAGGGATCTTATCAGCCAGCTCTCTGAAACCTTGGCAGGAGCTGTTTCTGCCGAGGTCCGTGACAATGTGGCTTCTCGGATAGCCACCCTTGACTCCATTTCCAACTCTTCCATGCATCTTATTTCTCACGCAACGGAAGGGGTGGCTAGAGTGGCAGGCGTGGGTATAGTCACCAGACGATATGCCTGGATGCGCCTTTGCTACTTTGCAGACTCCTTTAAGGCTTCCTTCATGAATGCCCCCATAGAGGCCGCATCTTTGTTTGGCCCTAAAGTGAAAGATATTCTGGCAAGGTGCGAACAAGATGCCAAGACCCTGTCTGCTTTGGTGTCAGACACTCCACTCCTCAGCAATTCTAAATCAGAGGAGTGGGAAGATGTGGCACAGGAAATCACAGTGTTCTTTCTGGGACGCATGTGCCGAGTTTTCCCCTAGAGGCAGAGGGGAAAACTCCAATGGAAGATGCCCCTTTTGGGGCAGAGGAGGTCCGTGAAACCGGGGTTCCAGAGATTCCTTCTCTGGCCAACCCTACCAGCACTCCTGAAGCGCTGCCCAACTGCTCACCTCTGGAATTGGTCGGGGGTCATTTTTGACTTGTACCCCACTGCCTGGCAAAATAGAACCACGACTCTTGGGTACTTCGGATAATATCCAGAGGCTATCGCATCCCCTTCCATCTTTATCCAGTTTCATCCAGAGTATTACCCGACATTCCATCCAGTCAAAGGGAAGCAGCAGCACACGAAATCCAAAAACTGCTATAAAAAAAAAGAGTCATCCAGACTTTCCCCCCAGACCAGATAGGATCCAGTTTTTACTCAAGGTTCTTTTTAGTGCCAGATAAGACAGGGGACTGGAGTTCTGGATCTCAGTACACTGAACAAGTTTGTAAAAACAGAGAAATTCTGTATGGTCATGGTTCAGTCTATCCTTCCTCTTCTGGAAGAAGACGATTGGATGTGCTCTGTAGATCTTCAGGATGCGTATTACCACATAAAAATGGACAAACGCTCAAAAGATACCTCTGCTTCCACATAGGAGCCAGTCACTACCAATTTCGAGCTCTGCCCTTCCATCTCTCTACAGCCCCCAGAGTGTTCACAAAATGCATAGCAGTGGTTATCGCTAACTTGCGACTTCAAGGATTCTAGGCGTTTCCATATCTAGACGACTGGCTCCTCACCACTCCCACCAAGTGTCTACTGGAAAAAACCCTGTTGTGTTCTCTCTCAACAGCTCAAAGCCTGGGAATCACTATAAACTAGGATAAGTCCAACACAACCCCAACTCAGTCTTTAGAATTTATAGGGGTACTATTGGACACAAGAAATTGCACAGCATCCCTTCTGGAACACAGGCTTCAGAGAATAAGGCAACAAGTTCAACCACTGCTCTATCACCACAAATCTCCCTCTTGATCTATACTCCAGCTCTTGGGAGTCAATGGCAGCCTCGATTACCATTGTTCCTCTAGACAGATTCCACATGAGGCTCTTTCAATGGCTACTTCTCACTCAGTGGTACCCTCTACAACATCCTTTGTCCTTTCAGATAAGTGTAACTTAGAGATGCAAGCAAGATTTACTGTGGTGGACATCTCAAAATCCCCAACAGTGGTCTTGCCCCTTCAACCCCCATCAACCGATAGCCATGGTGACCACGGATGCCTCCCTGATGGAGTGGGGGGGGGGGGCTATATCAGGGAAACTCAGTCCAAGGCACTTGGTCGGAGACAAAGGCTTTTTTGCATGTTGGTGTCCTGGAAGTGAGGGCGGTGCTTCTAGCATTGCAAGCATTTCATTCCATCCTTCCATCAGGGACTATTGCGATCCTGTCAGACAACATGTCAGTGGTCTAGTACAGCAACAAACAAGAGGGCACCAGATCTTACCCGTTATGCTGAGAGGCCTTGAGAATATGGCAATGGGCAATAGCTTACAACCACTTTCTAATTGCAATGCACATTCCCGGGAGCTCCAACGTGATAGCGGACAAATTTAGCAGGTGCATTCTGCAACCTCACGAGTGGTCCCTCAATCCTTTGATAGCAGCAAAAATCTTCAACCACTGGGGCCAGCCTTGCTGCGACCTATTTGCCTCCCCAACCAACTACAAGTACAGCAACTGTTTTGCCCTAATCCCCCCTCGGGGACAGTCACTGAGAGAGACTCTAGTCCACGCTTGGCCCTCTGGTCTACTTTATGCGTATCTTCCCCTCATCTCCCAATTTCTGAAGAAAGCACGACAGTTGAAGAACAAAGTGATCCTCATTGCTCCATATTGGCCTCGACAAGTCTGGTTTCCCTTACTCTGGCCTCACCTGCTAGATCAACCTTGGATCCTCAATCCATCCCCAACGTTGCTCTCCCATCCACAGAGTCTGATTCATCCCAATCTAAAAACCCTGAAGCTAACAGCTTGGTTTCTCCACTTCCAATGATTGCCAGGCATGAAAACCTCTCATCCCCTGTGCGCAATATTCTTATTACATGTCATAAATCTTCCACCAGACTAATCTATCTAAACAAATGGCTAAACAAATGGAAAAGGTTCTCTCTATGGGCAGCGAATAAACAATTAGACCCCTTGTCAGCCCCAGTTTCGGTGGTACTGGATTAGTTATCATATCTTTTACACTCTGGGGTGTCTGCCTCTACTATTCGTGTGCATTTAGCTGCCATTTCAAATTTTCATATTGGTTTCCAAGATTCTTCACTTATGTCACACAGACTCTATAAGACTTTCTTGAAAGGGGTTATCCACCTAAAACCTCCCTTTAGGGAACCGGAACAACCTTGGGATTTGGCATTGGTTCTGCAAGCTTTAACAGCTCCCCCCTTTGAACCTGCATCTTCATGTGATGTAAAATATCTCTCTTTGAAAACTTTGTTTTCGATTGCAATCACATCGGCGAGACGCTTGTCAGAGCTTCAAGCCTTATGTATCAAACCTCCCTATCTTATCTTCCATAAGGATATGGTATCACTGAGAACTAATTCTTCCTTTTTGCCAAAAGTGGTGTCAGAGCGGTCTATCAACCAATCTATTGACCTTCCAGTGTTCTTTCCTAACCATTCTAACAAGGGAGAGTATTGCCTGCACCCTTGGATGTTCATAGGCAAATATGATTTTATCTGGACAGAACAAAAATCTACCCGTAAATCAGATCAACTGTTTCTGACTTTTTTTGGACCTAGACGGGGTCATCCTGTATCAAAAGTTACATTGGCTTCATGGTTGAGAAATTGTATTACTTTTATCTACAACAAAAACAATTGCACCTTGCCTCATAGAGTCAAAGCTCGTTCTACAAGATCTATGGCAATTTCAGCAGCTTTCCATGCTAAGGCTTCCCTCAATGATATTTGCTCAACTGCAACTTGGACCAAACCTCATACCTTTATTCTTCATTACAAATTGGACTTGGCCTCCAGAGATAGAGCTTCCTTTGGCTCCATGGTGCTCAGGAATGTCCTTCCATGAGGGCCACCCAGGGATATAGGTAGCTGGGGACTGTCCCATCAGTAAGGAATGAATAAAGATTAACAACATCAGATAAAGAAGTTATGTCGCTGGACCCCACACAGTTTGGCTTCGTCAAGGGCAGATCATGCCTCCTGAATCTGGTGGATTTCTTTGAGACAGTTACTCAGGCTATAGAGAAGGGAAAGGAGGTACACACGGCTTACCTTGACCTTGCTAAAGCATTTGACACCATTCCCCATTCAGGTATTATTGATAAGCTCACCAGCCTGGGCATAAACCCTTACTTCACAAGATGGATCACAAACTGGCTCTCAGACAGATCCCATAAAGTAAGAGTAAGCGGGATCTACATCCGAATCCAGACCTGTAATGAGTGGTGTGCCTCAGGGCTCTGTCCTGGGGCCCCTCCTATTTGGCATATACTTCTCAGAAGTACAGGCAAGCACGGAAGGGCTGTGGCTGACTAAGTTTGCGGATGACTGCAAACTGGGTGCTATAATAGAGTCTCTGGCCAACATGGAGATCCTCCAGAAGGGCCTAAATGAGACTGATGCTGTCAAAGCCATGGTCTCAAGCTAAATGCAAAAAAATGCATAGTAATCCCCTTTGGAAAAAACAGAGTACCCACAAACTACAACATAGGAGGTAATCCCCTGAAATCTGAAGAAGAAATAAGGGATCTAGGGACCCAAGTAGATAGTCGGCTTTCCTTTGATAACCATGTTGCCAAAGTGGTTAGAAAATCCTTCTATGTGACCTATCTGATCACGAAAGGGTTCGCATCAAGATCTAAGGATGTAATGGTGCCCCTCTACTTTTCCCTCATCAGACCCATTATTGAGTACAATGCACCAATTGGAATGTACCTGGCTAGACATCTCCAGCAGCTGGAGAGACCACAGAGGTACCTAACCAAGAGGATTACTGGCCTCAAACAGTTGCCCTATGCAGCACGATTGAAAAAGCTAAGACTGTTCTCTGTTGCATACCGCTTTCTCAGAGGTGATCTCTGTCTAACGTATAGAACCATGTCCAATCCAGAATTGTTGAACATGCTCCATCTTAGCAAAACCAAATCTACTCGGGCTACACGCTCTAGGGATATAAACCTCAACACAACAATGAATAGAACATGCTGGAGGGATAGATTCCCTTTGCAGAGACTTCCCTTACTATGGAACAGGGTCCCGATCTATATAAGACAGAGCCCCTCACTATCACTCTTCAAGAGGAACCTTGATGAGTGGATGGGTAACAGAAAGTTCACACCGGGGATCACACCAACAGCACTACTAGATAGGGGCCAAGGGTACTAGCTGCTAGTACAAGGGTCTAGGAAACTACTAAAGGGGTGGTAAATACCGCACAATGTGGCTGGGCTAATATATGCCTTCAGGCAGATAGCCCAGTACCAACCTATGAACCTATAATGTTCTATCTGTGTTGTTGATCTTCGTTCATTCATTACGTCCCACCCTTTGTCCCCCCATCTGGAGTTTCTTGTTTGATCTGATGTACTCTTTTATTGTAGGTCTGTTATGACCAGAGGTAGCCTCTACTTTTTTATCAACTTGCAAACTCAGTCTGAGGTAACAGGGAGCAGAGCATTCTGGGTAGGTCCTTGGTCGAGAGTTTTTGGCTGATGCGAGCTTGATATTGGCCGGTTCAGTTCCAAGGACGGAAGCGATAACCCATCAGTAATGAATGAACGAAGATCAACAACACAGTTGGAACGTTATGATGAGATATAACTTCTTTTTTCCAAGTACAAAAGATTCTCTGTTTCATGCTACAGGAGGAAACTGTGTATTTCATGATTGATGATGTCTTTCTGTCCAACTCAACATATGGTTTATCAGATGTAATCATATCCGACCACATTGCCTTTTTTAATGCTCTTGGATCTGGGGCTAAGGCTACTTCTTTATCCATAATTCACATTTGTCTGTACAATACCTCAGATTTAGTATGCCGCCTGTATGGTCAAGGTGTGATTCTCAAGGGTTCAATGCACATTTGTCAGTTAAGTTGTACTTTTTTGCTGTTTTTTTTAACCCTACAGCTTGGGTCCTAATCATAAACTAGTTCTATATCTAATTATTTCCCCTGTGAAGTGCAGTCTGTTTTACCTCTTCTGAGGAAGGAAGACTAGATGT
This sequence comes from Protopterus annectens, assembly GCF_019279795.1. Lineage (NCBI taxonomy): Eukaryota > Metazoa > Chordata > Ceratodontiformes > Protopteridae > Protopterus > Protopterus annectens. The sequence goes on from NC_056732.1 coordinate 123,052,357, forward strand.
GCTCAATAGACCTTCAGGATATTTGCTACCGTATAAAAATAATGAGTCAGTTCCAAATGTTTCTCCATTTTCAGCTGGAGGCCGGTCTTTCCCAATTCTGAGCACTGTCTTTTGGTTTTACCACAGCCTCCAGAGTGTTCACCGAGTGCATGGCAATGTGGTAGGTTACTTAAGACTGAAAGGGTTTGCGGTATTTCCCTGTCTAGTTGACAGGCTCCTTACCTCTCATCAGAGATACACTGATCCAGTGCAGGGACATATTATTCCACTTTGTTCATCATTTAGGCATTACAGTAAATCAGAAGAAAAGCCAGCTGACACCAACATAAGCCACAGAATTCATAGGGTGCTACATGGATACAACATCCCAAATAGCCAAAATCCCAGAATCAATGATTATAGCCATCTCTGTACTTCCAAACCCCCAGCAAGACTGATTCTTCAACTGTTAGGATGAGAGTAGCTGCATTGATTACTCTGGTTCCATAAGCAAGGTGTTACATGAGAGTGCTGCAGTGGACACTTTCGGTTCAATGATCAGTGTTCCAGCAGCCTCTTCATTTTCCGCTATGACTGGCCTCAGTATGCACACATTACATTTTGTGGTGATTGTCCTCCCTTCTTGTATCTTGAGATAGGCCATTCACCCAGCCACCCCGATGGCCACTGTGACCACAGATGCCTCCTTTTTGGGTTGGGGGGGGCATTTCATTGGGAAGATCGTACAAAGCACATGGTGGTCCATGAGAAAGGCCAACGTTCACATCAGTGTATTGGAGATGAGGGCAGATGTTCTTCGTGTTTCACTGTTGCAGTCATCACCTGTGGGTTAGCCCTGCTGTGGCAGCCCTGAGCAGGCCTGAATACCAGAGTCAGTATTTTTCTGCGTCAGCTGCTGTCGCTTGTTGATTGATGTCCGGTCGTCAGTGCTATATAGCAAGGCAGCCAATGCCATTCCATCAGTCTTTCTTGCCGTGGAGCCTGTAGTAGAAGCAGTTCACAAGTGTGCCGGTCGGTCACTACCAGAGTTTGAATTACAGCTGAAAATGTCTAAAAATAAGTACCCCGTTGGGATCCTTTTTTCTTGCACTAACCAATGTCCGAAAAAGTTAACAATTGTCTCACCTGTGGAAAGCAGATCCCACACTGAGACTTTATAATGTGTCACTTGTTTAGGCCCAGACCACGATGTCCCCCATTGCCAATTCTGTGCCCTCTTTAACACGAGAGCCATTCGTCGTAGAGCTCTTATTGTAGACGGGTATTTTCGTCTTCCATCTTCACATTCCAAAATGCCATCCGTCACCTAACAATCTGTAGACATTCCAAAAAAACGTAGAGATAAAGATAGTGACAAACCACACAAGGCTAAGCCTTCCGACAATGCTAATGCTAAGCAGGTAGTCAGTTCTCCAGAATTCAGTGAGGCGCTTTCACAGCCCTTGATGCCCGATACGATATCTACACAGGCCTCTACCGAGACCCTTTCAGAGTCCGGTATGCCACAGAAATCTTCTTCGTCTTCCGAGTCTTTTTCTGTCTCTGCCTTGGTTGGGTCCAGAGCCGCGACGCAGGCACCGGCTTCCAAGAAGGCCTTTCTCACTACCAAATCTAGACAAAAAATTACGTTTTCGCATCTGACTACCATTTCTCTCAGACCGACGGATTCTGTCAGGCCTAGAAGCCAGACCACTCCTAGGAAATCTGCTTCTAGCCACCATCTTGCTATTGCTCCACCACCCCAAGCACAAATGCTTAAAATGGCGGAGGATCTCATCTCCCTTATTTGGGGTAGTCAGGGCACAACTTCTAAAATGAAAAGGCACCCTTCTCCAGAAATTGACAGAACAGGATTCTAAGGAATCTGACTATTCAGTTTTTGAAGAGGAACAGCATCCCTTAACTGCTTATGAGGATTCAGATGCAGAGGGAATCCATCCCTTCTGCCTCCCCTCCAGAAGACCTTTCCTTTGGGGAAACCCTTCACTCCCTCAGGGAACATTTCCAATGGGAATGTCAGGACTTCCCACAGTCTAAGAAAAGACTTAGAGAGTTTCTGGACCTGACCCAGCACAGACCCCTGGTCACCCCCCCCCCTATTTTAGAAGTGGTGGATGATGTTTTCCATGAATCCAGCTTAGCCCCAGATGCCCGTCCTCCTGCTCCCAGTAAACCTGACAGGTACTACAGAGTTCCGTATTCTCACAAATACCTGTACAGATATCCTGCTGCAGACCCAGAGGTCATTACACAGAGACCTAAAGGAGCTAAGACTAGTTCTGCCAAGAATCCTCTTCCTTCTGACAAGAACTCCAGAGCTGTGGACAGATGGGGTAAAAAAGTATACACCTCTGCAACCTTAGCTATTAGAGCACTCAGTTGTCAGTTACATATGTTAAAATGTCAACAGCACACTTTGGAACTGTTAGAACAGAAGATTGCTACCTTTCCTGACTGTGCCAATTCAAAAGAATTAGCAGACTTACTGCACTCTGCTTGTCAAGTGGCCAAACACTCATTACATTGTGGATACAACGCCCTAGAAGCCTTTAGCAGGGCAGTCGTGACAGGATCCGTTATTAGGAGACATGCATGGCTGAAGGAACAATCTTTCCCTGATCATGTCAAGTCTAAACTTATTGATGCACCCCTAGATAAGGACTGCTTGTTTGGGGAAAAAGCAGAAGAGGTGCTTAAAAAGAAGGAAGACAAAGCAAAATCTATACAAACAGTAAAAGATTTATTTCAGGTTCAACCTCCCAGATTCAACAGGAACTTTCCCTCTAAGCACTGGGCCTTCCCTGCACCTAGCAGATGGGGCCAAGGTAAGCCCCACAGGGGCAGACCATCCAGGCCCCTATCCCAGGGCCAGCAGAGAAGCAAACAATGGACCACTTCCGTCTCTAAATATATTTCAAACACAATGACTCCCCCTCCCCCTTCTGCCCCCCCCCCCCCCCTTCACTCATCAAAAACTAGGAGGAAAGCTCTCCCTCTTCAAAGACAATTGGCTTTCTGTAACAAAGGCCTAATGGGTCTTAAAGATCTTTTTTCAGGGATACAAATTCTCTTTCAGTGAACTCCCAATTCCAAGAGGGTACCCAGACTTACCTCCAAATCAGTGGGCAGAGGCATTGAAACAGATGCAAACTCTCATATCCCAGGAGACAGTAGAACATGTCCCCTCAGATCAGACAGGCAAAGGCTTTTATTCCAGACTATTCCTTGTTCCCAGAAAAGAGGGAATTTGGCACCCCATCCTGGATCCATCCATTCTGAACAACTCCCTGGTGGTCCCCAGATTCAAAATGCTAACTTTGCAGCAGCTGCTGCCTATGTTAACAAAAAATGCCTGGCTAGTGACCCTAGACCTAAAATATGCCTGCCTCCACATCCACATCATGGAATCGTGCAGGAAATTCTTGCGCTTCAGAGGAGGCTCACAACACTTTCATTTCACTGCTCTGCCCTTTGGCTTATCAACTGCTTCCACAGTATTCACCAAATGCTTGGCCCTGGCCATAACATTCTGCAGACAGAGAAATATACTGATTAACCTTTACCTGGATGACTGCCTCATTCAGGCAGAGTGCAAAGAAAAGCTGCTCCAGGACCTTCTCTTTGTCAGATAACTCCTAACTTCCCTGGGGTTCAACATCAAAGAGAATACATCAAAGCAAAACCCCACCAGGAAGATCATTTTATTGGGAGCTGTGCTAGATACAGCATCCCAAATGGCCTTCCTATCCCCAGAAAAGCACAGCTTCCTGCCTCTCTGCTTTACCCAGCTGGCTTCCAGAAGTTACCTCACTGCGAGGAAGTTCCTGCAAGTCCTGGGATACATGGCATCTTGCATCCTTCTCATTCCTCTGGCCAGGCGTCACATGAGAAAACTTCAGTGGTATTTAAAAAACCTTTGGTGCCAGCACTCTCAGTACCTAAAGACCTCTCTCCCTCTGATCCCATGAATAAAGGCAGAGTATCTCTGGTGGGCAGAAGACTGTGCCAGGAACAAGGGTCTTCTCTTCATCCTCTGCACTTCTGGCCAGACCATCACCACCGACCCCTCAGACATTGCTTGGGGTGTTAGCCTAGCAGACAGGTGCACCAGAGGTCTTTGGGATGCCCACCAACTTCACTTGTACATCAATCAGAAAGAAATGATGGCAGTACAAAAGGCTCTGACATCTTCAAGCCCCATCTCAGGCCAGGGGTTCTACTTATCAAAACAGACACAGTAATGTCATATATCAACAAACGGGAGGGGGGACCCAATCTTACCCCTTGTACAGGTTAGCCATGAGCCTCTGGCTTACAGCCACCTCCATGGGTCTACATGTAATTGCCCAATACTTACCAGGGGTCAACAATATCCTGGCAGACCACCTAAGCAGAAACTTACTGGACCCCCACGAATGGCAGCTCCACAGGGAAATCTTTCTGCAAATCACTCAGGAGTGGGGGACTCCGGAAGTGGATCTCTTTGCCTCACACCTCAACCACCAGCTGCAAAAGTTCTGTACCAGGGAGTATCACCTCCTAGCGTGGAAGGTGGATGCCTTGACCTTCCCCTGGAACTCCCACTTTGTGTATGCATTCCCTCCTCTGCCCCTTATTCCCAAGGTACAGATCAAAATGAGGGAGTAGAGACCAAAGGCCATCCTCATTATGCCAGATTGGCCCAGACAGCATTGGTACCCCTTACTGCGCAGCCTGACCTTACAACCCCCCAAGCAGCTTCCCCTGATCTCAGACCTCTTGACCCAGGTCAGGAGGAAGATACTGCACCCAGACTTAGACTCTCAATCTTCAGGCATGGCTTATACCTTAAAATTTAACAAGGAGTGCCTGTTAAGCAAACAGGTCCTAGACATCATCACAGAGGCCAGAAGGCCCAGCACCAGAAAGTCATACGCAGGGAAATGGAAAAGATTGTTCTTGGAACTAGTCCAAAGGGGCCACTACCTCCCATCCTTCCATCCCTCTTATTTTGGATTACCTAGCCGAGTTGGTCAGTTGTGGCCTCTCTTTCTCCTCTATTATAATCCATGCCTCAGCCATTTCTGTCCATTATGATTCAGGTCCACCCCTCTTCTCGTATCCTTTGATTAAGCAATTCCTCAGAGGGGCTTCTAATATCAGACCTCCTAGAAGGCTTCCCATGCCACCTTGAGACCTGAATTATGTTCTTGAAAAACTAACCTTACCTCCTTTCGAACCTGCTGCTTCTTGTTCTTCTTTTGGCTTTTCCCGGGTATCGGTCGCCACAGCGGAACTCCGGTCTGATCGGCAGTCGATTTTTATGGTGCCAGCTCGGCGCCCAACCTTCAATGAAGGCACGTCCATTCACACATGTCTTTCGAATGCAACTCGACCACAGGGAGGACATGCAGACTCCACAGAGAACAGAATTGAAATACCTCTCCTGGAAGACTACCTTTCTACTAGCTATCACCTCAGCCAGAAGGGTATCAGAACTTCAGACTCTCATGGCTGTTGAGCCCTTCATCATTTCCCATGCAGACAGGATTTCCCTGAGGACCAACCCCTCCTTTATGCCCAAGGTGATATCTGATGTGACCTTCAGTCAGGCCATACACCTATCCACCTTCATTCCCAACCCGCAAAACAAGGGGGAAAGAATTCTACACTTGCTAGATGTGTACAGACAACTCAGATACTATCTAGACCATACTAAACCATTGAGTAAAACAGACCAACTACTTCTCAGCTTTGCCCCTGGGGTAGAGGGGAAGCCCATTTCCAAACAAACCATTTCCCAATGGATATCACACTGTATCCATTTCTGCTACAGACTACATGGGAACCCCCCCAAGTCTGTTCATACCCATTCCACTAGGGCAGCCTCCACTTCCACAGCCTTCCTCAGAGGAGTCCCTACCAGGGACATCTTGGAAGCTGCCACCTGCACCTCTGTCCATACTTTTACAAAGCATTACCACCTACCTCTTTTTTCTAAGTCTAGGGCAGGGTTTGCCTCTGCAGTTCTGCAGGGCCTGCTGGCCCATGCCTTATGACTCTAACCTATCCTTCCACCCCTCTCCTTAACTTTGGGAATCCTCCCACAGGTGATGACTGCAACAGTGAAACACGAAGAACATAGTACAGTTGTGTACACTTACCATAAATGTAGATGTTTGAGTGTATTCACTGTTGTAGTCCTGGTTTCCCTCCCTCCATCCTCTATATAGCATCTTCCCCTAGATGGGCATAAGCTTCCCACGGTGGCTTTTAGCTACTAGGACCACTTTTCCTTATTTCTTTTTTCTTTTGACAGGTTAGGGCAAGAAAAACTGATGTAATGACATTGGCTGCCTTGCTTTATAGCACTGATGACCAGATGTAAGACTGCAGGCAACGGCAGCCGATGCAAAAAAAATTGACTTTGGTATTCGGGCCGGCTGAGGGCTACCACAGCAGGGATAACCCACAGGTGATGACTGCAACAGTGTATACAACCGAACATCTACATTTACGGTAAGTGTACACAACTGTACTTTTTTCTGCCTCACAAGTGGTCCCTCAGTCAGTCAGTTGATGCTGTGATTTCCTGTCACTGGTGTCAGCCATGCTGCATCCCTTGCACTTTCTATCTGAACACCTATTGCAGCAGCTACTTCCCCCAGAAGAACCACTACAGAGGGATGCTGTAATCCACAGCTGGCCTCCAGGTCTCCTGTATGTCTTCCTTTCTTTCCCCTATTAACCAAATTTCTACAGAAAGCCATTAGGTACAAGGCAACAGTAATTTTCATTCCTCTTTCTGACCCCAATATGTTTGGTTCCCTTTCCTTATTATCTGAAACACCTTCAATTAATGCTGGATCCTGCTCCAGACCGCCTATCTTACATGTCAGGCCAGCCTCACTGGGATTTGAAAGCCTGCATATCTTCTCCATTTCCAATGATGGCAAGGGATGACAGGCTTTCCACTTCAGTTAGTCAGATTTTGTCATCATCCTAGACACTAAACACAAAAATCTGATGTTTTCCTTGGGTCTATATTAGAACATCGAATGTTTAACAGTTCGAATCACTAAAGGTCGACCTTTAGTGATTGAAATTTTAAATATTCGAATGTTCAGGGGAAAAAAAAAAAAAAACTTAATGGTGTAGGCAGGGGGGCAAGTCCTGCTGTGCCCCCACACCCCCCACTACTTAAATATACCAACTCCAAGACCGCACTACATTGAAGTAAACTGAGATTTCCTTTTACTTGTTCGATGTTCTGCAGTTTCGCTATTCTCGTGTCGACATTGTCAGCTTTCGAGAATTTAATATAGACCTGTTTTCCTTTTCATTCTTTCTCACAAGTGGGTCTAGGATCCGATCCTCGGACTTGACTCAGCCACATTTACAAGACTTTGGATTCAAATTTCAAGCTCCTCCCTCAACCCATAATGCTCTATTCCATCCCCAACTTCTCAGATCTCGTTTGCCACCATAGCTGCAAGAAGGAAAGATCCAGTCTCGAGAGTAAAGTAACCTTTCTAAATCTTTTTTCAGGTAATTCTGGTATTGTTTTCTTTTAATTTCTTCATATAATTAATTTAAGACTTAATTCTCCTCCCTCAACTGTTCACAGGCATTAGGGCCTTTATCCAATTACTGCTGTCTGTCCCTTCTCTCATACCATTCGTAGAATTTGACTGGTTTTCTATTTTCAAGTTTTCTCATACATTTATGCATTTCTATTTTGTTCTTTAAAAAAAGCTGGTTTCTTTGCATCTGTTTTAACTTTTCAGGTTAAAATCTTCTGTAGCCTAAATTTTTAACCTTCCTGTTAAACTTGGTGTTGTTTGAAAAACCCTTTCCTTCCTCTTTAAAGTTTACTGTCTGTCTGCTGCCTTAATGTCTGAGAAACCCATGCCAGAGAAACCTATGGGTTTTAAGAAGTGTAGTTCTTGTGGACATAAAGTTCCTAATTCTGATTCCCACAAGAAGTGTGTGTGTGTACTGTTTAGGAGCAACCCACCTGGATTCTCCATGTGCCATTTGTGCAACTTTTAATCCAATGGCCCCCTCAGATTGTAGAAATAAGCTTATCCTGAAAGGTTTACTTTCTGCTGGGGCTCAAACCCCCTCAAAACATTCTCAAGTAGTTTCAGAGCTGAAGAAAAGACACCACCCCAAATCTCCAGAAACCTCTTTGGAGCCGGCTGAAAAGTTGTGAAAAGTCTTTGATCTGACAGAGTCTGATCTGAGGCCTATCGAGCCGCCCTTGGCTCTGACTGGCTCTGCCACTACTACCATTTCTTCCGTTCTGTCCACCGCTTTCTCGGATCCTAGACCCTTTGATCTGATGAGTAGAGGGCATACACCAATTTGTGTTGTAGTCAGTGTCTCCGGCTCTGCCTTCCCAGTTGTTTCAAACACCAACAAAGCACTCTAGGCCGGCATCCACAACTTCATCTAGGTCCTCTAGGAGTTTGACAGGATGCTGTGGAAATTTCTTATGGCTCAGATTCAGATGAGGGTGTTGTCATCTCTGTCCCGTACCAGATCCATGAGTACAGTTGCCCAACCAATACTGTCTCCTTCTCCGATCTGGCATGCAGCTTCGTAGTCCCAGGATCCAAGTTCCCAAAGAAAATTCTGTATCGGATCCAAGGAAGCTGTCTTCCTCGACTCCCATGGTATCGTTGACCAGTCCTGCAATAACTTCAGATCAGAATGGGTCTCTGATCAGAGAGGTCAGAGCTTGGTCCAAGGGATTGGGTTCAGTTCCCACTTTGTTGGATCCTTCCCTTCCACTCGGGTCTGATTCTGTCTGGATGGCTTAGATCCGGGGTTGGCCCTGACCTCCAGGTTTTGGCTTCAAGAGGGGGGGAGTTTTCTCCAGGTCCATCAGCCTTCCAGGTAGTAGAAAGGGGTTTCTCTTTGTGTAGAGAGCTGTCCTGTCTAGTCTCAGATCCTGTCCCTCACCCCCCCATTGGGTCCAAGCTCTGTGCCCATCATTTCTGTTGCTCAGGGTCAGTCAGCTCAAGGAAGCCTCCACACATGTTCCCTAGAGGGATTTTTCCTTCCTTCTGACACCTCTTGAGCACCCTGTGGAAGAAGTACTTCAGAACAGAACTTGCAAGGAGGAGGCACATAGACTTCCCTATGGAGTCTGTCACTGAGGGCACCAATTTTGATGAGGGGGAGGGATCCCCCCGATCCCCACGTGACAATGCCTTCTTTGGGGAAATCCTGGAAATCCTCAAACAGAAAGGTGGCTGTCTTCCCAAACTCCTCCTCCTGAGAAATCGGTGTTCCTGAAGGTTTTCGGGACTGGCTCATCTACATCTTTGGGTGACACCCCCCCCCCACGGATGAACTTATTAACCTGGTCTCCCACCTGGAAAGAACAGGACACTGTCGAGTCAATCTCCAAGTGCCCGGATGCATTTTTAGTCCCCCCTTCAGATAGACCTCACTGGAGCAAGGGAATCCCAGTTGATGCCATGGTTGTGGTGGCTGCCACTAAGGAGGAGCTAGCAGAACAAAGCTCATCTGTCCATCCACTGAACAGGGAGTCCAGAGCGATGGACAGATTTGGTAAACGTGTTTGCACCTCAGCCACTTTCACACTGAAGTTAAGTTACTTGGCACATTTTACTTGTCTACAGAAAGATTTGATCAAGAAGCTTTCAAACTCTCTCCGTGGGGGATCTCAAGGTTTCTCCTCAACTGGCTACTCTTCCGTCTGTTGCCAATTCATCCTTGAGGCTGATCTGCCATAATGTGGAGGGTACATCTCGAGCAGTCGGTTCAAACATAACCATTAGAAGACATGCCTGGAAGAGGCTATGTGACTTTATGGAACCCTTCAAGGTGTCTTTTGTTAATGCCCCCTTTGATGGTACCTGGTTGTTCAAGCCATCAGTGGAAGAAACACTTACCCACAGTGAGCAGGAGAGAAAGACCCTGTCTGCCTTTGCAATCTAGTTTTCTACCTCTCAATATTTATTCTCTAGAAACCAGCTAGATGGAAAGAAAATGCGGTTCCTGAAATCTCGGAGACCTTTTCAGGACTTGCCCAGAGATGCTTTCAACAGAGGCAGAGAAGATTTCAATGGCAGACATTGCCCCAGCAGTAGAGGACGTCTGCCAAACTAGGCATTCAGTGACTACTTCTGTGATAGGCCCCATCAGCGCTCCTGAAGCATTGCCTAACTATCCATCTCTGGAGGCAATCGGGGGTTGTTTCTCCTTGCACCTAGTTGCCTGGACAGATTTCACAAGAAATACATGGGTGGTAAGAATCATATCCAGAGGTTACTATATACCATTTTCCTTTCCAAAGGAAGAAACTCCCCAACATTCCACCCAGTTAGAGGGAATTTGCAGCTCAAAAGATTCAAAAGCTGCTACAAAAAAATAGTCATCCAAGAGGTCCCACCTGAACAGATAGGATTGGGAACTTACTCTCGTTTCTTTTTAGTCCCAAAGAAAACAAGGGGACCTGAGACAAGTTCTGGATCTAAGCAGTTTGAATCTGTATATAAAGAAGTCAAAGTTCCGAACGGTTATTGTTCAGCCCATTCTGCCTTTTCTGCAAGGACAGTTGGATATGCTCTGTAGATCTCCAGGATGCGTACTATCACATAAATGGACACGTGATCCAGGAGACATCTATACTTTCTAGTGGGAGCCAATCATTAATAAGTCAGAGTTCTGCCCTTTGGACTCACCATAGCTCCCAGGATGTTTACCAAGTGCATGGCAGTTGTAGCACCTCATTTGAGACTCAAAGGATTCCAGGTGTTTCCCTGTCTCGAAGATTGGCTCCTCACTGACCCAACTAGGCATCAGCTTCTACATGACAGGGAATACTTGCTTCAAATTTCCAACTCGCTAGGCATTACAATAAGCCTTGCCAAATCAAAGCTGACTCCTGTTCAGACACTGGAATTTATAGGAACTCAATTGGATAGTATGACTGCAGTGGCATAATTATCTCTTCTTCACATCACATCACATCACTGAGAAATCAGGTGCAGAACTACTGTCTCATATGTCCCCCTCCAGCAAAACTAGTGTTACAAGCTCTTGGGTCAGTGTCCGTGGCAATTCTAGTTCCTCTATCAAGATTCTTTATGCAAATCCTTCAACTGGTGGTTCTGTCCTCCATTCTTTACAAGCCACTATTTTCCCATAAAACTTACTCCAATTTGCAAATGTCCTGTTTGCTGGTGGATTGTCAGATGACCTCTTTCTGGGCAGTTTGCTCTCTCTTCCTCCCCTAATAGCCACAGCAACCACAGACACTTCCAAACTGGGGTGGGGGAGCATTTCACAGGAAAGATGATCCTCGGAGACCAAGCTGCATATCAACGTCCAACAGATGAGAGCAGTCCTCCTGACATTGCAAGCCTTTCAAGACGTTCTCCCTCTAGGGACTATTGTAATTCATACGGACAACATGTCAGTAGTCTGGTATGTCAACAAACAAGGAGGAACCTGGTCTTACCCTTGTGCAGAGAGCCCATGAGGGTCTGGGAATGGGCAATCTCTTCAGACCACTCTCTTATTGCAGTGCATGTACCGGGGAAAACCAACACATTGGCAGACAGACTCATTAGGTCCATGCTGCTTCCATACGAATGGTCCCTCAATCAAATAGTAGCAGATATGATCTTCAGCCTCTGAGGCCAGACCTACTGCAGCCTATTTGCCTCTCCTCTCAACAAGTGCAGCAAGTACTTTGCTCTGATCTCCCCTTAGGGGGAGGGGGGACACCGAGGGATGCTCTGATTCACAATTGGCCCCTCTGTCTCCTGTATGCTGCTTAGGGTGTTTCAAAAAAATTGTTTTTCTCTAATCATTTTGCATGGGTATCTAAAATGTGAGATTTGGTGAGTTGTGTATGTATGCAAAAATTAGAATTGTTTGACTTCATTAAGTGACAGCTCACAGCATGTAAAAAAAAAATCACAGTTTCCAGTGCTGCTAATTGCATTCCAGTGTTGTAGTTAAATATCTCCAGACAGTTTTATTTTAGCTTCCATAACCTCCTGCAACCTACTTTACTTATTTAAAGTCTTGTGCACTATTTAATTCTATTTTCACTGTTGAAAATTCTGTGCTGTTTCCTGTTTATGCTGTGCAGAGTGAAACATTGTATTTAATTACTTTTTGACGATTTATCAATTTATATAGTTTCTGCAAAGACTGCACATGTGACTGGCAGTGTTAATGTTAATTGATAGAGTCCAGTCCCTCTAACTGTGAACCATGAGCTCAGTGAGTAAGTCAGCCAGAGCTGCTACATATCTGGCTTGTTGGCCAGCAGTTACCTGCCCTTAATATCTCAACTTGCTCAAAATAGGCTTCCAACCAACAGTCACCTTTTATGCACTGTTCTGTGATCTTAAAACCAACAAGTTAACTCTTTCAGCGAGTTGTTCAAATGCTGCTAATGTTCTGCAGTTATGGCAGTTAGCTAGCTAGCATACCTACAGTGCAGAAGCCGAATGCAGTGCCAAAACTCAAAAGTCTGTATGAGAAGCATTCTAGAATCAGGATGAATAAGAAGCTCCAGTCAGATACACAGTCTCGGTTAGAAACAGATTGTAGCAGTACACTTTTAAAGCTTTTTGATGTGAGGCATGCTGATGCAGAATTATTGATAAAGACTCAAGAAGACTGGGATTTTCTACAAGATCAATGTACAGACAGAAAAATGATAATTGGTAGAGAGGACATTGAATTAAAAAAAAACGAATGGACAGAAAGGAAGAACGGCTACATGAAAAAATGAAACGCAACGATGAAGAACAGCTGAAAGAAACAGTCAAAGAATATGGAGAGCTGACAGAGGCAGAAGACAGTAGTGAACATGAAAATGACGATGAACATGATGCAGCAGCAAACATGTCAAAGTACCACCAGAATTTAGTAACCGGTAGACAGCCTGTCAAAGAAGTGTGGACAGTAGATACAGGATCACCTGAATCAGTATCCAAAAAATGACTGGTGGATGATCCACTTTTTGTTGCCAGCTTGGACCTCACAAGAATAACTTTTCATCAAGTGATGCATATTGTTGCACCAGCACTGCAAGCAGCTGGCGTTGACGTAAACAATCTGGTCATGTCCACAAGTTTAATACACAGAGCAAGGCAAGCTGCACGACAATCCATTACTGAGACAGTAAAGAACAGTTTCAACCATCAACACCACTTGTAGCACATTTTGATGGGAAGCTGTTACCTCAAGGTGCTGGAGAATTTGCTGATTACCTGCCAATTGTTGTTACAGGTCAAAATACTGAAAACCTGCTGAATATACCCCAACTTCCATCAAGCACTGCTGAAGCTGATGGGACAAGCAGTGGTACAGACACTGCATAGCTGGCCAGGTGTTCCAGAATGGCTAGCCGGTTTGTGCTTTGATACTACCAGTGCCAATACTGGTGTGCACACAGGTGCCATCACAGTGATTCAGCGAGCATTTGAGAAACAACTCTTGTTTTTACCATGCAGAGATCACATTTTAGAAATTATTTCTGTGGCAGTGTTTGACATGTTCTTCCCATCTTCAGGACCACAAATAGCAGTTTTTAAGAGGATTTAAAGAATACTGGAAACTTCTTGATTTCAATGCATTCGCACCACTGGTTAAGGAAACTGGATGTAAATGATGCCTGTTAGACTGTGAGAAACTGGCAAGCTGAGAAGCGAAGTGAGGTTGTTGCACTACTGCGAGACAACCTGACGTGTGAAACACAGCATCGTGATGACTACCTTGAATTTCTCAAGCTGTCACTGCTCGTCCTCAATGACAAACCACAAGATGAAGCATTTGCTTTCAGTCCACCTGGTGCATACATTGTGCCAGGTGGATGGCAAAAGGCATATGCTGCCTTAAAATCTACTCCTTCCAGGAGCAGTTTAGATTAACTGCACATGAAATTCTGGCTTTCTGCCAAATCTGCCACTTCACAGTGACAGTGTATGTTAAGGCATGGTTTTCAGCTACTCCACTCAATGATCTTTGCCTATTGCAGACACTGGAGTCGTTTACAGCTGAAGACAACCAGATGGCTAAAGTTGCTTTGTGAAAGCTCAAGGGACACCTTTGGTATTTGAGCGAAGATCTCATAGCACTGTCCTTGTTCTCAGATCGAGTGTGGAATGAAGAGGAACAGCACATTATTGAAGACTTGAAAAAGCCGCCCAGTAAGGAAGCTCTAAGAAGAGTCAATGCAAAAGCTGTTGCCAGTTTCCAGGGCATGACCTTATCTGACTTCACAACAGAACAATCAATGAGTCTGTTCATTGCTGTCAACATAAACTTATCTTTCCTAACAGCTGATCCTGCAGCATGGAGTGACATGCCTGACTTTATCATTGCGAAACAAACTGTTACAGCTTTGCAATTTAACGACTGTGCTGAACGAGCAGTCAAGTTAGCAACTGACTTCTGTCAAGTGCTAACTCACAATGAGGAACAGCGAAAGCTGGTATATCAGATCGTTGAACACCATTGACAGAAAGTCACAGAACCACTAAAAAGACATTATAGTACTATAAATTAACTGATCCACGGTGGTGCAGTGGTTAGTGTTGCTGCCTCAGAGCAAGAGGTTTTCCATTTCGATTCTCGGCTGGGGTGCCTTCTGTGTGGAGTCTGCATGTCCTCCCTGTGGTCGCGTGGGTTTCCTCCAGGTGCTCCGGTTTCTTCCCACATCCCAAAGACACGCAGTAGGTGGATTGGGTACTCTTTAAATTGACCCTAGGTGTGTGTGTGTGTGTGTGTGTGTGTGTGTGTGTGTGTGTGTGTGTGTGTGTGTGTGTGTGTGTGTGTCTTCTGTGGAAGGTTGGACGCCGGGCTGGCAACTCTACACTGTAAAACAACACTGCCAATCATGAGTGCACAAATGATCTGCTGTGGCGACCCCTAACTGGGAAAAGTCGAAAGAAGTAGTAGTAGTAGTACTATAAATGAACTGATGCAAACTTGAGCTTACTACCTATGAATGTTGTTAATTTTTACTAGGCTTATTTTTTCCTAAACTGTTTGACATCTGTGTTGCTCAGAATTACAAACAGATATTTCAGATGCAGCATGAAACTAATATTTGCCATTTGTGTACTGATTTGTGAATATTTTTCATTTCTATCGGCGCAATTTGGAAAATAAATTTAAAAATCTAAAAAAGCCAACGAAAGCAAGAACTGGTAACCCAAAAAGTCAATAGATATCCAAGACCAGGAACGCAACTCCGTAGGTTTTGTTCACTCAATTTAATATAGCACGAAGTAAAAACAGCCACAAATGAGATGTTTACAAACACATTAACGCTCTTGCCAATAAATTGCGTTTTCGTCCCTCACAAGTCAGGACTTCATCAGACAGTCATTAGAATATTTGATTGATGTTTAAATACAAATCCTATTCAAGTTCAACCAATAAATTTAAAGTGCATTAGTGATTTACAAATCAAATACTACCCATTCATGAATATTTACAAGCTTCATTTCAAACCATTTGAAATAACTTTCTTCCCTCTACATTCATTATTTTACTTGATTTTTGCTGTATTTTGTGATGAATATATTTTATTCATGTTTTAAAACCATTTTAAAAAAGTTTATTTTTTAAAAAAATAAATATATATATGTCCAATATTTAAAATTTGTTCATATAAAAATTATAATTCAGTGTGGTTGGAACTTCCTAGTAAAAATAAAATAAAATGATAATTTCTTTTTAAATACTGCCATCTACTGGCCATTTAGATTATATCAATTCATTCGTATATCTGCAGACTGGGGTTAAGGAGATATGGTCATTTAATCCTGGTTTTCTTGTGGCATCTAGTTTAATTTGCCACCATAATTCCTTATAACCAAGCCATTCTTCCCACAAACCACCTCTTATCTCTTTTTTGACCTGTTCAATAACAAAAAATTCAAATTGTCCCCCTTCACATTCTTTAATATGCCTATACAACGCATTTGTTTCTTTGTTTTTTAAGATATCATAAATGTGTTCATAAATTCTCTTCCTCAGGGCCCGTTCCGTCTTTCCTACGTAGAATGAACTACATTGCTTACACACAGCTAGATAGACTACCCCCTTTGTCCCACAATTGTGATAGCCATTGCTCCTAATAATATCACCCCTACCAGTTATGTTAATTTCACTAACATTCATCATGTATCCACATTGGTTACACCTATTACATTTATAACTTCCTTTCCTTTTTTGTCCATCAATAGTCACTTTAGTCTGTTCTTTATTATCAAAACTAAATTTTGGTTGTGACTCTAATATTTGTTTCATATTCCACGAATTTTTATATACTATTTTTGGTACTGTATTGCTGATATTTGTTATATCAGTAATAGCAGAAAATTTCCCCCATTCTTTTCAAAATATTTCACTTATTCTTATATTGGAAGTATTATATTCTATAATTAGAGCTTTTTCATAGTTATCTTTGGTTTCAATGTTGTCAGGTGGACAATTAACAAAATAGCTGTTTGTTCCATCTCCTTTAATAGGTTTAAATCTGGTAGTTCTACCCATTTCTACCTCTGTTCTTATCTTCCTAACAAAATCTCTAGGATAACCTTTCTCTTCAAACATTTTTTTCCAGAAAGTCACTTTGTGAGTGAGGGTAGTAGGATGACTAGTTCTAATGAAGACTTTAGACAAGAATGTACCAAAAATAGTATATAAAAATTCGTGGAATATGAAACAAATATTACAGTCACAACCAAAATTTAGTTTTGATAATAAAGAACAGACTAAAGTGACTATTGATGGACAAAAAAGGAAAGGAAGTTATAAATGTAATAGGTGTAACCAATGTGGATACATGATGAATGTTAGTGAAATTAACATAACTGGTAGGGGTGATATTATTAGGAGCAATGGCTATCACAATTGTGGGACAAAGGGGGTAGTCTATCTAGCTGTGTGTAAGCAATGTAGTTCATTCTACGTAGGAAAGACGGAACGGGCCCTGAGGAAGAGAATTTATGAACACATTTATGATATCTTAAAAAACAAAGAAACAAATGCGTTGTATAGGCATATTAAAGAATGTGAAGGGGGACAATTTGAAAATTTTGTTATTGAACAGGTCAAAAAAGAGATAAGAGGTGGTTTGTGGGAAGAATGGCTTGGTTATAAGGAATTATGGTGGCAAATTAAACTAGATGCCACAAGAAAACCAGGATTAAATGACCATATCTCCTTAACCCCAGTGTTAAAACTAAGAGCTGCAGAGATACGAATGAATTGATATAATCTAAATGGCCAGTAGATGGCAGTATTTAAAAAGAAATTTTCATTTTATTTACTTTTACTAGGAAGTTCCAACCACACTGAATTACAATTTTAATTATGAACAAATTTTAAATATTAGATATATATTTATATATTCTTTTTTAAAAAATAAACTTTTTTAAAATGGTTTTAAAACATGAATAAAATATATTCATCACAAAATACAGCAAAAATCAAGTAAAATAATGAATGTAGAGGGAAGAAAGTTATTTCAAATGGTTTGAAATGAAGCTTGTAAATATTCATGAATGGGTAGTATTTGATTTGTAAATCACTAATGCACTTTAAATTTATTGGTTGAACTTGAATAGGATTTGTATTTAAACATCAATCAAATATTGTAATGACTGTCTGATGAAGTCCTGACTTGTGAGGGACGAAAACGCAATTTATTGGCAAGAGCGTTAATGTGTTTGTAAACGTCTCATTTGTGGCTGTTTTTACTTCGTGCTATATATATTAAATTGAGTGAACAAAACCTACGGAGTTGCTTTCATGGTCTTGGATATCTATTGAAATTTAAAAATCTCATTATTAAAGTTTACGGAGTGTCACTTAACTTAGAGTTTAAGGCATTAAATTTTACATGGTTCTTTGTCCTTCCAGTCCTCATGAAATCAGGGGATATGCGAACAGAAAATCAAAAAATAATTTTTGGCATATATACATAAAACAATCTAATGCTTATCTCTCTTCTTATCTTCTGCTGATCCTGAAGTTTTTACAGAAAGCAAACAGGCTGAAGAGCTCTGTCATCCTCATTACCCCCTTCTGGCCTCGATAGGTATGGTTCCCCTTCCTTTGGTCTCACTTGAAATATCCTCCTTGGATACTAGAGCCCACTCAGGGTCTCTTAGCTCATCCATCAGGAATTCAACACCCCAGTCTTCATGCCGTGAAACTAACCGCATGGTTTATCCACTTCCAGTGATAGTAAGATAGCCCAGGCTCACTTCCCCAGTTCGTGACATTATCTTGGCCTCCCAGAAGGCTTCCATCAAGAAAGTTTACAGAAGCAAATGGAAAAGATTCTCCATATGGGCTTCCAAGCAGAATATTGACCCTTTTTCAGCACCTGCTTCAGCCATCCTCCTTTTTCTCACTATTCTTTTTAAGAAAGGGACTAGTTTTTTTTTTTACTGTTAAACTTCAGTTAGCAGCCATATCCAACTACGATGCTGCAAACTAATCATTCTCTCTGACATCTTCCAGATTATGTAAATCTTTCTTGAAGGGAATATTCCTCCTTAGACCTCCAATAAATGATCCCTGTCCTCCTTGGGATTTGATGGTGGTCATTCAGGGGTTAACTCAGAAACCTTTTGAACCAGTGGACAAATGCAACACTAAGTTCCTTTGTAAGAAAACAATCTTTTTTTAGTAGCTGTCACTTCAGCAAAAATAATTTCTGAATTCCAAGCCTTATCGGCTAGGCCTCCTTACACTATTTTCCATAAGGATAGGGTGTCCCTATGAACCAACCCTTCTTTTTTCCCTAAAGTGGCCATGGAGGCTAACATTAACCAGTCCATACAATTACCAGTTTTCTTTACAAACTTCACTAATAAGGACGAATATACGCTGCACCTTCTTGATGTCAACAGGCAATTACGTTTTTATCTTCACAGAACGAAACAGTATATGAAATCTGATCAGCTGTTCGTATCCTTTTCCCCTTACCACTTGGGTCAGGTAGTATCCAAAATGACTATGGTCAAATGGATTGCTGATTGTATCTCGATTTATTTTCAAAAAATTTTGGAACTGCCTCATCCTCCTAGAGTGCATTCCACTAGATCTATGGCTACTTAATTTGCCTTTTCGTCAAGAACCTCCATTGATGACATCTGTACTGCAGCCACTTGGTCAAAGACCCGTACCTTTGTTATGCATTATAAACTGGACATCGTCTCCAGAAGCAGAACTTCTTTTGGTTCAACAGTGCTCCGGCATGTCCTTCCTTGAGGGCCTCCCAAGAGTTACGTAGCTGGGAACTCTGACCTATTCATGAGGAAGAATGAAAAGGACAACATCAGATTTAGAAGTTATGTACTTGACATCTATGTTGCCCATTTGCATTCTTCCTCAACTTCCCTCCCAACTATCCCCTGGCCCAGTCACCCCAAGAAGGAGCTGTAGATGTTATAGGAACCCTCATGTTCATGGTTTGAGCCTCATCAATCTCTTGCTTCTAGCCGTCTTTATAACACAGTGGGCTTGTAAGGCAGCAAACTCAATCTGAGGAGTTGGGGATGGAGTAGAGCATTATGGGTAGAGGGAGAAGCTCGAGATTTGATCCAAAGTCTTGTAAATGCAGCCAAGTCGCATCTGAGGATCGGATCCTAGACCCATTCATGAGGAAGAATGAAAATGGACAACGCAGATGCCAAATTATGTTAAGTACTTAAGTTTGTAGAAGTAAATGAAGAAGATTTGTTGTTTGGGTTTCTTCCTAAGGCTTAGCTCATTTCTCAGCACCTCTTCCCTCTGTTTTGAACTTTTTAATGGGTTTCAAACAAAAAGGTACCAGTTTCTCAGCAATTAAGGTTCAGCTAGCAGACATTTCCATTTTCCACGTTGGGGAAAATCAGAATGCTGTTGCATGTTTGAAACTCTGTAAGGATTTCTTATAAGGAACATTTTTGCTCAGAGGTCCAATCCTTCCTAGGGTTATTACTTTGATGGTTCCTGCTCTATCAGAGGTCCAGTCCCTCCTGGGGTTATTATTTTGATGGTTCATGCTCTAATCAGATCACTTTTTGAACCAGCAGCATTATGAGGTCTGAAGTTTTTGACTTGCAAAACTATCTTCCTGGTAGCTGTCATGTCTGCTAGGAGAATTTTAGAAATTCAAGCCTTATCTTGCATACCTCCCTACTTAACTTTTCACAAGGATAGGGTGTCCTTTTGGATTAACCCTAATTTTCTTCCCAAATTGGCCTCCAAAGTTTCACATAATCCGAGCTTTTCTAAGGTAAATATATCTTACACCTAATGATTGTTCACAGTCATTTGAGATTTTATGTATATTACACCAGCAGATTCAGGGGGAAAAAATTTCATTTTGTGACAGTTTTTGAAAGGTATCCTGTACATTAGGCCACCAAGAAGAGCTGATGCTCTTCGTGTTTCACTGTTGCACTCATCACATTTGGGTTATCTGCTTGCAGGTAGCCCTCAGTCATTCTGATTATCAAAGTCTTGGGTCCTGCATCGGTTGCTCTCTCATCTTCCATGATGTCAGGTAGTCAGGGATATAAAGCATGCAGCTGAAGCCATTACATCAGTCTTTCTTTGCCATACCATGCCCGAAGCAGAAGCAGTTCGCAAGTGTCGTTAGGCTGACTCCTGAAATTTTCATTTTCGAATTTCAGATCCAAGGTCTTCAACTAAGCTAAGTACCCCGTTGGGGATCCTTTTGTATTTCATGTGGAAAACAAATACCCCATAAAGATTTTCATTCATACTGCATTCCTTGCCTAGGCCCAGACCACGATGTACCTCACTGTTGGTTTTGTGCCTTATTCAAACCTCGAACTATTCGTCGGTTCATTTTCGCATCAAAATATTTTGGTACTCAGTTCAATTATCCAGAAATGGCTTCGGTAAGCCACCCGACTACCAACATTCAGAAAAAACGCAAAGATAAAGACAGACATACCGCATAGGTCCAAAGCTGCCGACGACACTTCTCCTAAGCTAGTCGCCAGTTCGCCGGGACTCAGTGAGCCGCTTTCGCAGCCCCTGACACCCGCTACTTCAAATTCGCAGGCCTCTACTGAGACCCATTCGGAGTCCGGTATGCCGCGAGATGCTTCTTCAACTGTGGAACCTGCGGATGTTCTTCGTGTTTCACTGTTGCAGTCATTACATTTGGGGTAATCTGCTGGCAGGTTGCCCTCAGTCGGCCTGATTAACAAAGTCTTGGGTCCTGCGTTGGTTGCTGTCCCTTCTTCCATGGTGTCAGGTCGTCAGGGGTATAAAACATGCAGCCGATGCCATTTTCATCAGTTTTTCTTGCCGCGCGGTGCCCGAAGCAGAAGCAATTCGCAAGTGCCGGCCAGCCAACTCCTGAAATTTTCATTTTCGAGTTTCGGAACAAAAGTCTTCAACCTAAAGCTAAGTACCCCATTGGGGAAACTTTTTCTTGCTCCTTATCAATGTCAGTAAAAGTTAATAATTGTGTTACTTGTAGGAAGCAAATACCTCATAAGGTTTTCATTTGTACTGTATTCCTTGCCAAGGCCGTGACCACAACGTGCCTTGCTGTCGGTTTTGTGCTAAATTTAATTAACGCACTATTAAGCGTCTGTATATTTTTGCATCTAAAAATTTTGGCTCAAGAATTAACTATCCAGAAATGTTGTCGGTTAACAATCCGACTACCGGAATACACAAAAAACACAAAGAAAAAGACAAAGACAGTCGAGGTCCAAAACCGACGAAGTTTCTCCTAAGCCAGTCACCGGTACTCAGTGAGGTGCTTTCGCAGCCCCTGATGCCTGCTACTTTTAATTCACAGGCATCTACTGAGACCCATTCGTAGACCGGTATGCCGCGAGACACTTTAAGTATTGAACCCGCGGATGTTTTTACCTTAGATGGGTCCGGAGCCGCTGAGCAGGCACCGGCTTCTGAGGGTGTTTTCAGGCCTAAAGATTTGTATATTAAACCAATGCCATCTTCAAAGCCTAGACCAAAATCAACTTCTATGTCTAAAAAAAACACGCTTGGGCCACATGCACAGGCCCCTATACCTAAAAACCAAATGATCAAAATGGCTTAGGATTTAATTACCTTGATCAGGGGTTCCCATCTCCCTCCTGCTAAGAGGCCTAGGCAAGGCACTGATTATGAATCATAAGATCAGGTTTCCATTTCTTCTGATCAGGAATGATCTGTTCCACCTTATGAGGACTCTGATGCAGAAGAATCCATCCCTTCTGCTTCTCCTCCTGAGGATTTTTCTTTTGAAGAATAACTTTGCATGCCTTAAGGGAACATTTTCACTGGGAGAGTCAGGATTTCTCAGAATCTAAAAAGAGGCTTAGGGATTTCCTTCTTCTTCCTCAGCATAGGCCTTTGGCTATACCTCCTGTTCTAGACATTGTTGATGATGTTTTCTCAGAATCCAGCATGGCTCCTGATTCCCTGCCTCCGCATCCTAGTAAGCCAGACAGATATTACAGAGTTCCTGACTCCCACAAATTCCTTTTTAAAAACCCTACTGCTGACCCTGAAACCACTTCTCAGGGTCCCAAGGGTGTTAAGGCTTCTACTGCTAAAAATCCGACCCCTTCTGATAGAGACTCCAGGGCGCTGGATAGATTGGGGTAAGAAGGTTTAAACGTCTACAACCTTGGCAATCAGGGCTTTAAACTGTCAATTTCATATGCTTAAATATCAGCAGCATGTCATGGGCTTACTTAAACAGAAAATGATGTTGATTTCTGACTGTGTGGAAAATAGAGTTACAGGATTTATTGCATTCAGCTGAACAAGTTGGAAAGCATACTTTGCAATGTGGTTTTGATTCCTTGGCGGCCTCTTGTAGGGCCACTCTAACTGTATCTGAGATAAGAAGGCATGCTTGGCTCAAGGAGCAAAATCTGCCTGATCATGTTAAAGCAAAATTGTTGGATGCTCCTTTACAACAGGACAGTCTTTTTGGTAATAAGGCAGAAGAAGTTTTGAAAAATATGGAAGACAAAGCTAAATCTATGCAAACTGTAAAAGATTTCCTAGAAGTGCAGCTGCCCAAATTCAGTAGGCACTCGCCTACTAAGAATTGGTCCTTTCCAGTACCCACCAGAGCCACTCAGGTGAAACCCAGACACTCCAAAGGCTCCAAGTTTCAGTCACAAGGAACTTGCAGAACAAAACAATGGGCTGCCTCCACCTCCAAATCTGGAAGTAGCAAGGCACCTCCCTATGATAAACAGTCTCAATGACTTTCCTCTGCCATCACCAAGCACTTTTCTTTTGGCAGCCCCTTTGGGGGGAAAACTAGCACTTCGTACACAAAACTGGCATCTAATTACCCAGAACAAGTGGGTTTTAAATTTAGTATCCCAGGGATACAGATTTCATTTCCACACATTGCCAGTCCCAAACGGATGGCCAGATCTGCCTCCAAATCAGTGGGCAGAGGCCCAGAAACAAGTTATGTCCCTCATGAATATGGGGGCTATTCAACCAGTACCAGAAAAGGAAAAGGGACAAGGTTTTTATTCAAGACTTTTCCTGGTACCCAGAAAAGACAAATCATGGCGTCCAATTCTGGACTTATCCATTCTAAATACATTCCTGGACATTCCAAAATTCAAGATGCTGACTACAACATTTACTGCCTATGCTAGGCAAGGATGCCTGGCTGGTAAGTCTAGACTTAAAAGAGGCTTACCTGCATATCCCAATCAGGGAATCTTGCAGAAGATACCTCTGCTTCAAAGCAGGCTATTTGCATTACCAGTTGGCTTATCTACTGCGCCCAGGGTCTTCAAAACGTGCCTGGCACCAGTAATTGCATTTTGCAGACAAAGAAACATTCAAATTTATCCTTACCTGGACGACGTCTAATTCAGGCAAAAAACAAGGACACTCTTCTAAAACATCTGGCATTTGTAAAAAGGATTCTAACTTGTCTAGGGTACACCATAAACGAAAAGAAGTCACAACTGGTACCCTCTCAAATAATTACATTCTTGGGTGCAAGTTTGAATACAACTGCCCAGATGACTTACCTTACGCCAGAAAAACAAATTCAATTGATGACTTATTTCAAACAAATGGCCACAAAAACCCAGCTATCTGCAAGACAAATTCTGCAGGCCCTGGGGTTCATGGCTTCCTGCATTCTAATAATTCCATATGCAAGATTGCATATGAGGAAACTTCAGTGGTACCTAAAAAGCTTATGGAGTCAACATTGTCACAGCCTGGAAACAAGGATTCCTATCATTCCTTGCCTGCAGCAAGAGTTGCTATGGTGGGCAGAGACCTGTCACCAAAACAAGGGATTGTCATTCACTCCACCCCCTGCCACCCAAACCCTGACTACGGACACATCAGATTATGCTTGGGGGGCGCATATGGCAGGAAGATGCATTCAGGGCCAATGGAGCCCAAATCAAATGCACCTACATATCAACCAGAAAGAGATACTAGCTGTACAGAATGCTCTGACAGCCTTCAAGAACTATCTTCATCCAGGACAACTACTGATAAAGACAGACAACACCACAGTCATGTGGTACATAAACAAGCAGGGGGGTACCCATTCCTACCCCCTTTGCAGACTAGCCATGGCTTTGTGGAACACGGCCTTGACTTATTAAATACATCTACAACCTCAATTCCTGCCAGGAAAGCAAAATACTCTGGCAGACGAACTAAGCAGAAATCATATAGACCCACACAAATGGAAACTGGATCCACAAATCTTCAGCTTGTTGACACGCAAATGGGGGAGCCCAGACATAGATCTTCACCCCAGAACTATCAGTTGGACAAATTCTGCACAAGAATTCATCACAAAAAAGCTTGGAAAGTGGACACTCTACCCTTCAGTTGGAAAAACCTATTAGTCTATGCCTTTCCCCCTTTGCCTCTGCTCTCCAAGGTCTTACTAAAAGTCAGACAGGAAAAACCAAAAATGATTCTGATTGCTCCAGACTGGCCTCACCAACACTGGTACCCGCTCCTACGCAATATATCACACCTTCCTCCGTGGTACCTGCCTCAGACACCTTATCTACTGTCTCAGCAGAGTTATCAAATTCTGCACACTCCGCTCCAAACTCTGAATCTTGCAGCATGGCTACTCATTTAATTTCACCGGTTACATCTCTCAGCAAACCTGTGATGGATGTCATTTTGAGGCTAGAAGGCCTAGTACTAGAAAATCTTATGCTGATAAATGGAAACAATTCTGTGCCTGGAACCAAGCACAAGGAATAAGCACAGCAATGCCCAATATTCCTCAGATTCTGCAATATTTAACTGAGATGCATCACAAAGGCCTATCTTTCTCTTCCGTAAAAATGCATGCCTCTGCCATTTCAGCTCATTACAACACAGAGCCTCCCCTCTTTTCTCCTCCCCTGCTAAAGCAGTACCTCAGAGGGCCCAAAAATTTAAGACCTCCCAGGAGAGCACCAACTCCTGCATGGGACCTCAATTTTGTGTTGGAAAAGCTCACCTTACCTCCTTTTGAGCCAGCTGCTACTGCAGACATAAAATTTCTCAAATGGAAGACAGTTTTTATTTTAGGAGTGACTTCAGCTAGAAGGATTTCAGAACTACAGGCTCTAATGGCAGTGGAGCCTTTTATTATCTTTAACCCAGACAGGGTGGCACTCGGGACCAATCCATCCTTTATGCCTAAAGTGGTATCTAGTGTGGCTCTTAATCAGTCCATTCATCTGCCAATCTTTTTCCCAAATCCACAGAACAAGGGTGAGCGGATTCTGCATTCATTGGATGTACACAGACAACTAAGATTCTACTTAAGCAGGACAAAATCTCTAAGAAAATCTGAGCAATTACTGGTGGCATTTGCTGCAGGGGCAGAGGGAAAGGCTATTTCAAAGCAGACCATTTCAAAATGGATAAGCCATTGTATTCGTTTCTGCTACATGCACCATGATAAACCTGTTCCCAAGGGGATCAGATCTCATTCCACCAGGGCTGCATCTACTTCTGCAGCTTTTCTCAGAGGGGTTCCTACCAGAGACATTCTAGAAGCTGCTACCTGGAGTTCAGTTCATACGTTCACCAAACATTACCAGAGCAGGCTTTGCCACTGCTGTCCTGCAGGGCCTTATAGCTGCTCCTAATGCTGTATAATTCCATCCTCCCAGCCATAGCTTTGGGATTCTACCCAAATGTAATGACTGCAACAGTGAAACACGAAGAACATAGTACAGTTGTGTACACTTACCATAAATGTAGATGTTCGAGTGTATTTACTGTTGCAATCCTGGTTACCCACCCGCCAGCCCCGTTTTTCTCTTACTATACCTCTTCTTTCTTTTACTATGCTCAAAAGCCTTTTTGGTGTGTTTGCTTTTATTTGGAGGTATATTTGTGGGGGCACCTGACTTCTGGGGCAAGAAAAACTGATGAAAATGGCGTCGGCTGCATGTTTTATACCCCTGACAACCTGACGTCATGGAAGAAGGGACAGCAACCGATGCAGGACCCAAGACTTTGTTAATCAGGCCAACTGAGGGCAACCTGCCAGCAGATTACCCCAAATGTAATGACTGCAACAAATGAATACACTCGAACATCTACATTTATGGTAAGTGTACACAACTGTACAATGTCTCTACTTTGGATGGGTCTGGAGCCGCTGTGCAGGCATCAGCTTCTGAGGGTTTATTCAGGCCTACTGACTTGCATATTAAACCAAAGCCATCTTCTTCTTCAAGGCCTAAAATTTGATCCATGCCTAGAAAACCGATGCCCAGACCACATGGTCAGGCCCCTGTGCCTAAAAAACAAATAAGAATGGCTGAAGACCTTATTACTCTAATAAGGGGAAGCCACCCTTCTCCCTCTAAGAGACCTAGGACTGAATTTCCTTCTGATTCTTCTGATCAGGATTCTGAAATTTCCGTTTTCTCTGATGACCAGGAGTTGCCCTTATCTACCTGTGAGGATTCTGATTCAGAGGACTCCATTCCCTCTGCTTCCCCTCCAGAGGATTTCTCTTTTGGTGAAACCTTGCATACTCTTAGGGAGCATTTCCACCGGGAAAGCCAGGATTACTCTGACTCCAAAAAGAGGCTTAGGGAATTATTACTCCTACCTCAACACAGGCCTTTAGCTATCCCTCCTGTACTGGACATTGTAGATTATGCTTTCTCGGAATCTAGCCTGGCCCCTGACACTTTACCTCCAGCTCCCAGAAAACCTGACAGGTATTACAGTGTACCTGACTCTCACAAGTTCCTCTTAAAGAGGAACTTGTGAGAGTCAGGTATTACAGTGTACCTGACTCTCACAAGTTCCTCTTTAAGAATCCTACTGCGGATCCTGAGACCATTTCACATGGACCCAATGGCATTAAGGCTACTTCTGCCAAAAATCCTACCCCCTCGGATAGAGATTCCAGGGCCCTGGATAGATGGGGTAAGAAGGTATACACTTCTGCAACTTTGGCCATTAGGGCCTTAAACTGCCAGTTTCATATGTTAAAGTATCAGCAGCATATTATTGGATTGCTTAAACAGAAAATGATGTTGATTCCCGACTGTGCTGAAAATAAAGAATTACAGGATTTAATGCATTCTGCTGACCAGGTTGGAAAACATACTTTGCAATGTGGTTTTGATTCATTAGAGGCATCTTGCAGGGCTGCTGTCACTGGGTCTCTACTTAGAAGGCATGCTTGGCTTAAGGAGCAATCTTTGCAAGAACATGTTAAAGCTAAATTACTGGATGCTCCCTTAAACCAAGACCACCTTTTGGGCAACAACGCAGAAGTAGTACTTAAAAAGATGGAGGAAAAAGCTAAATCTATTCTAACTGTTAAAGATTTCCTGCAAGTACAGCCTCCCAGATTTAGTAGGCATTGGCCTTCTAAGAACTGGTCATTTCTTGCCTCTTCCAGGCCTTCTCAGTCCAAACCCAGAACCAGCAAAACACCCAGGCTTAAGTCCCAAGGTACTCACAGGCCTAAGCAGTGGGAGGGCTCCCACTTCCAAAGCTGGTAGTAGTAAGACACCCCCCTATGGTAAATTGTCACAATGACTTAACTTTAAAGCTTCCAAGCCCTGCTCAACTGACTATTCCTTTAGGGGGAAAGATCGCCCTGCATGCAAAAAAGCTGGGAACTCATTACCCAAGACAAATGGGTTTTAAATATAGTTTCCCAAGGATACAGATTCCACTTCCACTCCTTTCCCAACTCCAAACGGTTGGCCAGACCTACCCCCAAACCAGTGGGCAGAGGCTCAAAAGCAAGTTCTCTCTCTTCTAAGCATCAGGGCTATTCAACCTGTCCCAGAAGTAGAATGGGGGCAAGGTTTCTACTCACGACCTTTTCTGGTACCCAGAAAAGACAATTCTTGGCATCCTGTCCTGGACCTGTCTATCCTAAACACTTTTTTGGAAATCCCAAAATTCAAAATGCTAATTCTACATCAGCTGCTTCCCATGTTGGGAAAAAATGCCTGGTTGGCAACACTGGGTATACAGGAAGCCTACCTGCACATCCCAATAAGGGACTCTTGCAGAAGATACCTACGCTTCAGAGCAAGCAACATGCACTATCAGTTCTCTGCACTGCCCTTTGGTTTATCTACTGTGCCCAGGGTCTTCACAAAGTGCCTAGCACCAGTCATTGCATTTTGCAGGCAATGAAATATTCAGATATACCCATACCTGGACGATTGTTTAATTCAGGCAGAAAGCCAGGGCATATTATTACATCATCTGACATAACCCTTGAGACTTAACTCTTCATTTCTACAAAGGTAGTTAATGAGCTTTCCTTGAATCAGTTCAATTAACATCCCTACATTTTTTCTTCTCCTTTGAATAAAAGAGAGAGACTCTTGTACTCCTTGGGTGTATGTAGACAAATCCAGTATTACCTGGACAGAACCAAATATATCAGAAAATGTGGACAGCTGTTTCTTTTTAGGAATAAAAATTAGGTCATCCAATATCCAAAGCTGTGATAGGGGGTCTGAGCAAAAATGTGTGTTTATTTTTATTACTCCTTTCATGGCAAACAGCTGCCTGGTCTTGCTAAAACCCATTCCACTGACTAGAGCTTTCACTTCTAGAGCTTTTTGCAAAGTTTTGGACTCTTAAGAACTGTAGCCACACTTTTACCAAACATAAGGCTGATGAGTTTTTTTTTTTTTTTACAGGACTAAAGCTGTTTTTGCTAGATCCCTCCTTCAAGGAGTCCTACACATCAGGTCAACTTCTGTATCCACCTGTCCTTCTACTTGCTCCGCTTTGGGAATCTTCTCATCAGTCAGTAATACTGTAGCAGTGGCTAAGAATGGGCATGTAGTGCAGCTGTGTAAAAACTTACCATAACAGTAGATGTCCAACTGATCGTTAATGCAGTATTACATGCCACCCATTTCTCCTTTGCTGTTTTCTTATCTTATCCCTTGCCAGGGTGAAAAGATCTTCCGTTTTCTCTCTTCTTCCTGTTGGCATGTATATAACTTTTACATTTGTAGTTTACCACTTCTTCTGCTTCATTTTCCATTTTTCTGGTCTGAGGTAGAAAGTCCTGTGGTAATACATGCCTGTATATCCCTTATGTACCTCCTAGCTCCCAAGCTTTGGTCATATGTAAGACATATGGTGCAAGATAAAGGCTCCTAGGCTTTAGCACGCTGGTCGGAAGTATGGCTATCCATAGCAATATATGCCATTATTCAGTAATGCTACAACAGTGATCAGTCAGATATCTAATATTATGGTAAGTTTTAACATAACCTTATTGTCTTAAGTAATCTAAAAAAATATTTTCTCTTTGGTACTGTTCCAAAAAATATAGATATCATCTAAAAACGGAACTTAAACCTTCCATCAGGAAGAAAAAATAAGACTTCTTCACATATTGTTGTTCCCAGTACCACTTAACTAAATTTGCCTACATGGGGGCACGTGTTGCCCCCATAGCTAGTCCACTGTATTGCATGTAAAATTACCCAATCAGCTTATGTAAATTTGTTCAAAAGTGTTATGTCCATAAAATCCCATCAGTATATTGATTTCCTGTGCAGACAAAAATTCACAAGTAATTATGGCTTCATTAAACCACCATAATCCATTATGAAGAATCACTGAAAATAAGTTGTGTCACTTGTAACCATAATTAACTTTTCACTGCATAATTCATTTGTTATACTTTCAAAAATGTCTCAAGAATCCATTAAATAAGGGTGGGCATCATAAAATCTTAACTTTCTATCAATATATCATCCCGGGGAGGGGGGGGGGTTAGTCCTATGGCTGAAAAAGCAGATTTTGACAACACTTGTGTACTTTAGGGATACCAAGAATACTGGTGGTAATGGGGTGTCCACTTTAAAACATTTGCATAAAGAAGGTGTTATAATCTGCTGCAATAAAACATCATTCAACATTGTTTCAATGTTCTTTTAAGCAAAGTTAATTTCATTTTTAGAATCCCTAACATATTTTTAGCATTTTTCACAATAGTGAAATGTTTAGCTTATGTAATTGATATTATCCGTCGTAACCAACATCCTCCACCTCTTGTCCAGTTTCTTAATTCATATACAGTGATTATGCATTAGACTATCCAGCAAAGCTGTTATGGGGTTCATAGGTAAGTATTAGGCTAGCTACCCTTGCAGACTATTTTTAGCCAAGCCAATTTCACTTTTTGTGCTCAGAATGAGCTATCCCCTTTGGTTATAGATTGGACTTGCCCATCGCATGGTAAATATATATTACCCTAATGAGAATAACTTGGATCATACCATAGATAATTTGAGGGGACCCATGCATGAAATAAAGCATTTAGGAGCTGCCTGTATCCGTTTGTAGTACAGGGGGCAGTCCTCAGGTAAATGTTGTTCCCAGTCTATAGATCTGAGTTGCACTTGAATATGGACAGGGATGAACTTTAAGTGGCTGGGGAGTCTGTCCCAGCGCAGTAGTATCTTCCGCAAGATATACCTGTCCCTCCAAACCATTCTGTTGATGTTGCAGAAGAGGTTCAGACTCCTAGACTTGAATATCACTGATGCCGTTTGACTTGCTG
Source organism: Protopterus annectens (assembly GCF_019279795.1). Taxonomy (NCBI): domain Eukaryota; kingdom Metazoa; phylum Chordata; order Ceratodontiformes; family Protopteridae; genus Protopterus; species Protopterus annectens. The sequence continues at coordinate 123,083,432 of NC_056732.1, forward strand.
ATGTGCAGTAAATCCGTGGGTAATGGCTTGTATGACAGACAACAGTCTGCAGGATACAGAGTATAGAGTCTTGGCTTTGAGACGGTCCATGTTCTTTCCTCAGCATTCAAATTATGACAGACTTCCTAGATGCCTGCACAATGATCAACAGGATGATTTCAGCTCTCCCACAGTGAAACCAGAAAATGAAAAAAAAAAAAAAAAGGAATTTTGAAGCTGTCGGTTTGGGTGAAATTTAGCCACTGGTTTAAAGGTATACAGCCTGGATGCTAGCAAATAAGACATTTGGAGAAATTGAAAAAAATCAACTAGAAAAGGAGAAATTAAATCTCTGACTGGGAAGAATCTTGCAGCTGTTCAGCAGAAAAATAGTTCATGCTTCAACTTTTGTATAGGGTATGGCTTCCAGTAATTTAGACAAATGTACTCTGAGATGATTAAAACAATCAAAACACTGAAGAAGTATATTAACTCAAATAAAAGTATGGAAAATGGAAGGAGCTTAAACTAGTTATTCAAATTAGCTTGTAAAACTGCTGCAAATTAGACAATGGAAATAAAGAAAAGTCAGTCTGAGCATTTGGTTTCTCAAGAAGAGCTGTTTTAAAGACAGAACACACAAATAACCTGAGCTTTTCTGCTTTACCAGAGAAACTGGAAGAAATCAACTGCATTAATTGTATGAAAGTACAAGTAATCAACTGGACTGGTGTTCCGCATCAGGAATTGTTAATTGAAAGGTCAAACCTGAACATGAGAAAGCAGCCAAAATCTGTATTAGTAAAATTGCAGTTATAACAGCAGAAAGAGTTGACACTGAAAAAACTGGTAGAAAAGAAAAGTATTTAAAAAGCGAGACAACCGAGTGTTTGTGGAAAGGGATGGTTCTCTTTTGCCTTATGTATGGTGAATAAAGTTTACCCCAGTAATTAGAGAACATTACGAGGTAGATGTGATGTTCAATCTGCAGTTTCCTGATGTCTTCAGAATAAGTTTGCTGGAGTCTTAGTCTTTTTTGATGCAGAACAGGCTAAGAAGGAAATTAAAAGTTTACCCAACAACAAGAAAGACAGCAAGCTCTGTTTCTCATTCTTCTGACAACAAAGCCTATAGAGAGCCTTTGCCATAAAACTTTTTCCATTCAAAGGAAAATGCTTGAAAGACGGGGGGGGGGGGGGGGGGCAATAACTGACTAGAAGAATTAAAAGACCCCCTGGACTTGAACTAGAGACTGGTTGGGAGGTCATCAGGAAGAAGACCAGTACTGAAACGTGAATAAATGGGAGATTATAAAGCTTCACTTAAAAAAAAAAATAGTCGAGAAAGAGTGGAATTTTACTGACTTTTATTGACTTTGTTAAACTTATGGGTCAACTGTAAAGCATGTCATCAGTTTAGGACACTGAAGGGAATGAAGAAATGACTGTAAGTCAAATATTTTTTGTTAGTAATATTCATATTAAAAATCATAATTTAAATTGCATATTATATGTAAAAGTAGTTTTGCATAGTATGCAGACATCAGTATTTTAAATATGAGGTGGAGGAGTCCTGTAATTGACTGCTGTATATGTTAAACATGTTAAAACAAGCAAGCAAGTACTTTTTTTGGTTGTAAGATGTACAGGCTTTATACTATGATAATAAAGATTGGTCAGGCTGCTTAATATAATGCTGTCTTGAGCTGCCTGGTTGGGGGTGGGGTACTAATTAAAATAGTAATGTCACTTGTTTTTGCAAAGGTAGCTGTCTAGATTGATGTTCTTGGTTGAAGCTGTAAACAATGTATCTGATGTTTTTTCCATCTGGATTCAACCTGTGGGTTATCAGATCCAACTTTGATCCGATGCAAGCTGATTCCCAAAACTTGATCTCAGCAAGCTCCATTACCTCTATCCATAACACACACACACACACACACACACACACACATGCACACGCACACACATATTATTAGAACTTCCCAGATCAGGTTTGCCATTATTCTGGCCAGCAGCTCAGTTGTTTGTTCCTTCACATATCCTGTTTTGGATAGGGGTTTTTTGCTCCTTTACCTGTATTTCTGGTGGTGTTTGCGTGAGTGTGTTTGTGTTTATTGTTAATGATAGATTTGTAGTTTATAGTGTAAAGTTGTTAGTTTTTTTGTCAGTTATGTAGGTTAGGTAATCGTTTTTCCTGCCTTTCAGGACTTGTTCTGTATAGTTGATTGTGTGTGTTAGTAGTAGTATGGAGAAAGGTTTTAAAAAGTGTGTGTGTTGTGGTCATAAGCTTCCCTGCCAGGATGCACATGACTGTTGTGTGTATTGCCTTGGGGCTGCTCTCCTTGAGTTCCTTGTGCGATTTCTGAGTGCTTAGGTGCTTATATGCGGTCAATGAGAGGAGGGCCAAGCTTATCCTAGACTCATCCTCCCTCAAGGGATTCTTCCTTGGCCGCCTCCAGTAATGGTGATCATGCAAGTCACAACCTTGCTAAGGACCCGAAACCCTCTAAGGGAAACCATAAGCCCTCTTTCTGCTTCATCTGCTGCTCCTGGTTCTGGCCAGCCCAGATCTGAAAGTTCCAAGACCTTTGGATCCCCCGCCAGCCTCGGAGCCATCATTAGCTGCAACACCTGGGAGTGTCTTGGAGCTGATTGCCCTCGAGTACAATGCCTCGCAGCCAATCTCCTTCATCTTCTGTATCTGATAAGGCACCTTCCCCATCCGTCAGTGTTCTGAGCCCTTTTTTGGCTGGGGGGGGGTTCTTTCAGGACAAACTTTCTCCCCTTTGTTTGCCCTCAGTACCATGGGAGTTCTCTCCCAAGTCATCTGTCTCCTCAGATCCAAGCTTCCCGAGCTCAGACTAGCAGACTGGAGCCATTGCTCTGTCGACTTATCCAAGGCCCCATCAGTGGCCTCCTCGGTTTGATCATCCTGGTATGTTGGGTCTTAAGACATTGGATCTGGAGCAGAATGTTTCTGGTTCCCAGGAAAGAAGGCACTTGGAGAACCATTCTGGATCTTTGCAAGCTCAACACATTTTTAAAGGTTCTTTCCTTTTGAGTACTATCCTTTCAAACCTTTTTCTTCCTCAGGCTTTCCTAGTCTCTCTGGATTTCAAAAATGCCTATCTCCATATTCCTATTCTTCCCTATTTCAGAAAATGTTTACGTTTCTCTGTTTCTTCCTTGCATTTTCAGTTCTCTGCTCTGTCCTTTGGCCTCTCTACTGCCCCAAGGGTCTTCATCAAATGCCTGATTCCTGTGATTACTTTTTGCAGGATGAGGGGAATGCAGATCTTTCCTTATCTGAATGACCTGCTCATTCAGGCTTCCTCTCCAGAGACCTTGCTTCAGCACTTTCAGTGGATTACTTGCCTTTTGCAGAGCCTAAGGTTTAGAGTAAATTTCCAAAAGTCCTTCTTGACTGCTTCTCATGATCATGTTTTTCTCAGGTGCAGGCTCCAGACCATTCCTATGCTGGCATCCCTGTCTCCTGCCAAGGCTTTAACTCTGATTGGAATGTTTTCAATCCCTTCTTCCTCTGGTCTCAATTACAGAGAGTTTCTAAGGACTTTGGAGTACATGGCTTTCACCATTACTTTGCTTCCTGTAGTTAGGCTTCATATGAGAAAACTGCAAGGGTTCCTAAAGTCAGTCTGGCTTCAGCATTCTCATTCTTTGGACTTTCCAATTCCTCCTCTTCCATGCCTCAAGATAGAACTACAGTGATGGATTCATCAACTGTCTCGCAACCCAGGGTTTCCTTTTCAGCCTCCAGTCCTGTCTCAGGAACTTTTTTCAGATGCCTCAGTTGTGGGAAACTTCTTTTGGCCCTGTGGTCTATTCATCAGAAGAAAGACCATATCAACGTCAAAGAAATAAGGGCTGTTCCTCTGGCTGTTCAGGCCTTTCATTCTCTTTTCCTTCCAGAACCCCTCAAGATCTTTGCAGACAGTACCACAGTGATGTGGTACGTCAACAAACAGTCTTACCTCCTTTGCAAATTAGCTCTTCAGGCTTTGGACGTGGCTGTCCAGTATCAGGTAACTCTTCAGGCTGTTTATATTCCTTCAGAACAGAGCATTGTGGCAGACTTTCTGAGCAGGTCCATAACACAGACTTGCCAATGGATGCTTCACAGAGATGTGTTTCAGGACATTGAACACCAGTTGGATACTCCACAGGTAGATCTTTTTGCTTCCCCTCTGAACAGACAACTTTATTTTGGAAGGGGTGTTTATTTATGCCTTCCCTTCCTCTCATACTGAGGGTCTTGCTCAAGACGGAGCAAGACTCTCCCAAAATCTTGTTGGTGACTCCCTTTTGGCCCAGACAGCATTGGATGTTCTTCCTGTTTCACTGTTGCAGTCATTACATTTGGGGTAATCTGCTAGCAGGTTGCCCTCAGTCGGCCTGAATAACAAAGTCTAGGGTCCTGCGTCAGTTGTTGTCTCCTCTTCATGACAGCAGGTCGTCGGGTATAAAACATGCAGCCGACACCATTTTAATCAGTCTTTTCTTGCCACACAGTGCCCGAAGCAGAAGCAGTTCGCAAGTGCCGGTCAGCAGACTCCTGAAATTTTCATTTTCGAGTTTCAGAAACAAAGTCTTCAAACTAAAGCTAATTACCCTGTTTGGGAAACTTTTTCATGCTCCTTACTGATGTCAGTAAAAGTTAATAATTGCATTACTTTTGGGAAGCAAATACCTCATAAGGATTTCCATTTGTACTGTATTCCTTGCCTAGGCCCTGACAACAATGTGCCTTGCTGTCGATTTTGTGCTAAATTCAACCAGCGCACTATTATGCGTTGGTATATTTTTGCTTCTAAATATTTTGGTTCAAGATTCAACTACCCTGAAATGTCGTCTGTTAGCAATCCACTACCGGAGTTCACAAAAAACACAAGGAAAAAGAGACAGACCGTCGAGGTCCAAAACCAACGACTAAGCTTCTCCTAAGCCAGTTCGCCGGTACTCAGTGAGGCGCTCTCGCAGCCCCTTATACCTGCTAGTTTTGAGTCGCAGGCAACTACTGAGACCTATTCGGAGTCCGATATGCCGCGAGATTCGCAAAGTATTGAACTTGCGGATGTCTCTCCCTTGGATGGGTCCAGAGCCGCTGAGCAGGCACTGGCTTGTGAGGGTGTTTTCAGGCCTCAACATTTTTATATTAAACCAACGCCATCAACAAAAACAAGGTCAAAAACAACTTCTATGTCTAAAAAAATGACTCATGAGCCACGTGCTCAGGCCCCTATGCCTAAAAAACAAATTATCAAAATGGCTGAGGATTTAATTACCTTGATCAGGGGTTCCCAACCTCCCCTTGCTAAGAGGCCTAGGCAAGGCACTGATTCTGAATCTACAGATCCGGTTTCCATTTCTTCTGATTCCTCTTCTGATCAGGAATTTTCTGTTCCACCTTATGAGGATTCTGATGCAGAGGAATCCATCCCATCTGCATCTCCTCCAGAGGATTACTCTTTTGGAGAGACTTTGCATACTTTAAGGGAACATTTTCACTGGGAGAGTCATGACTTCTCTGAATCAAAAAATAGGCTTAGGGATGTCCTTCTTCTTCCTCAGCATAGGCCTTTGGCAATACCTCCTGTATTAGACATTGTGAATGATGAGTTCTCGGAATCAAGCATGGCTCCTGATTCCTTGCCTCTGGCTCCTAGTAAACCAGACAGCTATTACAGGGTTCCTGACTCCCACAAATTTCTTTTCAAAAATCCTGCTGCTGATCCTGAGACTATTTCTCAGGGTCCCAAGGGTGTTAAGGCTTCTACAGCCAAAAATCCTACCCCTTCTGATAGATTCCAGGGCACTGGATAGATGGGGAAAGAAGGTTTATACGTCTGCAAACTTGGCAGTCAGGGCTTTTAAACTGCCAGTCTCATATGCTTAAATATCAATAGCATGTTATGGGTGTACTGAAACAGAAAATTATGTTGATTTCTGATTGTGTGGAAAATAGAGTTACAGGATTTATTGCATGCAGCAGAACAGGTTGGAAAGCATACTTTGCAATGTGGTTTTGATTCCTTGGAGGTCTCTTGTAGGTCCGCTGTTACTGCATCTGTGATAAGAAGGCATGCCTGGCTCAAGGAGCAAAATCTACCTGATCATGTTAAAGCTAAATTGTTGGATGCCCCTTTGCAGCATGATACTCTGTTTGGTAATAAGGCAGAAGAGGTTTTAAAGAAAATGGAAGACAAAGCTAAATCTATGCAAATGGTAAAAGATTTTTTGCAAGTGCAGCCACCCAGGTTCAGTAGGCACTGGCCTACTAAAAATTGGTCCTTTCCTGTGTCCAACAGAGCCACTCAGGGCAAACCCAGGCACTCAAAAGGCTCCAGATATCAATCACAGGGATCTTACAGGTCAAAGCAATGGGGTGCCGCCACCTCCAAATCTGGAGATAACAAAGCACAACTCTACAATAAGCAGTCACAATGACTTTCCTCTACCATCTCCAAGCACTTATCTTTTGGCAGCCCCCTTGGGGGGAAAACTAGCACTTCATGCTCAACATTGGCAGTTAATTTCCCAGGACAAGTGGGTATTAAACATAGTATTCCAGGGGTACAGATTTCATTTCCATACTTTGCCAATTCCAAACGGATGGCCAGATCTGCCACAAAACCAGTGGGCAGAGGCCCAGAAACAAGTCATCTCCCTCATGGATATAGGGGCTAATCAACCAGTACCAGAAAAGGAAAAAGGACAAGGATTTTATTCAAGACTTTTCCTGGTACCCAGAAAAGGCAATTCATGGTGTCCAGTACTGGACTTATCAATTCTGAACACATTCCTGGACATTCCAAAATTCAGAATGCTGACTTTACAACAGCTACTGCCTATGCTAGGCAAGAATGCTTGGTTAGTAACTCTAGACTTGAGGCATACCTGTATAACCCAATAAGGGAATCTTGCAGAAGATACCTCTGCTTCAAAGCAGGCTTTTTGCATTACCAATTCTCTGCACTGCCCTTTGGCTTATCTACTGCTCCCAGGGTCTTTACAAAGTGCCCGGCACCAGTAATTGCATTCTGCAGACAAAGAAACATTCAAATTTATTGTCTCAATTAGACAGAGGACAAGGACACTCTTCTTCAACATCTGGCATTTGTAAAAAGGCTTCTAGCATGCCTAGGGTACACCTTAAATGAAAAGAAATCACAACTGGTACTCTCTCAAATAATCACATTCCTGGGTGCAAGCTTGAAAACAACTGCCCAGATGGCTTACCTCACGCCAGACAAACAACTGCAATTGACAACATACTTCAAACAAATTGCAACAAAAACCCAGTTATCTGCAAGACAAATTCTGAAGGTTTTGGGGTTCATGGCATCCTGCATTCTACTAATTCTATATGCAAGACTGCATATGAAGAAACGTCAGTGGTACCTAAAAAGTTTATGGAGTCAACATTGTCACAGCCTGGAAACAATGATCCCTCTCATTCCCTGCCTACAACAGGAGTTTCTTTGGTGGGCTGAGACATGTCATCAAAACAAGGGACTGTCATTCACTCTACCCCCTGCCACCCAAACCCTAACTACAAACGCATCAGACTATGCTTGGGGGGCCCACCTGGCAGGGAGATGATTTCAGGGCAAATGGAGCCCTAACCAAATGCATCTGCATATCAACCAGAAAGAAATGCTAGCTGTTCAGAATGCTCTGACAGCCTTCAAGGACTTACTTCATCCAGGGCAACTACTGATAAAGATGGACAACACCACAGTTATGTGGTACATAAACAAGCAGGGGGGTACCCATTCATACCCCCTTAGCAGACTAGCCATGGCCTTGTGGAACACAGCCTTGACTTACCAAATACATCTTCAAGCTCAATTCCTGCCGGGAAAGCAAAATACTCTGGCAGACGACCTAAGCAGAAATCTTATGGACCCGCACGAATGGAAACTGGATCCACAAATCTTCAACATGTTAACACAGAAATGGGGAAGCCCAGACATAGATCTATTTGCCTCTCCCCAAAACTATCAGTTGGACAAATTCTGCATGAGAACTCGTCACAAAAAAGCATGGAAAGTGGATGCTGTATCCTTCAGCTGGAAAAACCTATCAGTCTATGCCTTTCCCCCTCTGCCTCTACTCTCCAAGGTCTTACTAAAAGTCAGACAGGAAAAAACAAAAATTATTTTAATTGCTCCGGACTGGCCTTGCCAACACTGGTATCCGCTTCTAAGGAATATGTCACACCTTCCTCCGTGGTACATGCCTCGGAGACCTCACTTACTGTCTCAGTAGAACTATCAAATTCTGCACACACCGCTCCAAAATCTGAATTTTGCAACATGGCTAATCAGCTAATTATTCAAACCACATCTCTCAGTAAACCTATGATGGGTGTCATTTTGGAAGCCAGAAGGCCTAGTACTAGAAAATCTTATGCTGATAAATGGAAGAGATTCTGTGCTTGGAACCAAGCACAAGGAATAGACATCGCAAAGCCCAATATTCCTCAGATTTTACAATACTTAACTGAGATGCTTGACAAGGGCCTATCTTTTTCTTCAATAAAAATCGATGCTTGTGCCATCTCAGCTCATTACAACACAGAACCTCTTTTCTCATCCACTGCTAAAACAGTATCTCAGAGGGGCCAAAAATTTAAGGCCTCCCAGGAGAGCGCCATCTCCCGCATGGGGCCTCAATTTTGTGCTGGAAAAACTCACCCTACCTCCTTTTGAACCACCAGCTACTGCGGATATAAAATTTCTTTCTTGGAAGACCGCTTTTCTTTTGGCAGTCACTTCAGCTAGAAGGGTTTCAGAACTACAGGCTCTCATAGCAGTGGAGCCTTTCATTATATTTTACCCGGAATGGGTGGCCCTCAGGACCAATCCTTACTTTATGCCTAAGGTGGTATCCAGTGTGGCTCTTAACAAAACCATTCACCTGCCAACTTTTTTCCCAAATCCGCAGAACAAGGGGGAGCGGATTCTGCATTCATTGGATGTACACAGTCAACTAAGATTCTACTTAAACAGGACAAAATCTCTAAGAAAGTCTGAGCAACTACTGGTAGCATTTGCTTCAGGATCAGAAGGCAAGGATATATCAAAGTAGACTATTTCTAAATGGATAAGCCACTGTATTCGTTTCTGCTGTTTGCACCATGGTAAACCAGTGCGCAAGGGAATCAGGTCCCATTCCACCAGGGCTGCTTCTACTTCAGCACCTTTTCTCAGAGGGGTCCCAACCAAAGACATTATAGAAGCTGCTACTTGGAGCTCTATTCATACGTTCACAAAGCATTACCAATTACCTCTCTTCTCTAAATCTAGGGCAGGCTTTGCCACTGCAGTCTTGCAGGGTCTTATAGCTGCTCCTAATGCTGTTTAGTTCCATCCTCCCATCCATAGCTTTGGGATTCTACCCAAATGTAATGACTGTAACAGTGAAACACGAAGAACATAGTACAGTTGTGTACACTTACCATAAATGTAGATGTTCAGGTGTATTCACTGTTGCAGTCTGGGTTACCCACCCGCCATCCCCCATTCTATACATTTTCTTTCCTTCACTATACTCAAAAGCCTTTGTGGTGTATTTGCTTTTAGTTGAAGGTAAATTTTATTTTTCTAAGGTGCATTTATATATTTACTGTTTATTTATATATTTTTGCTCCCCATTTGGGGGGCACCTGACATCTGGGGCAAGAAAAACTGATTAAAATGGTGTCAACTGCATGTTTTATACCCCTGACGACCTGACATCATGGAAGAGGAGACAGCAACTGACGCAGGACCCAAGACTGGACCCAAGACTTTGTTATTGAGGCCGACTGAGGGCAACCTGCCAGCAGATTACCCCAAATGTAATGACTGCAACAGTGAATACACTTGAACATCTACATTTATGGTAAGTGTACACAACTGTACTTTCCCTCTTCTGCATTTAGCCAAGGGCAATCAACACAGGTCACTTCGTAGGGTGAACCTACTCACACAAGACAAGGGGTCTCTCATCCATCTCCACTTGTCCTCTCTTCAACTGACACAGTGGGTGATAGGGTTTTGACCCCTTTTAGGCACTTTTTCTGAGGATTTTCTTTGGGAACTGCAGAAAGCCAGAAGGCCCACTACCAGGAAATCTTATTTATCCAGATGGAAGTGATTTTCTGTGTGGTGTCTTGTTCCTAACCTGGATCCACTTTCTGTGAAAGTTACTTTGATTTTCTCTTATTTGTGTGAATTGCACACATGCTGGGCTGGCATACTCTTCAGTTAAAGCCCGCCTTTCAGTTCTTTATTTTGTCTGTCTTTGAATACTCCTTTGGCCTCTAGAGTTGAGGTCAAACAATTCCTTAAAGGCATTCTTCATTTTAGGCCTCCCAGGAAACCTATTCCTCCTTCCTGAGACCTTAATTTTATTCTTGAAAAATTGACTCAGGCTTTTTTTGAGCCTGCAGCTTCCACTTCCTTACAGAACTGCACTTGGGACACTGTTCTTCGTTTGGCCCTTACTTCAGTTAGAAGGGTGTCTGAACTTCAAGCCCTTATTGGCAGGGTGTCTCTTTGTACTAATCTTTCTTTTATGCCCAAGGTGGTTAATAAGTTGTCTCTTAATCAGTCTTTTCATATGCCCACATTTTTCCCTTCTGTTCATTCTGCTAGTGAGAATGTTCCTCACACCTTGAATTTGCATATACAACTCAAGATATTAATTTTGATAAAACTAAAGCCATTTGAAATCTGAGCAATTTTTTGTTTCCTTTCATCCTAGGTCTTGATGTTTGGCTGTTTCTAAGCAAACTATCTTTTCCTGGACCTCTAAGGCCATTTCCTTTATTACTTTCTTCATGGGAAAAGCCTTTCTACTTCTGTTAAGGCTCATCCTACCAGGGCTGTGGCTTTTTCTGGTGCTTTTTTCAAATGATTGGATGCCAACTCCATCCTTGAGACAGTTACTTGTCCTTCAACAGTCCTTTTCTCAAAACCAGAAAGAGGGGACAACATCTCCTCAGGAAATCTTCAGCAGTCCTTTCAAAAGGCTCTTTCTGAGGGTTCTCCCCATGACAGGGGGGTAACCACAATGGACGCTGCCTTCATGACAGGAGTGGTCTGCAGAACCAGGGCTTCCATGTGGAGGTTTCACCGAGAAGTCCATTCAGCAACCCAGGAGTGTTTCCCAGCTGTCCTACTCTGGAGGCAGTCATGACTCAATTGGCCTCCTAAACATTTGGGTATAGAACCAATCACCTCAGATGCATGGGTGTTGAGTTGTATTCAGAGGCTATTCATTTCCATTTTTAGAAGTTCCCGATCTTAACTGCCAGACAATTTGTAGATGTTCCACCTCATTAGAGAAGAGCAGCAGCTATCAAAATTCAGAAGCTGCTAGCAAGTCGAGTCATCCAAGAGGTCTCACTAGACCAGTGAGGATCCATAGTCTACTCAGTTTCTTTTTTGGTTCCAAAGAAGAACAGGAACCTCAGGTTGATTTTGGATTTGAGCTAGTTGACTCAGTTTGTAAAGCAAGCCAAGTTCTGGATGATCGCAGTGTGGTCCATCTTACCTCTGTTGAGGAGGGACAACTGGATGTGCTTGATCAATCTCAACAATCTCAAGGACACCTACAAGCATATATAGATTGCAAGGCAGTCCAGGAAATTCCTGCACTTCCAGCTGGTGGCTGATCATTAGCAGTTCAGAGTGCTGCCATTCAGTCTCACTACCACCCACCTACATGTTCACCAAGTGTATGGCAGTGGTAGTAGCTTAGCTAAGTTTGCAGGGGGTTCCAGGTCTTTCTGTACCTGGACGATTGGCTCCTAACATCCCCCATGAGAGCATCTCTGATCAGGACCAGGGACTCCGTACTCCAGATTTGCAGTCTCTTAGGGATCACAGTCAGTTACCAGAAGTCCAGTGTACATCCATTTCAGGCCTTGGAATTTGTAGGATGCCATTTGGACACAGTCTCTCAGATTGCCAAGCTTCCATAGTCCAGAATGCCAAACCTTTGGGATCTGGCAAGGTTTTTGATCATGTACAGAAAGCCTCCAGCATCTTACCCTCAGACTTTTGTATGACATGGTAGCTACCATTTGTTTACTTCCCTTGGTCAGGTATCACATGAGAAAACTACAGTGGACCCTGGAGGTCCAGTGGTTATATTCAACACATCCAATGGATTTTCCAGATGTTCTTCATGTTTCACTGCTGCAGTCATTACATTTGGGTTATCTGCTTGCAGTAGCCCTCAGTTGGCCTGATTATCAAAGTTTTGGGTCCTGCATTGGTTGCTGTCTCATCTTCCATGATGTCAGGTAGTCAGGGGTATAAAGCATGCAGCCGATGCCATTACATCAGTCTTTCTTGCTGTGCGGTGCCCAAAGCAGAAGCAGTTTACAAGTGCCGGTCAGCCGACTCCTGAAATTTCCGTTTTCGAGTTTCAGAACCGAAGTCTTCAACTAAAGCTAAGTACCTCGTTGAGGAAACTTTTTCTTGCTCTAAACCGATGTCATTAAAAGTTAATAATTGTAGTTCTTGTGGAAAGCAAATACCTCATAAAGATTTCCATTTGTACTGCATTCCTTGCTTAGGCCCAGACCACGACGTACCTCGCTGTCAGTTTTGTGCCCTATTTAAACAACAAACTATTCAACCTAGGTTCATTCACGCTTCTAAATATTTTGGTACTCAGTTCAATTATCTAGAAATGGCTTCAGTAAGCCACCCGACTACTGACATTCCGAAAAAACACAAAAATAAAGACAGGGACAGACCGCTTAGGTCCAAAGCTGCCGGTGACGCTTCTCCTAAGCTAGTCATCAGTTTGCCGGTACTCAGTGAAGCGCTTTCGTAGCCCCTGATACCCACTACTTCAGATTCGCAGGCCTCTACTGAGACCCATTCGGAGTCCGGTATGCCACGAGATACCTCTACCGTGGAACCTGCGGATGTCTCTACCTTGGATGGGTCCGGAGCCACTGTGCAGGCACTGGCTTCTGAGGGTGTATTCAGGCCTACTAACTTGCATATTAAACCAACGCCATCTTCTTCAAGGCCTAAAACCCGATCTGTGCCTAAAAAAATGACGCCCAGACTGCATGGTCAGGCCCCTATGCCTAAAAAACAAATGATAAGAGTGGCTGAGGACCTTATTACTCTAATCAGGGGAAGCCACCCTTCCCCCTCTAAGAGACCTAGGACTGATTTTCCTTCTGATTCTTCTGATCAGGATTCTGAAATTTCTGATGTCCTTCAAGAATGCAACTGCAGTCATAACATGTGGGTTGTCCTGCCTCAGGCAGCCCTCGGTCGGCCGGATTCCAAAGTCTGGGTCCGACGTCGGCGGATGTCGCATTTCTCTCCGACGTCAGAGCGGCTGGAGTATATAAGCATCAGCCGATGCCATTTTCTTCAGTCTTTCTTGCCGCGGTGCGAAGCAGAAGCAGTTCGCAAGTGCCGGTCGGTCAGCTCCTGTATTCTTCGATACCGAAGTCATCGAAAAAGCTAAGTACCCCGTTGGGGACCTTTTCTTGCCTCAGCTGATGTCAGAAATAACTGAAAAAGTTAACAATTGTCTTTCTTGTGGTAAACAAATACCTCATAAGGATTTCCACTCTTACTGTCTTCCCTGCCTGGGCCCAGACCACGACGTCTCGGCCTGTGTAGCCTGTGCTCGCTTCAACAAGCGCACTCTCAGGCGCCGGGCGGAGTTCGCTGAAGACTTTTTTGTCGATAAATTTGCTTACAACATGCCGTCGGATCTTCCGACATCGCAAACTCCCAAAAAGCAAAAAGACCGGGACCGACATCCTCGGCCTGCGTCTACCACCGACTCCACGCCAAAACCCAGCGCGAGTGCTCCGGTTCCCTCCGAGACGGTCTCTCCACCGCTCCGAACCGAAGACACCTCATTACCGACGACTCCGATTCCGGACATCACTCCGACGCCAGTTATCGATTTTCCTCCGGATACCGAAACCGAGGAAATGCCCGAGACCATTGCTGTAGACAAGGTCACTCCTGCACATGGAGCTGCCCAGCCTCCTATGGCCATGTCTATTAAGGCCTACACTAGGGCTAAGGCAGCCAGCAAGATAAAGCATATTACTTCTAAATCCTTACCTCAGCCTACTCCAGAGACACAAATTATGTCCATGGCTGCTGATTTAATTTCCATGATTCGAGGTTCACAGGCCCATCCTGATAGAGGATCCCAGCCTCCTGATAAAAGACCCAGGGTTGAACCCTCTGAACCTATTCCTTCAGATGTAGACTCTGAGGGCTCTGTCCACTCTGATAGCCAGGAAGAGCTCCTTCAGACCTATGAGGACTCGGATGCAGAAGATTCTATTCCCTCGGCCTCCCCTCCTGAGGATATTTCTTTTGGGGAATTTCTGCACACCATGAGGGAACATTTCAAGTGGCAGGGTCAGGAATATTCTGATTCTAGGAAACGCCTGAGGACTTTCCTTAAGAAGCCCCAGCACAGGCCCTTAGCTATTCCTCCTGTACTTGATGTTCTGGATGATCTATATTCTGACTCTAGTGCTACCCCTGATTCTCTTCCTCCTGCTCCAGCCAAGCCTGACAGGTATTACAGGGTCCCAGAAACTCATTCCCATTTATTCAGGGCCCATTCTGCTGATTTGGAAACTATTTCACAGGGGCCTAAAGGAGTTTCAGCCTCCACCTCTAAAACTCCTTTGCCCTCCAACAGGGAGGCCAGGTCTTTAGAGAGATGGGGTAAAAAAGTTTACACATCCACTACCTTATCTATGAGAGCTTTAAATTGCCTTTTTCATATGTTACAATATCAGGATTACCTTTTAGAAGATTTACAAAAAACTCTAGCCATTCCTGATCCTTTGGACAGGAAGACTTTGCAGGAAGCTGTACATAACACTCAGCAAATAAGCAACCACTTCCTGCAGTGTGAGTATGATGCACTGGAAGCTTCATGTAGGGCAGCTATGACAGGGGCAGTCATTCGAAGACATGCTTGGTTAAAAGATCAACCTCTACCAGATCATGTAAAAGCAAAACTTCTGGATGCTCCTTTGGAAAAGAACAAGCTTTTTGGTGCAAATGCTAAGGATGTGTTAAAGACCATCGAAGAAAAAGCAAAATCAGTTCAGACGGTGAAAGATTTCCTCCAAGTTCAACCCCCCAGATTCAGTAGGAATTGGCCTTCTAAAAACTGGTCCTTTCCTAATACAGAAAAGTTTCAAAGGGGTAAGAACAGACGTGGCCGAAGAAGAGGCCAATACAGAGGCCCTTACAGGGGACGACAATGGCAGCCAGGAAACCAAAGAAGTGATGCAGGGGTTTCACCTGCCCCACAACCACAATCTCAATGACTTTCCTCTACTACCGCCAACCAGGGAACAAATAGAAGCTCCCTTGGGCGGGAAATTATCTCTGTTTGCAGAAAACTGGCACAGACTGACAAAGGACAAATGGATTTTGGACATTATAGACCGAGGCTACAGGTTTCATTTTCATACCTTACCAAGAAAACAAGGCATGCCAAACCTACCACAAAACCAGAGAGCAGAGGCTATCAAGCAAATCACTCTGCTGACTCGGATGAAAGCAATAGAAAGAGTTCCACAACAAGAACAAGACCAGGGGTTTTACTCAAGACTGTTCCTGGTTCCAAGAAAAGGATCTCAATGGAGACCAATACTGGACTTGTCCACATTAAACACCTTTCTCATAGTACCAAAGTTCAAAATGCTGACTCTACAGCAACTCCTTCCCATGCTGGGCAAGGGGTCTTGGCTGATTACTCTGGACCTCAAGGAGGCATACCTGCATGTCCCTATCAGACACAGCTGCAGAAGATACCTCAGATTTCTTGCAGGGCCAGAGCATTATCAATTCTCAGCATTGCCATTTGACTTATCTACTGCACCCAGAGTATTCACAAAATGCCTGGCTTCAGTAATTGCTCATTGCAGGCTCCAGGGGATACAAATTTACCCGTACCTGGATGACTGCCTCATACAAGCGGACGACAAATTGATGTTGACAAAAAACCTGGATTATGTCATACGATTACTTCAAGCTCTGGGAAGCACAGTCAACTTCCAGAAGTCAAGACTGCAGCCATCCCAGCAAATAATCTTCTTAGGAGCCAAACTAGACACAGCCTCTCAGATGGCTTACCTGACAGAAGACAAACAAGAGAAGTTAACTCATTACTTCAAAGGTTTAGCAAAACTCACCCAGATGACTGCAAGGAGATTCCTACAGGCCCTGGGTTACATGGCATCCTGCATTCTCCTGGTTCCATTAGCAAGACTACACATGAGAAAGTTTCAATGGTACCTAAAAAGCATTTGGTCTCAACACAGCAAAAACTTGGAGACAATCATTCCTCTCATTCCATGCCTACAAAAGGAATTCCTATGGTGGGCCTCGGTGAGCCAGGCAAACACAGGTATGTCATTCAAAAAACCACAGATAACACAGACCATGACCACAGACGCCTCAGACCTTGGATGGGGCACATGGAAGGCAGGTGTATACAAGGACAATGGTCTCCAAAGGAAACACATCTGCATATAAACCAAAAGGAAATGCTGGCAGTAATGCATGCCATCGAGGCTTTTCAACACCAACTCCAGCAAGGCCATTTACTGATACGGACAGACAACACCACTGTGATGTGGTACATAAACAAGCAAGGGGGCACCCACTCTTACCCCCTTTGCAGACTGACAATGCATCTTTGGGAGAAAGCACTGAGTCTAAACATCCAGTTACAATCCCTGTTTGTCCCAGGAAAAGACAATGTATTGGCGGACAGCCTAAGCAGGAATTTCACAGATCCACACGAGTGGAGGTTACATCCCAAGGCCTTCAGACAACTCACTTCGACATGGGGCAAGCCAGAAGTGGACCTATTTGCCTCTCATCTCAACCATCTTCTACCAAAATTCTGCACAAGGACATACCATCCAAAAGCTTGGAAAATAGATGCCCTCTCATTCAACTGGAACTCACGAACAATCTATGCATTCCCACCTCTGCCACTGATGACCTCAGTATTACTAAAGATCAAAGCAGAGAGACCCAAGGGAATCATAATAGCTCCGGACTGGCCAAGACAACACTGGTACCCACTACTACGGAGCATATGTCACACCAGGAGGTGGGCCCTTCCCCAATGGCCTCTACTTCTGACTCAACACAACTTCGAAACAGTGCATCCAAATCTACAGACACTGCAGCTAACAGCCTGGGAGATCCCTTAAATAACTTCAGCCTATCTCTCTCCAAGGAAGTTCAGCGGATACTAACAGAGGCTCGAAGACCCTCCACCAGAAAGGTTTACTTAGCAAAATGGAAAAGATTCAGCAATTGGAATACCATCAAGGGACATGATGCATCGTTGTTGAACATCCCACTCATCTTGGAATATTTGGCAGATATGTTAAAGAACGGCCTCTCATATTCTTCCATAAAGATACATGCATCTGCTATTTCAGCTAGATACAACACTGATCCTCCTGTTTTTTCACACCCTTTACTAAGGCAATTCCTCAGGGGAATCAAGAACATTAAGCCACCAAGAAAGGCCCCAGTGCCAGCCTGGGACCTAAATTTTGTCCTAGAAAAACTGACTCTACCTCCATTTGAGCCAGCATCTTCAGTTGACTTGCAATTTCTCTCTTGGAAGACAGCTTTCCTGTTGGCAATTACATCAGCAAGAAGGGTTTGGAGCTACAGGCCCTAATGGCAATACCACCCTTTATTATTTTTCACAGAGACAGAGTTTCATTAAGGACCAACCCTACTTTCATGCCAAAGGTGGTATCTAGGGTTTCTTTAAATCAAGCAATTCATCTGCCTGCTTTCTTCCCCAATCCTGAGAACAAGGGGAAAGACTGTTGCATACCTTGGACATTCACAGACAACCGTTTACTACCTGGACAGAACCAAGGCCAGTAGGAAGTCTGAACAACTTTTGTAGCTTACGCCCCTGCAGTCCAAGGAAAAGCAATTTCAAAACAAACTATTTCAAAATGGATTGGACATTGCATCAGATTCTGTTATTCCTTTCATGGAAAGACTGTTCCAGACAATGTCAGACCACATTCCACCAGAGCTACAGCCACCTCTACAGCATTCTTAAGAGGGGTGCCTACTAAGGACATTCTAGAAGCTGCTACATGGAGCTCCGTGCATACATTCTCCAAACACTACAATCTCCCTCTATATTCCAGATCCAGAGCAGGCTTTGCTTCGGCAGTCCTGCAGGGTTTGATTGCCACACCATCTTTTTCCTAGAGCATTCCTCCTCCCCCAGCTAAGCTGAATACCCACATGTTATGACTGCAGTTGCATTCTTGAAGGACATAGTACAGTTTTGTACCTACCATAAATGTAGATGTCCGATAGACATGCAACTGCAGTCGGATTTTCCCACTCTCCATACCCCTCTTTGCCTTGGGTCCATTCCTATCCCTGTTTCTCTTAGCTGGGGATATCTGTTATGGTGTATTTGTTTTATTGCTCATTTGTTTGTTTGGAGTCCTGTTTTTGTCTTCCAATTTGATCACAGCCTTCCTTGGAGGGCACCTGGCATCTGGGGCAAGAAACACTGAAGAAAATGGCATCAGCTGATGCTTATATACTCCAGCCGCTCTGACGTCGGAGAGAAATGCGACATCAGCCGACGTCGGACCCAGACTTTGTAATCCGGCCGACCGAGGGCTGCCTGAGGCAGGACAACCCACATGTTATGACTACAGTTGCATGTCTATCGGACATCTACATTTATGGTAGGTACAAAACTGTACTTTTTCTCTGATGACCAGGATTTGCCCTTGTCTACCTATGAGGATTCCGATACAGAGAACTCCATTCCCTCTGCTTCCCCTCCAGAGGATTTCTCTTTTGGTGAAACCTTGCATACTCTTAGGGAGCATTTCCGCTGGGAAAGCCAGGATTACTCTGACTCCAAAAAGAGGTTTAGGGAATTCTTACTTCTGCCTCAACACAGGCCTTTAGCTATCCCTCCAGTACTGGACATTGTAGTTGATGCTTTCTCGGAATCTAGCCTGGCCCCTGACTCTTTACCTCCTGCTCCCAGAAAACCTGATAGGTATTACAGGGTACCTGACTCTCACAAGTTCCTCTTTAAAAATCCTACTGTGGATCCTGAGACCATTTCACAGGGACCCAAGGGCATTAAGGCTACTACCAAAATCCTACCTCTGATAGAGATTCCAAGGGACTGGATAGATGGGGAAAGAAGTTATACACGTCTGCTACTTTAGCCATTAGGGCTTTAAACTGCCAGTTTCATATGTTAAGGTATCAGCAGTATATTACTGGATTGCTTAAACAGAAAATGATTTTGATTTCTGAGTGTGCTGAAAATAAAGATTTACAGGATTTAATGCATTCTGCTGAACAAGTTGGAAAACATACTTTGCAGTGTGGTTTTGATTCATTAGAGGCATCTTGCAGGGCTGCTGTCACTGGGTCTGTAGTTAGAAGGCATGCTTGGCTTAAGGAGCAATCTTTACCAGATCATGTTAAAGCTAAATTGCTGGATGCTCCCTTAAACCACGACCGCCTGTTTGTCAACAAAGCAGAATAAGTACTTAAAAAGATGGAGGAAAAAGCTAAATCTATGCAAACTGTTAAAGATTTCCTGCAAGTACAACTTCCCAGATTTAGTAGGCATTGGCCGTCTAAGAATTGGTCCTTTCCTGCCTCTTCCAGGCCTTCTCAGTCCAAACCCAGAACCAGCAGATCACCCAGGCTTCAGTCCCAAGGTACTCACAGGCCTAAAGAGTGTGGGGCTCCCACTTCCAAAGCAGGAAGTAGTAAGACTCCCCCCTATGGTAAACTGTCTCAATGACTTACTTTAAACCTTCCAAGCCCTGCTCAACTGACTTTTCCTTTAGGGGGAAAGATTGCCCTGCATGCAAAAAATTGGGAACTCATTACCCAAGACAAATGGGTTTTAAATATAGTTTCCCAAGGATACAGATTCCACTTCCACTCCTTACCAACCCCAAACGGCTGGCCAGCCCTACCCCCAAATCAGTGGGCAGAGGTTCAAAAGCAAATTCTCTCTCTTTTAAGCATCAGAGCTATTCAACCTGGTCCAGAAGAAGAAGAATGGGGACAAGGTTACTACTCAAGACTTTTCCTGGTACACAGAAAAGACAATTCCTTGGGTCTTATCCTGGATCTGTCTATCCTAAACACTTTTTTGGTAATCCCAAAATTCAAGATGCTAACTCTTCATCAGCTGCTTCTCATGCTAGGCAAAGATGCCTGGTTGGCAACACTGGATTTAAAGGAAGCCTACCTGCACATCCCAATAAGGAAATCTTGCAGAAGATTCCTACACTTCAGAGCAGGTTACATGCACTATCAGTTCCCTGCACTGCCCTTTGGCTTATCTACTGTGCCCAGGGTATTCACAAAGTGCCTAGCTCCAGTCATTGCATTTTGCAGGCAAAGAAATATTCAGATAATACCCATACCTGGAGAATTGTCTAATTCAGGCAGAAAGCCAGGACTTACTATTAAATCATCTGGCATTTGTAAAGAAATTGCTAACCTCTCTGGGGTACACCATAAACGAAAATAAATCTCATCTTGTACCCTGCCAACAAATTGTATTCCTGGGAGCAAGCTTGAATACAACTTCCTAGAAGGCCTACCTCACGCCAGAGAAAAAAGTTCATTTGACAGCCTACTTCAAACTACTGGCCACAAAGACCCAGCTATCTGCAAGGAAAATTCTGCAAGCCCTTGGATTCATGGCCTTCTGCATTCTACTAATTCCATATGCAAGACTACATATGAGGAAACTACAATGGTATCTAAAAAGCCTATAGTGTCAACATTTTCAGGATCTAGAATCAATGATTCCTATCATACCTTGTGTACAGATAGAGTTCCTTTGGTGGGCAGAGGCCTGCCACCAAAACAAGGGACTGCCATTCACACTACCCCCTGCCGCCCAAACCCTAACAACAGCCGCATAAGACTATGCATGGGGGGCTCACTTGGCAGGGCAGTGCATTCAGGGCAAATGGAACCCATGTCAAATGCACCTGCATATCAATCAAAAAGAAATGTTAGCTGTACAGTATGCTCTGACAGCCTTCAAGGACCACATTCTTCCAGGACAATTATTGGTAAAGATGGACAACACCGCTGTTATATGGTACATAAAATAGCAGGGGGGAACCCACTCATACCCTCTCTGCAGACTAGGTATGGCTCTGTGGAACACAGCCTTGAGCTACCAAGTGCACCTACAGGCTCAATTCCTGCCAGGAAAGCTATACACACTGGCAGACCTAAGCAGAAATGTCATGGACCCACACGAGTAGAAACTGGAACCACAGATATTCAACATGTTGAGAAACAAATGGGGGAGCCCATAGATAGACCTGTTTGCCTCCCCCCAGAACTAGCAGTTGGACAAATTCTGCACAAGGGCTCCCCACAAACAAGCTTGGAAAGTTTATGCAGGTTATGGCTTTCCCCCCTCTCCCTCTCCTCTCCAAGGTACTACTAAAGATCAAAATGGACAAACCAAGGATGAATCTGATTGCACCAGATTGGCCACACCAATACTGGTACCCCCTTTGGCGCAGTGTGTCACTGCTGGCACCTGCCTCAGACACCTGCCCTGCTGTCCCAGCAGGAGGGCCAGATTCTGCACTCACAGCTTCAAACCCTGAACCTGGCAGCCTGGCTAATTACCTGATTTCTCCTTTACCATCCCTCAGTAAGCAAGTGTTGGATGTCATTCTGGAGGCAAGGTGGCCTAGTACTAGAAAATCCTATGCTGAAAAATGGAAAAGATTCTGTTCCTGGAACCAAACTCAGGGCATGGGCACAGCAGCGCTTAATTTACCTCAGATTCTCCAGTACTTAACTGAGATGCTTCTCAAGGGCCTTTCCTTTTCCTCCATCAAAATTCATGCCTCAGCCATTTCAGTTCATTACAACACAGAACCACCCCTCTTCTCTCATCCACTGCTGAAGCAGTTCCTCAGAGGGGCCAAAAACTTAAGACCATCCAGGAGATCCCCTACACCAGCCTGGGACCTTAACTTTGTATTGGAAAAACTCACTCTAACTCTTTTTGAACCAGCTGCAAATGCTGAGTTGAAATTTCTTTCTTGGAAAACAGCTTTCCTTTTGGCCATCACTTCAGCAAGAAGGGTGTCTAAATTACAGGCCTTCATAGCAGTGGAGCCTTTCATTATCTTTCATGCGGACAGGGTGTCCCTCAGGACCAATCCCTCTTTCATGCCCAAGGTGGTATCCAGTGTGGCCCTTAATCAGTTCATTCATTTGCCAACCTTCTTTTCTAATCCACAGAACAGAGGGGAACAGATACTGCACTCCTTAGATGTGCACAGACAACATAGATTTTACTTGGACATGACTAAACCTCTCAGGAAATCTGAACAGCTGCTGGTTGCATTTGCTGCAGGGGCAGAGGGGAAGGTCATTTCAAAGCAAACCATTTCTAATAGATAAGCCATTGCATTTATTTCTGCTATAAGCCCCATGGAAAAACCTACCCCTTAGGGGATAAGACCACATTCAACCAGGGCTGCATCTACCTCGACAGCCTTTCTCAGAGGTGTCCCTACCAGGGACATCTTAGAAGCTGCTACCTGGAGTTCTGTACATACCTTCACCAAGCATTACCATTTGCCTATTTTCTCTAAATCCAGAGCTGGCTTTGCCACTGCAGTCTTGCAGGGCCTTATAGCTGGTCCTAATGCTATCTAATTACCTCCTCCCATTCTTAGCTTTGGGAATCTACCCAAATGTGATGACTGCAACAGTGAAACACGAAGAACATAGTACAGTTGTGTACACTTACCATAAATGTAGATGTTCTAGTGTATTCACTGTTGCAGTCCTGGTTACCCTCACTCCAGCCCCCTGATTTCTATTGACTATACCTCTGTTCTTGTTTACTATGCTTAAAGCTTTTTGGTGTATTTGCTTTTTTGTTGGAGGTGTAACCTTGTATATAATTTTTTCCCATTATGGGGGCACCTGACATCTGGGGCAAGAAAAACTGATGTAATGGCATTGGCTGCATGCTTTATACCCATGACTACCTGACGCCATGGAAGATGAGACAGCAACTGATGCAGGACTCAAGACTTTGATAATCAGGCCACTGAGGGCTACTGCAAGCAGATAACCCAAATGTGATGACTGCAACAGTGAATACACTCGAACATAGGTATTTATGGTAAGTGTACACAACTGTACTTTTCTGTGGCGCAAATTTGTCAGGATCTAATCAGTTGGTGGTTGGAGTCTTCCTTGTTGTCCACTGAAAGATCATTATTCCCACTCCTCATGCTGTGGTTCTGACTGATACCTCTCTTCTGTGATGTGGGGGGGGGGGAGGGCTTTTCAAAGAGAAGACAAAGGGACCTGGTATGCAGCGAAGGCCAACCTTCATATCAGTGTCTTTCAGTGTCTTGGAGATGAGGGTGATCCTCCTCACATTGCAGGCTTTTCAGGATGTTCTCCCCAAAGGTGTGATGTCCATCCAGATGGACAATATGTCTGTAGCCCAGTATCTGAACAAACCGGAGGAACCCGGTCTCACCCTCTTTGTTAGGAAACCATGAGGGTCTGACAGTGGGCGATTTTAACTTGATGGTTTCTGATTGCAACACATAACCCGGGGAAATGCAGCATCTATGTGGAGACTTTGAGAAGGGACATTCACCTTCCTAGTGAGTGGTCTTTGAATCTGAGTGTTGCTCCTTGGATTTTTCAGCACTGGGACAACTCCATCTTGTGAAGTTTTTGCTTCCCCATTCAGTACCAAGTGCAATAGCTATTATGCCTTAGTTCCTTCTGAGGGACAGTCACCCAGGGATGCTGTCCTGTATGCTTGCCTCCTGGATCTTCCATGTGATTACTCTCTGAACCCACTGACAATAAAGGCTTCTTCAGAAAGCGGCCCATTGCTGAGGGACTGTAATTCTTGTTCCTTCCTTTTGGCCTTGCCAAGTGTGGTTTCCCTTCTTTTGGTTTTCAGAAGTACCCTCCTTTGGTCCTACATCCCATTCCCAATATCATTTCTCACACAGCAGGCTAGAATCTGCCCAAACTTTGAATTCTCAATTTAACCACTTTGTTTCTCTAATTCCCTCCATGGCTAGGAATACCATACTTTCAGACTGTTTGGTCCACATCTTTGTCTTCCCAAACGTCATCTACTCATAAGGTGTATGCTAGTAAGTGGAAACTCTCTTCCTTATGGGATGTCTTTCAGGATCTGGATCCCTTTTCAGCACCCATGGAAGATATACTGGATTTTCTTGTAGATTTGTTTAACTCTGGGTCTAGATACTCCATGAGTAAATTGCAGTTGGCAGCTATTTTCATATTGGTAGAGATAATATACCCATAGCTGCCCTTAAGATCACTAAGGCTTTTCGTAAAGGGACTTTGCTACTGTGTCCTCCAGTGTGAGACTTTGTTCTGTATTGGGACGTGCTGTTTATGCTCCAGGTGTTGGCTGTGCCTTTCATTGAGCCTTCTTCTACCATTGATCTTAGGTTGTTGTCATGGAAGATACTTTTGGTGGCCATTACTTCCACCAAGCATGTGTTGGAGTTACAGGCCCTTTCTGCATTTCTTCCTTATCTGGTTTTCCACTGAGACAGAGTGTCCCTCAGACAAGACCCTTTCTTTTTGACGAAGGAGGTATCAGAAAATAATTTTAATCAGTCCGTTCATTTGCCAGTCTTTTCACCCGAATTTTCTAACAGGGATGAATATCTTTGGATTGCATTGATGTTCATAGGCAGTTGAGGTTCTGTTTGGATAGAACAAGGTCCTTTAGAAAATGTAATCAACTGTTTGTCCCACTTTCTAAGTCTCGGTTGAATACTCCTGTTTCCGAGGTTACTTTGTCCAAATGACTTTCTGATTGTATTTCCTTTTGGTATGATTTATGGTTTGAAAAGGAAGTTATTGCTTTTCATACCCAAAGGTCATTCCATCAGAGCTATTGGTACTTCTACAGTATTTTGCTCCAGAGCTGCTTTGGATGACATTTGTGCAGCTGCATCTTGTGTGGGTCATTACATAGTTGTGTCCAACTACAAACTGGATATCCGGTCCAGGTCTAGGGCTTAGTCTGATTAAACTGTTTTGCACAATATCCTTCCATGAGACCTCCTTAGGGTGTTACGTGGCTGGGGACTCTGTCCCACAGGTTGAACCTAGACAGAAGAGACAAAATTGCATACAAAAGTTATGTACTCACCATAACAACAGATCCATGTTCTCTATTTTCATCTAGTTCAAAATCCCCCCAACCAGCCCCCACCTTTGATATATTCTATTATCACAGGGATGATTGACCGGAGAGTATGCTTTCTTGCCTTGGGTTCTTGGCCTTCCTCTCTTGAACTCTAGATCTGAGTGTTTAGTGAGTGAATGGGGGCATACTAGGTCTGAGGCAGTTCTAGTAATGTTGGGGGTTATGGGTAGAGGAGGTGGAGGTTGCTGAGCTGAAGTCTTGAGAGTTTGCCGGTATCGGCTCCAATAACCCACAGGTTGAACCAGATGGAAATGGACAAGACAGATCTATCATTCTGGTGAGTACATAACTTTTGTTATTTTGAGTAAATAGACATGAAAAATAAGACAGAATGATGAAAGGCATGGAAAATAGTAAATTTCTGGAAACTTAGATTTCTTGTTATAAGGAAGAGAAATACTGCCAGTACAGCTGTCTGGAATTTTGTAAATAATTGTATGTCATTTGTGAATGTCAACACAATTTATATAAGATGCTTGTGTTACAACTGTGTTAGAACTGTTCGTCATGCGTATATCAAACTGGTTAGTACAGATGTGTGTTGAAAAGGTATTTTATAAAGTGTTTGTGTTTGAAATGCATCCACAGTTTGCCCTGCTGGAAGAGAACAGAAATGTATATGCACTATTTTAACTGTCAATATATATATTTTTTTAACAGAGGAAACTGGAATACAGGAGGTTAACTTGGTCCAGCAAATTTTAGGAAAATAGCTGAAAGTAAATTACTTTATAGGCTACAAAATAAAAGATAGTATCTTTCAGTTTTGATTGCAGTTAGAAAGACACAGACACAGAGTCTGTGCTAAGTAGCTTTCTGTGTTGTCTTCAGAGTGAACTGATTACTACCTCTGAAAGTATGAAGGAATGCAATTGTTTTATGACTTGCAGCATCTATCCAAGATCTGAGGTCTATGTATTTTCACAGGTAGATGCTAAATACTGCCAGCTTCCAGCAGTGGGGGTTTCACCTGGGAACAAGAGTCAGATGACAAAGAATGATGTCATTCTGCAAGCTATCAAAGCAGTAATAAAAACATACAAAAAAGGGATGTTAAAGAAGAACGCTCAGCAACCAAGCTCAGTCCCAAACCTTGCAGATTGAGCTTGGTTGCCGAGCGTTCTTCTTTAACATCCCTTTTTTGTGTATTTTTATTAGTTTGGCTGTCGGTCTTAGTTTAAGTTGTATCCCAGCAGTAATATTTGAGATATTAATTTGAGAAGTATCTTAGTGAGGCAGAGCATTTTGCATTCTGTCTTGGACCCGACAACATCTAGAAGATTCATTCACCATGTCTGCCTTGCTCTAATGAAGTAAGTTTCTAGGGTATAGTAATTCTCTTAGATACAGTTAGGAATGTAGTAAAGCTTAGTTTAGATGTTTTTCTTTCTTTTTTGAGACTGTTCTGCAATGTTATTTTAAATATTTCCCATGGTTTTGAACTCGATCGTCACTGTGAATATATATTTAGTATTGTCTTGTTCTTTTATTATTTATTATTAAATATATTTAAACCTTTCATTGTGGCTGATATGTGTAGAGATGTTTAAGTTTTGAGAGTACTTGCATATTTATTTGGTGACACTGTATGGGCCACTCCTAATAACCTGCTCTTGGCAAAATTGGACATCCTTTGTTAAGGGTCTTAAAGTAGCTGATAAGGAGTGACTGGTGGCAGTAATAACTACCTTATAGTCTGGGCGGAAAGGAGCATAGCTAGTAAACCTGTGCTAGCCTTTCCCAGGTGTGTGTGTTTGTGTGCGTAAATCAAACCTCAAAGTGTGTGTGTGTCGGCTACTTGAGCAGGGACACAAAGCACTGGCTGGACAAAGAGGGGTACTGGAGGTCTTGGCTTGGTCACTCGGCTGGGATCTCAACTCTGTAGCTGTGCCAGTGGGGAGTCTTATTGAGGATCTGTAGAAAGAGTGAAGAAAACATCCCTGGACTTGACTGTGGTCTCTGAGTGCTCTTAAGAGAAATTACACTTGATGCAGGGAGCTGCATCTGGAAGTAGTGTCTGTGTGTGTGTACCTGTCATCTTCCCAGTATACATCTCCCACTGTTGCCAGTAGCAAGGATTGAGGCTCCTTGATTACTTTTCCAGTGGTGGGGCATCACACTTTTATCCACAGCTTTATTATTTTTTTTTATTAGCAAATGCTGTCAGTTGGAGACAAATCTACAGGTGCAGTGAATTGGCCAGTGGAAGTATGTATACTGTGCTCTGGGAGGAATTTACAAAGATTCTTTAATGCATCTGCAAAGTTTAGCTGTTTTTTTTTCTTGTTACTGACTGCTTTTACTTGGACAAGCTGTCTGCAGGTGCAAGCAGTTATCCTCCACATTTCTAAGCACTGTATTCTGAGAGAAGCTTTACATTTAAAGAAACACTGATCACCTGTTCAGTGAAAAATAAAATTTGAGGTTGTGGGAAGTAAGAAGTAGAAGCCTTTCCAGCAGTCTTAATATTTCAATGAATTTAATAAAACAATGCACAGTTTGGATTATTTATTTAAAGAAAACCAGTCTACATTTTTTAGGTGTATAAGTTAGTGTTTATTGAAAGCAAACAAGTTGTTTTTCACATCTTTGAGGGGAATACAGATAACAGAAGAACAGAGAATGGTCAGAGTAAATGAGAGCACAGGTTGTAACATACACTTTAACATGGGTAAACCTAATTTTAGATTATTAATGCCCTCTGGGTGTAGCCATCGATTTGGGGCAAGAGCTCCTGTATGGCGGCATAAACTTCATTTATTGAAAATGTACATTTTTTTTTTGGGTGGGGCCAAATTAAAAAGGAATAGGAGGTTCTGAAAATGTATTTAATTTTGTGTGTGTTTGTGTGCGCTTGCGTATGTGTGTTTTCATTGAAGCAAAAAGTCTCAAAGTGTGACATACCTTCAAAAGGAGCTACAAAGAAGCTACTTCTTAAAAGATCGGCCTTTCAGACATTAACTTGTGCATGTAAGTCAAATGCTGGCAGTAAACATTCAAAACAATTGTCATGTGTAATAGGTTGATATAGTAGCTTTCTATCACAATGTTTACTCTGTCCATATTTTCCTTGAATTTAAATGGTCTTACACGTAGAG
The DNA here is from genome assembly GCF_019279795.1 of Protopterus annectens. Taxonomy (NCBI): domain Eukaryota; kingdom Metazoa; phylum Chordata; order Ceratodontiformes; family Protopteridae; genus Protopterus; species Protopterus annectens. The sequence goes on from NC_056732.1 coordinate 123,111,873, forward strand.
GCGAAAAGCAAAGAGCATTGGATTTTATTAAGAACTGTAAGGTGCAAATAGCAATGTTGCAGGAGACACATTTGGCTAGAAATTTCAGGGAAAATGAAAGGGGGAGTAATGATACTGATTGTAAAAGGGCTCCAGTAGTGATAGAAGAGGGGCAAAACAACCACTGGTAGGACTTGTGGTAGTAAGAGGTTATTAACAAAATAGGAGAATTATGCTGGCATGTATTTATACTCCACCAAAACTACTGCTGTGTAGCTTATTTTCTGGGGATAAATAGCTTTCAGCAGGAAGTATTATTTATGGGATGAGGAATGTAATTTGATTTGCAATAGTGAGGCTGTATCAGGGGAACCTAGAAGGAAAATATAACAAAAGAGTGTGATTTTTAAATAACTATCAGAATATTTGGTTCAGAAGTTGTGAATTCAATAGTAGGAAATTGGGCCTAATTTATGTATTACTCACAAAGGCCAATAGCTGGGCTAGACTGGATAGAATTTATATTTCACAGGATTGTGTGTATTTAATTGAAAGCTTTGACACATGTCATTTAACTATTTCAGATCATGCACAATAAAAACTAAGGTAAAAATGCAGGGTAATGAAGTAAAAATGAGACACTAGCACTTTCCTTCTTACCAGTTAAAAATAGAGGAATTTAAGGAATGGGTATTAGAAGTCATTTAAAGGTTATTAGGAAAGATAGAAATTTTCTTCAGAATGGATGGCTAGTGAATGGGATAAAACGATAATGTAGTTTAAAACAGGGTTGAAAGAAATATGGGAAATAATAGGAATTTAATGGTGCTGACATAGGTTTATTGCAAAATAAGGAGAATCTGATAGAACAAGAAGAGTAGCAACTACAATGTGCTAGAGTGAAAATAAATGAGTCTTATGACAAGAAAAAATAACCAGAGGTAGTAGAAATATTTGGGATTTTTATTAAAATGTGTATAAAGTAAGGGAATGTAGAAACCAAGAAAAAAAAAGCTCAGATGGAAATATTCATGGAAGATTGAAGTATGCCAAGAGTAGAGGAAGATGAGACTCCACAATTAACATGCAAGATACATGACATAAAAATGGTAATGTATAATCAATCAACAGGGAAGTGTCCAGCAACAGACTGTATTTCGGTGGAAGTTTGGAAGTTCGGAGGGAAGAAAGTGATGAAAGATCTGATAGGTTTTGTTTAACAGTATTTTAAAGGGAGGGGAATTACCAGCATCTTGGGGAAAAAAAGCTGTGGTGACTGTATTATCCAAAGAAGGTAAAGACCCATGAGATCCAGCCTCTCACAGACCCATTTCAATTTTAAACTGTGATTCTAAAGTGTGTGTCTATACTTGCTAAAAGTATGGGAAAGGTGTTGCTAAAATTTGATAGGTATAGATCAGTGTGGTTTTATGGAGGGGGGAGGCAAACTTTTGATAACTTTAAGAGAACAGTGATCCAGAAGGAAGAAAATGTAAGAAAATACAGCTGTTGTTGGTGGGTGTTAATGCAGAGAAAACATGCAACAGAATAAGGCAGGATTTTATGATTAGGGCAATGGAAGCATCTGCATGCCTTGATACAGTAGTAAAGTTAATTAAGAGGATATATGAAGGAATGACGGCAAGAAATAAAGTGGGAGGATTCCTCTCAGGTATGTTGTTTGAACAAAGGAGCCAGGCAGGGATGTCATCTTTCCTCTTTATTATTTATTTATGTTTAGGGCCACTGGCAAAGGAAATAAAGGATCAAAAGTCTAAAGTGGCTCAAGAAAGGAGAACATGGTGGTGTAAAACTGCCTTAATTTTAGTCGCACCAAGTTAAAAGTATGACAAGCTTACAAGCTTCTGCATAAAATGCTTTTTCAAGTCAAGCGAAACTAGAAAATGCAGTAACAAACATTTAAATAATCTCTGTAGATCACGTCATATCATTCAGAAATTTAAAAAGAACCATCATCTGCTAATACACATCTTTAATAAAGGCTTTACTATAGCCACCATTTAAGCCTGGAAGTTGATCAGCTCTAAACACTGAAACCTATTTATGCCTAGCATTTTCTGTCTTGGTGGATATATCACTATATATCTTCTATCCAAGACTTGGAGAGGTGTGGAATTGTAACTTCCTTTCCATCAAAAAGGAAAGTTTTTTTATTTTAGTTCTACTTAAATATTTTAAGTGCAGTTAGAGTAAACTTGTGTGGTGATGCTAGTTTGTACTTTTATGGTCTATTCCATCTGCATTTTTCCGTTGTTCTGGGACCTTATTCTTGTATTTCAATTAGCAGCTGTCGAAAGATTGTATTTCTGCATTATTCTGCAGATGTCCTTCAAGGATGCATCTGCAGTCCTTACAAATGGGTTGTCCTGTCGTCAGGCAGCCCTTCGGTCGGCCGGATTCCAAAGTCTGGGTCTGGCCTCGGCTGGTGTCGCACTTCACCCGACGTCATCTCTGCTGGTCTTCGGGTATAAAGGCATCAGCCGGCGCCATTTTCCTCAGTCTTTCTTGCCGCGTGGCGCCGAAGCAGAAGCTGTTCGCAAGTGCGGTCGGTCAGATCCAGAGATTACTACTACCGAATACTACTTGAAGACTTCTAAAGCTAAGTACCCGTTGGGGACTCTTTCTTGCCTCAGCCGATGTCAGAAAAAGTGAATAACTGTTTAACTTGTGGGAAACAAATACCTCATAAAGATTTCCACTCTTACTGCTTACCTTGTTTAGGCCCAGACCACGACGTAGCAGCTTGTTTAGCCTGTGCTTCCTTCAACCGACGAACGCTTAGGCGTCGGTCGGAGTTTGCTGAACAGTTTTTCGGCTCAGATTTTGCGTACATTATGCCGTTGTATCCTCCGACTACTCAAATTGTTAAGAAACGCAAAGAAAAGGACCGACACTCGCGGTCCGCGGTTTCGGCCGAAACCACGGTTAAGCAAACCGCGAGTGTCTCGGTTTCGGCCGAAACCGAGCAAACAGTTCAATCTTCAGCCGAATCTATGACTACTACCGAGGCCCCTTCTACCCTTGTTGAATCGGCCTCTGAAGTTTTGCCTACTAATGTGGTTTCTCTAGAATTATCGGACACCATCCCTTTGGATGTCTCTACCCCAGCACGTGGTGCTGCTAGGCCTCCTGCAGCCATATCTATAAAGGCCTTTGCCAGGGCTAAAGCAGCCAAAACAGCTAAGTCTGTGCCTGTTAAGCCCCCCTCTCACAGGCTCAGTTCCAGTTCCCAAATGCTTACTCTGGCAGAGGATCTCATCTCTTTAATAAGGGGATCCCAATCTCACCCAGACAGGTCTTCTCAACCTCCAGAAAAGAGACCTAGAGCAGAGCCCCCTGAGCCAGTGTCCTCAGATGACTCTTCTGATGTTTCAGACAATACAGACCATCCAGAGGCTCCTCTTTCTACTTATGAAGATTCTGATGCTGAAGAATCTATTCCTTCGGCCTCTCCACCAGAGGAATTCTCCTTTGGGGAAACCTTACATGCCATGAGAGAGCAATTCCAATGGCAGGGACAAGATTTCTCAGATTCAAGAAAAAGGCTTAGGACCTTTTTACACTTACCGCAACATAGACCCTTGGCTATACCTCCAGTTCTTCCTGTTGTGGATGATGCATTTAATGATGTTTGCACTGCTCCTGATACTTTACCTCCAGCCCCTGCTAAGCCCGATAGGTTTTACAGGGTACCGGACACCCATCACCACTTATACAAGGCTCCTTTTGCAGATCCTGAGACTATCTCCCAGGGGCCTAAGGCAGTAGCTTCGACCTCAGCAAAAAACCCTCTCCCTTCTGATAGGGAATCCAGGTCCTTAGAGAGATGGGGTAAGAAAGTATACACCTCTGCTACTCTCTCAGCTAGAGCTCTGAACTGTCAGTTTCATATGATCCAATGCCAAGAGTTTATGCTTGATCAGTTAACTAAGAAACTGTCCTCTGATGATTCCTTAGATAAGAAATATGTTCTAGAAATGGTGAATAACATTCAGCAGGTTAGTAACCATTCTTTAAAATGTGGCTATGATGCACTGGAGGCTTCATTTAGATCAGCCATGACTGGCACAGTTATAAGAAGGCATGCATGGCTGAAAGAACAGGTCTTGCCGGATCATGTTAAAGCAAAGCTATTAGATGCTCCTATGGATAAGGTCAGTCTATTTGATTCTCCTGCCCAACAAGTAATGAAGAAAATGGAAGAGAAGGCAAAATCTGTACAAACAGTTAAAGATTTCTTACAGGTTCAGCCCCCAAGGTTCAGCAGGAACTGGCCTTCCAAAAATTGGTCCTTTCCAGACTCCTCTAAAAATCAGAGAGGCAGGAATAGACGTTCCAGAGGCAGAAACCAATCCAGAGGAGGTGCCTACAGGGGACGCCAGTGGCAAGGCAATAACCAACGAGGCACAGATACAACCACTACCACTGCAACAGGACAATCACAGTGACTTGGCTCTGACACCGCCTACCAGGGAACAAATAGCAGCACCCTTAGGCGGAAAGTTAGCCTTATTTTCAGAAAACTGGCACTATATCACAAGAGACAAGTGGATTTTACAAACTATAGACCAAGGCTACAGGTTTCATTTCCACACCTTACCAGTAAAAAGAGGAATGCCAAACCTACCACCAAATCAAAAGACAGAAGCCCTGAAACAAATAGCTCAATTAACAAAGATGAGAGCTGTGGAAAGGGTACCACCTACAGAACAGGGCAAGGGATTTTACTCCAGACTCTTCCTAGTACCAAGAAAAGAGAAAAGTTGGAGACCTATTCTCGACCTGTCCGCTTTAAACACTTTCATCATTGTTCCAAAATTCAAAATGCTGACCCTACAGCAACTTCTTCCCATGCTGGGAAAGGAGTATTGGCTGGTAACTCTAGATCTCAAGGAGGCATACCTGCACGTCCCCATACGACCAATTTGCAGAAGATACCTCAGATTTCTTGCAGGATCAGAGCATTATCAATTCTCAGCATTGCCCTTTGGCTTATCTACTGCGCCCAGAGTGTTCACGAAATGCCTGGCATCAGTAATCGCTCATTGCAGGCTTCAGGGAATCTAAATTTATCCATACCTGGACGACTGCCTGATACAAGCGGACAACAAAAGCAAGCTGACACACGACTTACAAAGAGTCGTTTGCTTACTACAAGCCCTGGGATACACAGTCATTTTAAAAAAGTCAAGACTGGTACCATCCCAAACAAGAACTTTCTTGGGTGCAGAATTGGACACAGTAAAACAGATGGCATTCCTAACTGCAGAAAAACAAGAACAACTTCCTCTTTACTTCTTGGCATTAACAAAGCAGAACAAACTAACAGCAAGGAAAGTACTGCAGGCCTTGGGCTTCATGGCATCCTGCATAATCTTGGTCCCCCATGCCAGACTGCATATGAGAAAGCTACAGTGGTACCTAAAGAATTTATGGTCTCAACACAAGCACAGCTTAGAAACCGAAATACCACTGATCCCATGCCTGAAAGAAGAGTTCCTATGGTGGGCTCAGGCATGCCAGTCAAACCCAGGTTTGTCCTTCCACAACATTCAAACAAGCCAAACCATCACAACGGACGCCTCAGACCTCGGTTGGGGGGCCCACATGCTGGATAAGTGCATTCAAGGCTTATGGACTCCAGATCAGCTGCACCTGCACATAAATCAAAAAGAAATGCTGGCAGTAAAACTAGCAATCCAGAATTTCAGACCATTCCTCAAAGAAGGCCAATTGATGATAAGGACAGACAACACCACAGTCATGTGGTACATCAACAAACAGGGAGGCACTCATTCATACCCCCTATGCCAAATGGCTATGGACCTATGGAATATGGCTCTGAGCTACAACATTCAATTACAGGCAGTATTTGTACCGGGAAAAGAAAACATCCTAGCAGACATGTTAAGCAGAACTACCTCGGATGCTCACGAATGGATGCTACACCCGGACATCTTCAAGGCCATCACAAAGAAATGGGGAATACCACAAATAGACCTATTCGCATCCCCACTCAATCACCAGCTCAAGAAATTCTGTACAAGGACATACCACCCACTTGCTTGGAAGGTGGACTCTCTATCCTTCAATTGGAAAGGCCTGACAGCATATGCATTTCCACCTCTTCCTTTGATGCACAAGGTACTACTGAAAATCAAAGAGGAACGTCCAAGGATAATTCTGATAGCTCCAAATTGGCCACGACAACATTGGTATCCATTGCTGAGGAGCATGTCTCGGGGGGAAACGTGGACACTGCCCCTGATTCCTTTGATGTTAACTCAGAGCGACTACAACATCCTGCATCCAAACCTGAAAACTCTGCAACTGACTGCCTGGAACATTACATAAGAGCAACTAACCCAGATTTATCCCAAAGGGTTAAAGACATTATCCTTGAGGCCCGCAGACCTTCAACAAGAAGGAACTATGCAGGAAAATGGAAAAGGTTTGTCATTTGGAGTACTGAAAGAGGGAAAGATGTGTCAAAGGTAGATATTGCCAACATCCTGGAGTACTTGGCAGAGCTTCTCCATACAGGCCTGTCCTATTCCTCCATCAAGATACATGCATCAGCTATTTCTGCAGAATACAGCTACGATCCCCCTGTCTTCTCACATCCTCTACTCAGGCAGTTCCTGAGAGGAATTAAGAATGTAAAACCTCCTAGGAAACCACCATTACCAGCATGGGACTTGAACTATGTGCTAGAAAAATTGACACTCCCTCCATTCGAACCAGCAGCAACAGCAGATCTTCAACACCTATCCTGGAAAACTGCTTTCTTGCTGGCAATTACTTCAGCAAGAAGGGTTTCGGAACTACAGGCTTTAATGGCAGTACAGCCCTTCCTAATCTTCCATCAAGATAGAGTGTCCATGAGAACTAATCCTACATTTATGCCTAAGGTGGTATCCAGAGTGTCTCTAAACCAGGCAATCCACCTACCTACCTTCTTTCCCAATCCACAGAACAGGGGGGAAAGACTGCTGCATACATTGGATGTACATAGACAGTTGCGCTACTACCTGGACAGAACCAAGGGCAATAGAAAAACTGACCAGCTTCTAGTAGCTTATGCAACAGGAAGGGAAGGAAAAGCAATTTCCAAACAGACAATCTCCAAGTGGATAGGAAATTGCATAAGATTCTGTTACTCCTACCATGGAAAGCAAATTCCACAGAACATAAGGCCTCATTCTACAAGGGCTACAGCCACTACCACAGCTTTCTTACGAGGAGTGGCTACCAAGGACATTATTGAGGCTGCTACTTGGACCTCCGTGCATACATTTGCCAAGCATTATAACTTACCCCTATACTCTAGATCCCGAGCAGGGTTTGCCACTGCTGTTTTGCAAGGGATCCTAACTACACCATAATTCTTCTTCCTCCTCCCCTAGTTTGGCTATGGTATTCTACCCATTTGTAAGGACTGCAGATGCATCCTTGAAGGACATAGTACAGTTTTGTACCTACCATAAATGTAGATGTCCGAACAGGATAGCATCTGCAGTCAGGATTACCCACCCTCCTTCCCCTCTGTGGTACTCCTAGGGTATTTGCCCACCTAATAGCTAGCTGGGGGGGGATCTCTTATGGTGTATTTGTTTGTATATATGTACATACATGCTTATTTTTTGTGTTTGCCTTCTACCTTTGTGGAAACATTGACATTTACCCAAAAATTTAGCTAACCAAGAGGGCAACTGGCATCTGGGGCAAGAAACACTGAGGAAAATGGCGTCGGCTGATGCCTTTATACCCGAAGACCAGCAGATATGACGTCGGGTGAAGTGTGACACCAGCCGAGGCCAGACCCAGACTTTGGAATCCGGCCGACCGAAGGGCTGCCTGACGACAGGACAACCCATTTGTAAGGACTGCAGATGCTATCCTGTTCGGACATCTACATTTATGGTAGGTACAAAACTGTACTTTCTACTTCCACAAGTAGAATTACTTGTAAAAGTTATCTGTTTGTATTTTTGTATTTCAAATACTTCTGGGTCAAAATCTTGTAGTTTAATTCAGAGTTGTGGCAGAACTGCGTACTGCTACCAGATTTGTGCCTTAATAATTTATTACTGCATTTTTCTGCAAACAGTGTTACTGATAAATTTTTGCATAGCCTGGTGACTTAAACTATAGTAGAAGTTGAGTAGTGAGAATTATCTCTGCTCCAGTTTGTGCTTCAGTGCGTTTATATTTTGCTTATCATTTACCTGCTTGCATTCTGTCTGCCCCATCCCCCACTAACACATTAAGCAAAAGTTTCTGAAAGAGCTCCAATATTGCCTTTGTTTGATTGCTAGCCTTCTTGTTCCTTGAAAATGTCCCAGAACTCCCACACTTCTGCTTCTGTTTTGTAAGGCTGTATCTCTCTGCCCTCCAAGTCTTATAATTATTTGATTTCCAAAGTCCCTCCCTCCCTTCTTTCTTTGCTATTGAGTGTTGTACAAGCTATTTATGTACTCTTCCCACACTTTTTCCATAGACTCATGACTGTCCACCCAGCAAATCAGTATTGTTCTTGAGTAAACCACCTTTGCTACATACTGTGTCCTGCTCAATTTCCTGGAGCTCAGCAAAGTTTGTAGTTATTTCCTGCTTTACAAAGTGTTTTGCTAGTATCTAGCGCTATCCAAACAAAGTTAAGAACCTTTGATTGCTAAATTGCATTTAAGTTATTTTGAGTGATCACTTTACACTTGTGGGTCTCTTCTGTTGTATTTTTACATCAGAAGGACGGGTTTGTTCATCTTGTGGCAGGAGGTGGTTGCCTGGTCTATCAGTGTCGGGAACTACACAAAAGGGCTCTTAGTGTAGTCATTTTATTGACCAGAGGCCTCATTATGCAGTTTTTTTTCTGTGCTGCTATAAATTGAATGTTTGTATGGGTTAGCAGTATCATGTACAGTAGCCAACACCTAGAAAGCAAATGAACAGTCCATAAAACTGTAACCTGTAAAGCAGCATTATAGTGAAAATCAGACCTCTCAAACAAGTAGGGACAAATTTCAGCTGAATCAGGGACAAGTCAAGAAACACACAGGGACAATCAGGGACACTTTTAAACTATTAGTGCTATTAACTTGAAACATTGACAGAATTAGAGCATGTGAATTAATACACATTTTCTGAAGTAAAAGGACTTTATAACACTTAATTATTGTCATTATTCATTAAGTGTAATTCACCACCTTTCCTCCAAAAGTCACTAGTTTTAGGAGGGATTAAGAGGGACAGAGTTAAAATTTGAGTCAAAATCAGGAACTTCCCTGAAAATCACAGACATTTGAGAGGTATGGTGCAAATACCTTGTGCCCCAACAAGCTTAGAGCAACTAGCTGGGCATCAAGTAGCAATACCTACATATTTAGTATAATTCAGTATTGTGTTAAAATTAAAGTAAGTAGACGTTAATACTGTTTAACATAATCTGCCCCAATAAAGCACCCTTATTAGTCTGCACAAACAAAGCACCCTTGATAGCCTTCTAACCCCAGTACACCACCTTTTGGAGCTCACAGATCACAGGACTGGACAGTATGGATAGACAGTTTCCTAACTTCTCTGTAGCCAGTTTGGCAGTTATCAGCATCCTGAGACAATGTTGTAGTTGCTTCATGTTTACTGAGAAACACTTAATCCTTAAAGAAGCAGACATCATTAGTGTGTGTGTGTGTGTGTGTGTGTGTGTGTGTGTGTGTGTGTGTGTGTGTGTGTGTGTTTTGCTTCATGTTTACTGAGAAACACTTGATCCTTAAAGAAGCAGACACCATTACTCTGTGTGTGTTAGTGATAGGCTTGTTGTGTAGAGTTGTTAGCTGTGTGTCAAGTAGGTTAGGTAATTGTTTTTTCTGCTTTTCAGGAATTCTTCCTTATAGTTGGTTGTATGCAAAAGATGTACTTATTGTATACAAAGGCACTGGAGACTAAACTGTCACATAAAGGTCTACATCGGGTTGTCGTAACCACACACACAATACCCACCTCCCGTAGCACACAACATGCACACACACAGACTAGCATATTCTGAGGCCCTTAAAAGCAATTTTTCTAAACAACAAAGATCACCTAGACCACCCACTGTCAAAGTTATGCCTCAGCAAGTCCAAAGGCACTCAAAAACACCACCTAACACCTCACATACTGTCAATCTCAGTGGACCCCCAAGCACTAGGCCCCAAAGGTAAGCAACCACACTTCCCAGGAGTCTCATCATAGGGGATGCCATTGTAAGATATACTGATGCCCCTCTAGCCAGGCTGAAAAGAGAAAAGATATCTGTTATTTGCTTATCTGGAGCCAGGATCAGCCAAATCAAGAATGCACTCAAGTCATTACACCACAGATACCGCTATGATTCCATCATAGTCCATTTAGGTGTAAATGACCTGAGATGTACCTCCCTGGACTATATGAAGAGAGACATTATGGAGATGTCAGACTTTGTCTCAGGTTGGTCTAAGCCTGGCACTGAACAGCATATTGCCATCACTGGAGATAAGGCCACAATGAGCAAAAAATTATTGATTTTAACAACTGGCTGTCTTTCCGATGTCATTTTAAGGGAATCCAGTATTTGTCAGCTTGGGAGGCCATGGTCAACGGGCCATGTTTATTTACCAAGGATTGTCTGCATCTTTCCTTTCTAGGCTTTCAAATGCTGGCTAAGGCTTTGTCATCCATGTAATGCCTTTTATAGGCAATGCCAAACTGACAAACCTACCATAAAAATCAAATCAACAGAATCTCAAGGTGTGTTGCTGCTTGATGCCAGGAGCCTAAAAAATTACAGACCCTCCAAGTCCTCCTCACACTCAAGAATATAGATATCTGTGGAGTTACAGAGACATGATTTAAAGCAGCAGAGCATACCCCAGCAATGTAAGGTTACAGTGCCTTCCACACATTTAGACCAGAACCTGCACAGACAAGGGCTAAAGGTGGAGGCGTCTCAGTATACATCAGTATCAAGCATACCTTTAAGATGGTGAAACAGGATGACATGCCATTCCTCCATGTGAAGTTCACCATAGACAAAATCCTGTACCGTATCCTAGCCATCTATAGGTCACCCTTAATGTCCCAAAAAGCTCAAAATGCATACTTGTACCTACTGGAGGCACTCTTACACCATCCACCCTAACAACCCTATTCATGAGAGACATTAATTACCCCTCTATAGATTGGGAATCCTACATGGCAAACCTGGAGGCACAGTGATTCTTGGACTTTGTAAATAATCCCCCCCCCCCCCCGACCATATAGTGAATACGCCCATTAGAGGCTCCAACATATACTGGACCTTGTGCTTACAAATACGGGCGAACGCTGCACCCCCCCCCCACCACCAATATCTCCTCCTTCCTCATAATGTCCAACTGTAAAGATGTCTCCATCAAAATCAAAATTAACTCTGTAATCCTATTAAAACCAATAACGGTTAGGAGCTATTCAAATGCAAATTACCTGTGATTTAGTGATGGTTTGTCAAAATTCAGTGCCTCACCAAACCCCACGAATACACCAGCCTATGTTGAATTGCTTTCAGAAACTCTGTACAGCCACGTCAGTGGCTGCATACAGGTTGCTGTACCTACCCAGAAGTAAGCCAAGAGCTAGCCCCGGAAACAAACTACCCTGGTAGCATCTCAAATTAAACAAGCTATGCAACAAAAGGAAAATGGGTATGGCAAAAATCAAGCGGGGTAATTCCCATAAAGATAAAAACTCTCTTGTCAAAGTAAATAGGCAACTTAGAAGGCTAATTAAGTCACGCAAAGCCAGTGCTGAGTTTAAGATATCCTCCCAGATGAAAGATAACCATAAAGCCTTCTACAGTCATGTCAGAAACCTTAAGGATAGCACACAGCAATGTGCTGAACTGGTGGTTATTGGTGCCACATTCACTGAGCCTCACGTTATAGCGAACCTATTAGCAGACAAATTCAGTTCCAACTTTATCCTTGTCACTTCCAACCATCCCTCTATTAATATCCTCAAACATAACCCCTCCAACTATAACTAGGTAGCATGCACAAACTGCACTCAATAAAGCCAAGAACATGGCCTCAGTGGGCCCCTATAACATCCCAGGATGCCTCCTGAATAGTCTAAAATATGATTTATCAGAACCCCTGGAGTCATTATTTAACTATAATCTTAAAACAGACTTTGTGCCACATAAACGGAGGACTGTGATGGTCATCCCCCTTCATAAGGGAGGACCTTCAACAAATCCTGGAGACAACAGACCCATTAGTCTGATTAGTCTTATTTGCAAAGCTGTGGAAATTATCAGCAAGGAAATAGGAGACCTCTAGACTGGATCCGTCCCAGTTTGGCCTTATCAAAGAAAGCTAATGCTTACTGAATCTGGTGGACTTCTTTGAAAAAGGCAGTGGATGATGGGAAAATGGTGCATATTGTATTCCTACATCTGGCTAAGGCATTTGATATAATACACCACAAGGGCATTGTTAACAGACTTATAGAATTAAGTAGAAACTCCTTTGGAACACACTGAATAGCTAGCTGGCTCACTGATAAGACCCAGGAAGTTAGAATGTGTGAGGCCACCTCCATAAAGAAGTTGGACACCAGAGGGAATCCTCCAGGGCTGTTTGCTAGGCCCACTTCTCTTTGGCGTCTACTTTTCGGATTGGTAACCATTTTCGCAAATGATTGCAAACTGGGAGCAATCACTGAATCCTCCCAAGACAAGAACACCCTTCAGGAAGGTCTTATACAAACAAATGATTGGTGCCAAAGCCATGGCTTAAAACTCAATACCAAGAAGTCCATTATAGTACCTTTTGGGAAGTTTGCTACTGTAGGTAACTACACCATCAATAAAATACCCTTAAAAGTTGAATCACTAGTCAGAGATCTGGGAATTCGTGTAGATAGTAATCTAGCCTTTGACCAATACTTGTCCAAGGTAGTATAGTAAGAAAATTATTCTACGTTCTTTTAATTTACCTCAGTTACTAAAAAATGTAAAGAAATTATTTTCTGCTTTATCAAGGACATGTTTATATAATGCATTAGTAGGTATTTTACGTTTTATATACGACAAATGTTCATCAATACCTTTTTGTAACTTCTTATTAAATTTACCAATATACAAGGCACTACACGCATTTAGTGATATACACTATGTTTTTCTTGTCACAGTTAGCAGGGATTCGTAAATAATGGGGATTTATTTGGATGCATATAGGAGTCTTTTCTATAAATATACTGATAGAAGTGATAGTTATAGCATGGTCTAGCTCCATTCCCTTTTATGTTTTTAGTATGTTGCTTAAAATTATTCTGTTTATAACATAATGTCTGTTTTAAATGTTTACTCCTCCTATATGTACGTTTAGGGTTATCAGCTAGTTTTCCCCAGGACCATATACATTTTTTTAAAATATACCAGTTCTTTTTAATTATATTCTCAGTGGTTTGTATTTATTGATTAATATCCTATTACTGTCCTTATGTCACTCAGACTTTTTCAAATTTTGATTCTTCTGAGACTTATTATTTATGCCATGAGAAATGTTAAAAATTGGTTTAGCAACACTATTATGTTGTGGAGTGACAAATTATTTCATGCTGTTTTATTTATTTATTTATTTATTTAAATTTGTTGACCAGGAGTGTCCGACTGGATGTAGGTCCATTTTCAGCGGAGGCCCGGGGAGAAAAGCTCCACAGTAAAATACAGTAGTTACATTGGATTACATAGCGATTAACAATTTAACATAGCAATTACTTACAACATATTTACAGATGAAGAACATAGTATATCAGTAGACAACTGGAATCTTTATCTGTGAAGTACATAACAGACATTAACAAATGTTACAATGAGAAGTTCTTGCTGTATAATAAGTACTAGGCTTATGAGCATCTGAGCTTGCTATAATCAAGGTAGTTAGTGGAGTGGAAAGAAAGGTAGTGGTTGGATGGGGTGGATGGTATTAGAGCGGGGGTTGCAAGGGCATAGCCAGCATGTTTTTAGGTGCGCTTTTAGTAAAGTTTTGAAGTGGGTGCATGATGGTACAGAGGTAATTGTGGGTGGGAGTGAGTTCCATAATTTGGCTATGGCGCAAGAGAATAGTGCTTCACCAGCAGAGTTATTGGTTTTAGTGATCTGCAAGTGATTTTTGTTGCTGGATCTTAGTGGTCTGGTGGTGCGATAGGGTTGGAGTAGATTCTGGAGGGATGGGACATTTAGTGGATAGTTTACTAGTTTGTGGGCGAGTGAGAGTTGATACCACTGAAGGAGGTGAGGGAGTTCAAGCCAGCCCAGTTCAGCAAGTGAGAGACAGTGGTGACTACGGTAGGATGCCCCTGTGGCGAATTTGGCAATTTTGTTGTAGCAGTTCTCTAGCTTGTTTAGATCACATTGCCTTAGGTTGGTATATATTGGAGAGGCATAAAGTAGGGTGGAGATAAGGTGGGAATTTGCTATTGAAATCTTTGCTGCTTTGGTGAGAAATTGCTTATTTCCGTATAACGCCCCTAGTTTTTTGTGGACTTTTTTATGGTCATGGATATGTGAATGTCAAATTTGAGTTTGTTTCCACTCCTAGCAATTTGGTGTGTTCAGTTGGGTATATAGTGGTGTTGTCTTTTGCTGTGATGTTAAAGTGAGAGTTGTTTTGAGTATGTTTGGTGGGTTGGAAGATGATTAGTTTAGTTTTGTTTGGGTTGAGTATTAATTGGGCATCGGATAACCATGTTTCAACAGAGGAAAAGGCTTCCTGTGTGACTTTTTGCAGTTTTGGTAGGGACTGGGCTGAGCAGATTATGGTTGAGTCATCTGCGTATTGTATGAGTGTGCCATGTTTGGTGGCAGAGGCTAGATTATTAGTGTAAACAGAGAAGAGTAGGGGTCCAAGGATGGATCCTTGGGGAACCCCTATGGAGACAGGTAGTTGGGGAGATATGTCATTCTGCCATACAATGGATTGTTGGCTGTCAGACAGGTAACTCTGAAACCAGTTGGTGACTGATTGTGAGAAGGATAGGTTATTGAGGACAGAGATAAGTTGTTTGTGTGGGACCATGTCAAATGCTTTAGATAGGTCTAGGAAAGTAGCAGAGGAGAGATAGCCATTATTTTTATGCTGAAGGATAGTGTTAGTAAAGGAGAGTAAGGCAGTGGTGGTGCTATGGTTTGGTCGGAAACCATGCTGAGTACTGGAAAGGAGTTTGTTAGTAAAGAGGTGGGTCTAAGACCTGAGAGTGTATGCATCTCTCTAGTATTTTGGAGAGTGGAGAGAGAATAGCTATGGGGCGGTAATTGGTTAGTTCTGCAGAGGGTCCACCTTTGTGGAGGGGAATTATATGTGATACTTTCCACAGTGTGGAAACATAACTTTCTGACAGAGATCGGTTAATCAAGATGGATACTGGGTAGGCCAGAGCATCAGCTGCGATTTGTAGGTATTCACTTGGGAGGTTGTCTGCTGCTAATTTGGTGGGTTTAAGTTTAGTTAAGAGTTTTTTTATGTTGGAGGTAGGTACAGGAGAAAAAGAGAAGGCAGTGGGGAGATTGCTAGTTGAAGGTGTGGGTTGGAGGGGAGGGGGGTTGTGTTTAGCTAGTGATAGTATGGTTTGGGTGAAGTGTGTGTTGAATGAGGTAGCAATATTTTCTGAGGAGTGAACTGTTAATATTATAACCCCTTGCTTCACAATAGGAACCCATTTTATTAATTTGTTCTTTAGAAGATTCAGACTTGGTGTTCAATCCAGAACATGTAAACATCTGACTTTATATTATGTTCTGAAATAAAAAAAAAAAAGTGAATGCATGTGTGATTTGTTTAACTATGCATTCTTTTTACTAGATTTCTTGTATACTGAAGTAGTTATATTAGTATTTTCTTCCCTAATAACTTCTGGTTCCAAAAAATATTCTTCATGGGCACCCTTTTCCTAAAATTCAAAAAATGAGTTGTACAGGTTAAGTATCCCAAACAGACATCCAAAGTTTGATCTGTTCTAGCCCACAGCATAAAATATCATCCACAAATCTCATAAAACAGAGCATTCCTATATGGATTTTTCTTTTTAAAAATAAATTCATCTTCCTGTATGAATAACAGTAAATTTGCATAGGTATTAGCAACAGGCATGCCCATTGCTACACTTTTAAGCTGCAGGTAGTATAAATCCTGAAAATTAAATATATTATTCTACAATATTATCATAAGCACTTCACAAATACTTGAAATTTCCATACTGGGAAGTGATGTATATTTTGACAGATGTTTCCTCACCACTACTATACCATAATCATTTAGTGTAACAGTGCACAGGAATCAAGAGTTAGAAATGTAGAAGAGCTAGTATTACTTTCAGAAAAGCAAAGCAATAATTTGTGTTAAAAGTCAGCACTATCTTGTATATAACCATGTTCATGGCATAAAGTTTGTTTTAAATATATAGATATTGGCTCAGTAATCCATCCTTTGGCTGACACTATTTGTCTGAGTGGGGGACTAATAATAATTTTATGAATCTTAGATTGGAACTTCTGCAGTTGTTTTATTTGGCACATCCTGTAAATACATTATTCTGTGGTTTAACCAAGATATTAGATATAATATTCTTAATATAAATAGCATGAAAGAATTTGTCACTTAACATGATAGTGTTGTTAAAGAAGTTTTAATATTTCTCATGGCAGAAATAACATTTCAGAAGAATCAAAATGAGAATAATTCTGTGAGTGATACAAGGATAGAAATGGAATATAATCATCAAACAAGAGCTGCTGATAATATAATTAAAAAGAACTGGCATATTTAAAAAAAATAGATGTTCTTAGGGAGAAACGATCTGATAACCCTGAATTTAATTATGGAATGTGTAAAAATTTAAAAACCGACATAGTTATAAAGAGAATAATTTTAAACATACTAAAAATATTAGAGAATGGCTTACACCATGCAATAATTGTCATTTCTGTCATTATATTTATAGAAATTACTCCTGTATGCCTATAAGTACATTAAATGTGCATTATTTTTGAATTCCTGATAACTGTGATATAAAAAATATACTATATATTGCTATACATCCACCATGTAGTGCCTTCTATATTGGTAAATGTAATGGGAAATTAAAGGAAGGTATTGACAAACATTTGTCTAATATAAAACGTAAAATATCCACTAATGCATTCTATAAACATGTCCTTGATAAAGGGGAAAATAAAAATAGTTTCTTTAGATTTTTCAGTAATTGAGGTAATAAATTATGGTATAAGAGGTGGTGGTATACCCACTAAGACAGAAAATAATAACTAAAAATGGATTTCCGTATTTAGACCTGATCAGCATCCAGGCTTAAATGGTGGCTATAGTGTAAAGCCATTACTAAAGATGTATACTAGAAGGTGACTATTTTAACTGTTTGAATAATGTGATTTGAGCATGTGATCTAGAGAGGTTATTTCAATGTTTGTTAATACATTCTCTGGCTTGTCATACTTTTAACTTGGTGCATACCTTTCAACATCTTAGAGCAAGAAATTTGGTCAAAACCATGGATAATGTGGATCAAAGGCCCAAAAATAAGGGTACATTGGCTCTTACAAACTTAGAAAATTGATAGAAAACAGTTTTTTATTAGCATAAATTTTCAGAAGGGTATGGTCTGAAACTTAAATGTCTGTCATTATTTTCTGACTTCAACCCTCAGTGATTTGCCAGAAAAACACAATTTTATGAGAAACGGACCCAAAATACGTGGCAAAAATTTGGACATTCTGTGAAAATCTGTACAGTTGAGCGGTACGAGTTGGTGCTTTTAAAATTAGACAATTTTATACCATTGTTTTCTCTTCTTTAAGCCTCTTTAGACTTTTGATACTTTGTTTAGCTAGACTGTTGAGGTTACCTGGTTGAGCTAGCATTTTTTGCAAAGAAAATGAGGGGCTCAGATATTCAAGGACATAATTTGTATGGTAATCAAGAAAAGTTATTACTTGCAGATATTATTTTGTACATGATAAACCCAGAAAAGGACATATCTGCGTTGTGGAACATTTTAAGACAGCTTTGAGTCTTTTTACAATATAAAATTAATGAAGATAAAGCCAAAGCTATAACCATAAGTTATATAACTACCTATGACTTGGTTCAGCAATACCTATATTTATGTGGACATGGTATGATGAAGTATTTAGGAGTACAGAGTAAAAAAAAAAACTGCTCCTGTTATGGTATCTAAGGGCATATAGAAAGAGACTAAACAAAAGGTTATTCAAAAAAAACTAAGAAACTAGAATATCTTGTATGTGGATAAGGACAGTAAGATACAATCAGTGAAAATGTTTTTAGTCCCTTTAGTTTTCTATATAGGTCAGCCTTATTTTTTCAGCAAGAGAAGAAGTTGTGGACAGTAATTAATAGAGATGATGGAATCTGGGAGAGAATCAGAGCAAGGGTTAA
This sequence comes from Protopterus annectens, assembly GCF_019279795.1. NCBI lineage: Eukaryota > Metazoa > Chordata > Ceratodontiformes > Protopteridae > Protopterus > Protopterus annectens. Next base: position 123,130,343 of record NC_056732.1, read on the forward strand.
GTGTGATAAGCTGACCCTGCCAGTAGAAAAAAGTAGTCTAGGGTACCTAATTTGAAGGGATATTTTAGAGCTAATTGGAAAGGGAGTGATGATGAAACAGGGAAGGAGGGAGCAGGATTTTGGATGCAGATCCTTAAGAAGAATAATAACCACCATACAGAATATTATGTTCATAATGTTGCAGAAAGTATGCTAAGAACTAAGCCAACAGAGGAATGGAGAAAGGAGATCTTGACAATCGGGTAATTGCAAGTAGGGGTACAGAAAACAGATGGGGGGATGGGATTTACTGGAGATAAATGGCAAATGAAGAAAGGTATTAAGAGCATATAACTAGAAAGAGAAAAGCAATATTGTGGGATGAGGCCAAGAAGTTTTGACTGCAGGTTAGAGACTGCCATCCCAATGAGATTGATATCAGAGTATAAGCAGAGAGAAAGTGATAGGGGAAAGACCTGCTTTGTTAACATTTTCAGACAAATGTAAAACAGAGGTTGCTGTTAAAAAGGGCGTAAATTAGTAGGGCTTATAACGTATTGCATGATAACTAAAAGAATCAATCAGAGGAGGTTAGAAAAGAATGGGAAAAGAGACTGTAAAAGTAGTTTACTTGGAAACAGAGGTTATATGGATGGTTCCTAAGTATGCAACAAAGTCCAGAAGGTTTAGGAATTTTTCTAGAATGTGTTTGTATAGGCAAATAAATGAAAGAGATAGGGAGCATATCAGAGTATTAGCAGAGAAATAAAAGTGGAGGGAGAGGATGAAGAGAAGAGAAGATATTTCAGGTTGGAGTAGGGCAAGGGTAAGACCATGTTTTGAACATATAATTTAGCATGTTTTGAAACAGAAACTACTAGTGGTAGCTCTTAGGTCTGGAGGTAGTTTATTCCAGGAGGTAGCAACTGAAAGACTATACAGAAGTTTACCTGTTTGTTTCATGGTCTTATAAACTTCTACGAGATGTTGGTTAGCACTATGGAGGCAGCGTCTGGGAGTATAGGGAGAGATTAGGGTAGAGAGAGCAAGACAGCGGGAGGGATTAGTTTGAGTGAGGTAAAGCTGTGGAAGTAAGCGTTGGTTTGGACTTCAGGCCATAGAAGATTTTGTAGGGCAGTGCAGTAGTATGATTGGTAAGGAAGGTTTACAGCAAATCTAGCAATTTTATTGTAGGCGGATTTGAGTTTGGTTATGAGGTTAGTTTGTAGATTAGTGAGTATCTGTGCAGCACAAAAGGGAGTAGGCAGTAGAAAAGCTTGTGCCAGAGAATGTTTAGTGTCCTTAGTATGGTATTTTTTATTCCTATATAATAGGCCTAGTTTTTGGTGTGTTTTTTGATGGCTTTTAGAATATGGATATCAAACTTAAGCTGGTCATCAATAACAACACCAAGGAGTTTAATATAAGTTTCAACTGAAATGGTAGTATTATTGAAAGATGTGACTGAGAAGGAGTTTTTACAGTGTTGTAGAGCTTTAAGGGAGGAAGAGAAGAAGTTTTTTTTTTGTTTTTTTTTTTTTTTTTTGGGACTGAGTAAGAGTTCATTGCTGTTTAGCCATTTTTCAACAGATAGAAGAGAATCTTGGGTGAGGGAGAGAAGGTATGGGAGATTATAGGTTCATAGGTTTATACTAGGCTATCTGCCCTAGGGCATTTATAAGCCTAGCCAGAGTGTGTATGGTTTTCGCCACCCATTTTAAATTAATTTTGCTATGCCCTTTTTCGAGGTTAGTATACTGTGCCTCTGTCTAACAGTGACACAGAAGTGATACCCGGGGTAAACCTACGATCTCCCATCCACTCATCAAGATTCCTCTTGAAGAGAGTCAATGAGGGACTCTGCCTAACCTGGAATGGGATTTTATTCCAGAGTGAAGGGAGCCTCTGGGTTATGAATCTGTCCCTCCAGCATGTCCTATTTATTTCAGTGCTGAGGTTCAAGTCCCTTGAGCACGTAGCTCGATGGGATTTGGATTTTCTGAGGTGCAGCATGTCCATTAATTCCGGGTTGGATGTGGCTTTATATGTCAGGCACAGATCGTCTCTGAGCAGGCGGTATGCCACTGAGTAGAGCTGGAGTTTCTTTAACCGGACAGCATACGGCATATGTTTGAGCCCCTTGATCCTCTTGGTGAGGTACTTTTGGGGTCTTTCCAGTTGCTGCAGGTGTCTGGTAAGGTACATCCCAAAAGGGGCATTGTACTCCATTATGGGCCTGATGAGGGATGAGTAAAGAGGCACGATGACCTCCCCTGATCTAGATGTGAATCCCTTCATGATTAGGTGGGCTATATAAAATGTTTTTCTAACCACTTTTGGCCACGTGGTTGTCAAATGAGAGATTGCTATCAACTTGGGTCCCCAGGTCCCTAATTACTTCTTCTGTACTTAATGGATTACCACCTATGTGGTAATTTGTGGGCACTTTGTTTTTGCCAAAGGGGATGACTATACACTTTTTGGCGTTTAGCTTGAGACCATGGCTCTGGCACCAGCTGTCTGTTTCTATGAGGCCCTTTTGGAGGATGCTTGATTCCCCCCCAGAGTTTGCGACAGTCTTTGAGATGGTGGAGTTGAGGTGAATGTCTATGGACTAATCGGACAAAGATATAATTGTGGAATCATCAGTATACCGGATAAGAGAGGAGAGGGGGTAAACTGTGAAAAGATTGTAAAGATGTTAAAGAGGAGGGGGCCTAGTATTGATCCTTGGGGTACACCAGTATGAACAGGCAGGAAAGGAGAGGAAGCAGGTAGCCATCTGACAGACTGGAGTCTATCCGAGAAGTAGCTGGTGAACCAGAGAATAGTAGATTGTGAGAGATTAATATTTTTAAGTTTAGATAGAAGCAGTGTGTGGGAAACAGTGTCAGACACTTTAGATAAATTGAGGAAGAGACTAGGGAAGAGACTAGAAACTTTTTTTTTTCATTGCCATCTTTGGCAGTGGTCTGTGTGAAAGTAATGAGAGTGGGTCGAAAGCCATGTTGTGTAGGTGTAAGGAGATTTTCCTGTAAAAGGTATTCAAGGATGTGTTTATGTATATATTTTTCCATTATTTTGAAGGGGGGGGATAGCAATGGGGCAATAGTTGGAGGGGTCTGCAGAGTTATCTCCTTTATGAAGGGGAATAATGTAAAATTTCTTCCATATTTTGAGCACAGTATTTTCAAGGCTGGATCGATTGATAAGTATGGACATGAGGTAGGCAATGGCATTAGCAGTAACTTTGACAAACTGAGGTGGCAAGCTGTCTGCAGAAGTTTCAGAAAGAAGCTTGAAGCAAGGGAGGGGGGAATGGGATTGATAGAAGAAAGATTAGCAGTTTTATTTTAGTAGCAGTATCAAGGTCAGACATATTTGGACAGAGACTAGTTGTACTAGGCTTACCTGGATACAGGAGTTTATTAATATTGTTAGAAAATAATCTGAGATTAGAGTGAGAATTATTTAGTGGTTTATGATAGTATTGTCTTTTGTCATTGTCTTTGTGTTTTTTGATATGGTTCCTGAGTTCTCTATAAGTTAAGATGGGTTGGCAGATTAATTTTTTCCATATCTTCCAGGCTCTGTCTCTCTGTAAGATAAGGTTACTAGTGGGTTGTGATAGCCAAGGTGAGAAGTTAGACTTTAGTTTAATTTTTCTGATGGGGACCAAGGAGTTTAAAGTATAAGGAGGATTTTGTTGAATTTGGAGACAGCCTCATCAAGGGGAAGGTTATGTAAGAGTTGAAAGAGGAAAGTATATTATTGAAGGTAGCAGGGTTGAAGTTGGAGAGTTTGCGACAGTCTTTGAGATGGTAGAGTCTGTGGAGTTGAGGTGAATGTCTATGGACTAGAGTGGGAAGATGGTCACTGAGTGAATCAGGAAGAGTACAGAGATTGTGAATAGAGGTTTGGGTTGGAAGTGAGAATCCAGTCAAGAATTGTACCAGTGTTGGTATGTTTATTATATTGAGTAGGAGAGGAGATGAGTTGAAAGAATCCATAGAGGTTAATGGAAGTATAGGTTGAAGAGGAGTCTATAGCTGTTCAGTCAATATTAACATCTCCCAAGGTAATGGTTTCATAGGTGATGTTATCAAAGAGCCAGGAGAGGAATTGCTCTAAGATAGGAATGTTCTTTCCAGGAGGATGTAGATGACAGCTATAGCAAGTTTTTTGTGATTCTTAAGTTTACAGTTAACTGTAAGAGTTTCTGCAGGGTAAAAGTTAGGAGGGGGTGTGGTAAGAGGGTAAAATTAAAGTTGATCTGCATAAAGAATGACAACACCTCCCATTTTTTGTAGTGACGATCAAGTAAAAAAATATAGCCAGGGGGAAGAACTTATGAATCAGGGACATGTGAGTGTAGCCATGTTTGAGAGAGAGTAAGAATGTCAGGGTTATACTGAGTGATCAGGGAGTGAAGAGGGCTTATTTTATTGGTTATACTTTGTATATTAAGAGAGATTATAGTTAGATGTTTGGAAGGTGGGATGTTGGTAGAGTCTAAGGAAATAGCATGTAGAGAAATGGTGGATGGGGAGATGTTGGGGCTGTCTGTATAGCTGTGTGTAGAAGCAATGGAGAGTGGCCCAGGGTTGGGATGAATGTCACCATAGCATAGTAAGTTAACAAGGAACAATATCTTAGAGTTTGCAGATGGGTTATGGGTAAGGTACTTGGGTCTCATTTTATAAGATGTAAGTGGGAGGTCTTATTTTATAAAATGTAAGTGGGAGGATTTTAGCTTTGTGATAGGTAATTGTACAATTATAGAGAATAGTGAAGGAGCAATCGAGTAATTAATAAGGGTTTGAACATTAGTGTGGAGATAGGGGAGGGTCGCTGATACCACAGTTGTGGTCAAAGAGCCATATTAAGAAGTAGAACATGTTAGAATAATTAAGCAGGAGGAGAAGAAGAAGATTGAGAGCATATTTGAAAGGGTTGGTAAGGCTAGAGATTGGTGTGGGGGGGTAAAATTGAAATAGATATAAGGAGAAAAGGAAAATCTATGATGGTTACTGTTATGTTCTAATTCAGGACTAGAGCTTAACAGCGCCAAAAAGTGTTTAGCTAAACTTAAAGTATCTTTCTTACATCAGAAAGATGTTTAACAGAGTTGTCTTTTTTCCTAAATATGGAGCGTAATTGGTGAGCTGTATGCAATTTATGACAAATCTCCATAATCTAACTCTGCTTTGCTTTTTTATCTGTAGGTCCTAACTCAAATAGTAATAGTTACATTTAATCATTAGTCAAAGGAGCTGTGACTGCCACTATGTTATGTTAAACTCAAGTGGGATCCAGCAATTCTACACCATAAATCTTCATTATTGTGTTAGTGGGCTCAATCTGTTTTTCATACTCTCAATATAACTGAAATAGCTCTTCTAAGAGTCATTAATGTTCTTTTGGAAAAAGGCTGGTGCTACTCATGTTGGTACATCAAGATCTCTGCAGCATTCTGTATGTAGACCATAGCATTTTGGTAGAATGTACTTAATCTACTGATCTGATGTGGTCCTTTTCATTCTTCCTCACTTATGGGTCCAGATCCAATCCTGAAGTCTGACTCTGCCTCATTTACTAGATTTCAGATCTAACTCTCAAGCTCATCCCTCTACCCATAATATCCTACAACATCCCTATTGCCTCAGATCATTTGCTGCCTTCGTGAACAGAAGTAGATTCCACTCCTGGGTGAATTCAGCTGGGTTGTTTCTGTGAGTTAAATAAAACTCTTGTTTCTGTCTTTCTTCCTGTCTCTCTAGTTGTCACTGGTCGTTGGGAAACTTTTCTTCTTTTTTCAGTACTGTTGTGCAGTATTTTTTCTATTACTCTTGCTGGTATCCTTTTCTCTTTCTTTACCCTTTAACATTAGAGTATTTTTTGCTTCTACCATAGTTGGTAGTACTTCCTTTATTTTACCCTTCTTTTCTATATGTAACGAAAAACACACTACTGTTGTTTTTCTTGCCTTTTTCAGTGTTTGTCCTCAGTTGTTGACGTTCTGTCAGACAAACCTACAGGGTTTAAAAAATGCACTTCTTATGGGCATATGATCCCAAACAGCCTGGGGGTCGGGCACTTGAACACGGCGTGCAGAATCTGTGCCACCTTTAATCCTAGGGCACTTGCAGACAGAAGAAACAAACTTATTTTAAGGGGTCTTCGTCCCTATTCTTTCACTCCAGGGACTCAAACCCCCCCCCCTCCAAACCAAGCAGCTCTGCTTCCCTAGAGCACTGTAAACATTCTCTTTCGAAGTCCCCTAGGTCTTAGTCAGAGCCACCAACCAAGACCATGAGACTCTCTGACCTAATTTCCCTGGATCTGAAGATGTATCGACAGTCGGATCTGAAGCCTTTTGATCCTAATGCTTTGGCTGTGATGGTAATCACAATTAGTCCAGCAACTCCCCCGTTTGATCCTAAGTCATTAGATCCAAAGCCAGGTACTTCCTTTAGGAGTACTATGCCTGAATATGTTTTGGAACCAATCTCACCCATCCTGCCTGCTCACCTTCTCCAAACACCTAGAAAGCATTCCAGGCCCCCATCCATGACTTCATCTTGGTCCTCCAGAAGCTTGTCAGAAGCAAATGTAGATAGGATGTTGCAAATGTTTCTCAGAGTTCAGATCCAGTTGGGGATCTTACAAGCTCCATCCCCTATTGAATCCATGAGTATGTCTGTCACATCTAAGACTATTATTTCTCCTCCTCAAATCCATCCAGTGGTTTTGGAGTCCCAGGTTCTGAGATCCCTGAGAGGCTCAGCATCAGATGCGAATAAAGTTTCCTCCCCCACTCTGTTTCTGCTCCAATACCCTCAGATTAGAAAGGGTCTCAGAGCTGAAGTGTCTGTGTCAGATCTGAGGAGGAGCTTCGGCTCCAGTTTTGTCAGATCCATCCCTTGCTCTTGGAGCTTCGGCCCTAGACAGTTCAGATCCGATTCTCTCCTTAAGGCTCAGATCCAGGGGTGCCCTAGGTCTGCCTTCTTTGGAAGTTTTGGCTCTGAGGGAGCAGAGTAGGGGCTTCTTCCGGTTCCTCAACTTCTGAGGTGGTGGAAAGGGCTTTTTCACTCCAGAGAGAACCGTCTTCTCATGTTTTGGATCCTACCCGTTTTCTCTCATCGGTTCCAAGCTCTAAGTTGGTCAGACCTATATTAGCCTCCAGCCAGTTCCAGTTGAGGAACTTCACCTCTCTTCTGACACCTCTCCAGAACATCCCATGGAAGAGGTGTCCCAGAAGAGAACATGTAAAAAGAGAGACATAGACTTCCCCATGGAGTCTGTCATGGAAGGCACCGATTTTGATGGAGAGGGATCCCCCAGATCAGTAGTAGATGACATCTCCTTTGAAGGTGTTATAGAGATCCTGAAGCAGAAGGGTAGTTGGTCATCCCAAACCCCCTCTTCTGAAGAGTCTGTATTCTTCCAAGCTTGTGGTTCTGGCCCGTCAATGTTTTGAGTAACCCTCACCCCTGGCAGATGAGCTTATTGATCTGGTTTCCCAACAGGCATGGAAGGAGCCCATCCTCAAGCACCCAGCCAAGTTTTTGGCCCCACTTGCAGACAGACCCCACTGGAGCAAAGAAGTCCCAGTTGATGCTATAGTGGTGGTGGCAGCCACTAAGAAAGAGCTAGCAGAACAGAACTCTTCTGGCCATCTGCCTAACAGGGAGTCCAGAGACAGATTTGGAAAGCAAGTGTTCACCTCAACTACTTTCACACTGAGGTCACTTAATTATCTGGCACACTTTACTAGGCTTCAGAGAAGTTTGACTAAAGAACTATCAAATATTCTCTGAGTCCATGTCTGCTGAGGATTTCAAAAGGATATCCTCTCAACTGGCCAATCTCTTATATATATCAAACACTTTGGTGAGTTTAATTTCTCACACAGCTGAAGGAACCTCATGAGCCACTAGTTTAGAAATCACCATAAGGAGACACACCTGGATACGACTATGCATCTTTGTGGAGCCCTTTAAGATGTCTTTTGTTAATGCCCCACATGATGGCACTTCCTTGTTTGGGCCATCAGTAAAAGATAACACTTACTCACAGAGAACAAGAAGGAAAGACCCTGTCTGCCATGGGGATCAAGTTTTCTACATCTCTATGAACCAGAGAGGTGGTAAGAAAATGTGTTTCAGTAAATCTCAGGGACCTTTCCAGGATTCACATGGGGACAATTCCACCTGAGGCAGAGGGGGAAATTTTAATGGTAGACATCACCCTAGAAGGAGAGGAGGCCCACAGATCCAGGGCTTTAGAGATTTTTTTTTTTAGACAGGCGCTATCAGCGCTCCTGAAGTGCTTCCCAACTGTCCAAATCTGGAGACGGTCGGGGGTTGGTTCTCTTTCCACCTAGAGATCTGGACCGACATCACAAGATATTTATGGGTGCTAAGAATAATATCTGGAGGTTATTACATTCCGTTTTCCCTTCTTCCTCTTTGTCAAAGGAAGAAACTTCCCAACACTCCACCCAGTCAGAGGAAGGCTGCAGCACGGAAGTACCAAAGTTACTAGAAAAAAAGAGTCATCCAGAAGGTCCTACCTGACCAGATATGATTCAGAACTTATTCACGCTTCTTTTTAGTGCCAAAGAAAATAAGGGACCTCGCACCCATTTTGGATCTAGCAAATTGAACCAGTATTTAAAGAAAGCGATGTTCCAAACGGTCATGTTTCAGTCTTTTCTGCAAAAGGACTATTGGATGTGCTATGTGAATCTTCAGTATGCATACCATCACATCAAAGTAGACAGACAGTCCAGAAGACTGCTTCGCTTTTGGCTGGGAGACGGTCATTACCAATTCAGAGCTCTGCCCTTTGGACTCACCACAGCCTCCAGGATGTTAGCCAAATGCATGGCAGCAGTTGCAGCTCACTTGAGACTAAAGGGATTCCAGGTTTTTCTATATCTGGATGACTGTCTCCTTACTGCTCCTTCCAAGCATCAACTACAACATACCAGGGAAAATTTGCAACACTTTTGGCATTACGAAAAATCTTGCCAAATCAATACTTGCACCAATTCACATCCTGGAATTCATTAGGACTGTTTTGGACACAACAAAATAGATAGCATCTTTACCTCCCCACTGTGTTACTTCTTTCAGAAACAAGGTTCAGGCTCTGCTTTCTCATCCATCGCCTTCAGCAAGATTAGTGCTTCAAGCACTTGAGTTGATGTCAGCTGCCATAATACTACCCCCTCTTGTGCACTTCTTTTTGTGGGTTCTTCAGTGGACTCTAGCTGTGCAGTGGTCCATTCTATATCAACCTCTGACTTTTCAAGTAAAACTCACTCAGATTTGCAAGCAAGACATTTGCTGGTGGATACAATCCAGCAGTATTTTTCATTGTAGACCCTTTGTTCTAATGAACCAAGTAGCCATAGTGACCATGGACACTTCTCAACTGGGGTGGGGGGACATTTCTTGGGAAGAACCGCCCCAAGGCAAGCGGTCTCCCTAAGAGACCAACTTGTATATCAGTGTCCTAGAGACGAGAGCAGTCCTTTTAGTGTTGCAGGTATTTCAAGATACTCTTCCCTTGAGGACTATTGCAGTTCAGACCAACAAACACATCTGTTGTCTGGAACATCAACAAGCAAGGAGGAACTCTTATCTTATCCCCTTTGAAAAGAAGCTATGAAGGTTTTGGAATGGGTAATGTCATCAGACCACTTTCTAATTGAGACACACATTCCGGAAAAAAAACAAGGTGCTTGCGGACAAATGAACCAGATCCATTCTGTTACCTCACAAGTGGTCTCTCAGTCAGTAGAGAATATGATCTTCAGGCATTGGGACCAACCTTGCTGTGACCTATTTGCCACCGCTCTCAACAACAAGTGCAGCAAGTACTTTGCTCTGATCCCCCGTCGGTGGGGGAGAGTCTCTGAAAAATGTTGTTTTTCATGTTTGACCTTTGGGTCTCCTTTAAGCTTATCTCCCTCTTACCCTGATTCCAAGATTTTTGCAGAAAGCAAGAAGGCTGAAGAGCTCAGTAATTTTCATTGCCCCTTCTGGCCTCTGCAAGTATGGTTCCACTTTCTACAGTCTCATATTTGTTATCCTCCATGGATACTGGAGCCTACTCAGGATTTCCTTTCTCACCAGTCAGTGATTCAGTACCCTAACATTCAGGCCCTCGAGCTGACCATATGGTTTCTCCACTTCCAGTAATAGTTAGTCCAGGTTCTCTTCCCAGGTCGTAACATTTTGGCTTCTCAAAAAGATTCTACCAAAAAAGTTTATAAAAGTAATTGGAAACCGTTCTCTATTTGGGAGTCAGATAAGATCGATCGATCCCTTTTTCTGCACCAATTTCTGCTGTTGTTCATTTTTTGACAAGTCTTTTCAAAGATAGAGGCTAGTTTCTCTACAGTTAAACTTCATTTGGCAGTAATTTCAAATTTCCATTCAGAGAATAAATCTTTTTTCTTTAACTTCCTCTAGATTGTTAAAGCTTTTATGAAAGGAATTTTTCTTCTGAGACCTCCCAATAAAGGATCCCTCACCACCTTGAGATCTTATTGCAGTACTTGAAGGTTTAACACAGAAAGCCTTTGAACAGTCAGACAAATCTGATCTAAAATTTCTTTCATGAAGGACAGTTTTCTTGGTAGCTATAACTTCAGCAAAAAAGAATATCTGAATTCCAGGCTGTTTCAGCAAAAACCCATCACATTGTTTTTCATAAAGATAGGATTTATTTGTGAACTAACCTTTCTTTTTTTACCTAAAGTGAATTCCGAAAATAACATCAACCAATCCATTCACTTGCCAGTTTTCTTTCCAATAAAGGAGAGTACATGCTACACCTCCTTGATGTGCATAGACAACTGTTTTTACCTTAACAGGACAAAACGGTTTAGAAAGTCAGACCAGGTTTTTGTATCTTTCTCTCCAAATTGCCTAGGTAATCAGTTTCTAAAGTTAGCGTAACTAAATGGATTACAGAATGTATCTCATGGATTTACTCTTAGAATGGTATGACATTACCAAAACCTTCCAGAGCTTATTCAAGTAGATCCATGGCTACTTCATCTACTTTTTGGTCATGAAGATCTATTGATAACATTTGTATAGCAGCTACATGGTCCAAGACTCGTACCTTTATTTCACATTACAAATTGGACATCATGTATAGAAATACAGTAGAGTCTATTATCCAAACTAATTGGGACATAGGGTAGTTCTGATAATCAAACTGTTTGGATAGAAAAACATAATTGAACCAGATAAACTTCTAAAAATGTTTTTGATTAACATTAAACAAGAAAAATAAAACAAATATTAGTACAAAATGGTATAGTATATTATTGTAATACAAGCTCAAAAAACACTCACAAGCGAATACATGTAACATTTACATATTCAGACTTTGTTGATTTTTCCTACCTAAAAACTTTGGAACTTTGCATTCAGATAATTGACATTTCGATCGACTCTCTACTGTAGAGCCTCCTTGGTTTGGCAGTACTCCAGAATATCCTTCCATGAGGGCCACTCAAGGTCAGTGTAGCTGGGGACTCTGTCCTATAAGTAAGAAAGAATGAAAAGGACATTAGATTTATAAGTTATGCACTCACTCAACAATTCCTTGACTTCATCCGTTCTAATGCACTAGACCACCTTGTGTCATCCCCCACAAGGAAAGACAACATTCTGGATTTGTTTCTCACCAACATGGGCGACTGCTGCACCACTCCCATAGTACTTTCTTCCCCGGTCAGATCAAATCATTGGACTGTCTTGTTCGAAGTTTCTATCCCACCCAACACCCCCCCTCCCCCAGCAGTAATCAAGCTAAATAACTTCTCAGAAGCTGGCTACAACCTCCTAAGGGAGGATATCTGTAGCTTAATACTGCCACCACCCTCAGAGTATGCAGACAACTATGCTGAACAGTATGCCAATGCAGTATTCGAGCACCTGTACAACTGCATGGACTCAGCCATACCCAACAGAACTAAAACCTGCTCCTCAAGGAAACTCAAACCTGTTTGATGGGCATCCTTTGTCAACAGGCTTTACAACAAAAGGAAGAAACTGTTGTCCAAGGATAAAAAGGAACAAAATTCCAAATTGGAAAACTCCCTCCTTAGCCTCAACAATTAAATTAGATCACTAGTGAAAACCTCCAAAGCCAACTGTGTATCGAAACTAGCCTCCAAAACAAAGGGAAACCACAAAGCCTTCTTCAGTTACATTAGGAATCTCCATGGCAAGCCCAGGTTTGTTCCGAATTAGTACTTAACAGCTTCACTTACACTGATCTTGTTGACTTAGCCGACCTGATAGCAGATAGGGTCAGTGCAAACTTCACCTCCCTGTTCCCCTCCCCAAGACCCTTTCAACATCCTCAATACTTGTCCTGCACCTCACATCTCCATAGATCAAGTGTTAAATGCCCTATCCAAGGCAAAGAGCACAGCTTCCATGGGATCTGATAGTATCCAAGGCTGTATTCTGCACCATCTCCAGCAAGAACTAGCTTTGCCATTGAGCACCCTATTCAACTAAAGCCTAAGTGCAGGCTTCATTACAGCAGAGTGGAGAACTGCCATTATCATCCCCTTGCACAGAGGTAGTGCCATTACTGACCCTGGAAACTATCGACCCATTAGCTTGACAAGTCTGATCTGTAAAGCCATGGAGCATATTATTATGGATCTCATAAACAAGGACATAGGCAATCTCCAAGCATTTGACCCCACCCAGTTTGGATTCGTCAAGGGCAGATCTTGTCTTTTAAACCTGGTTGACGTCTTTGAGACTGTTGCTATTTCCCTGGATGAGGGAATGTCAGTACATACAGCTTACCTTGACTTAGCCAAGAGCTTTGACACAATTCCCCACTCTGGCATTATCGAAAAGCTAAAACGACTTGGTGTAAATCCATGTCTCATCAGGTGGGTGGCCAACTGGCTCACCGACAGGACCCTCAAGGTCAAAATAGGCACCTCCGCCTCCAGTAGTAGACCTGTCACTAGTGGAGTTCCCCAGGTATCTGTCCTGGCACCTCTGCTGTTTGGCATCTACTTCTCAGAGATCCAGGCAAAGGGAAAAGCCTGTGGCTGACCATGTTTGTGGACGACTGTAAGTTGGGTGCTGTCATTGACTCCCCAGATGACAAACATCTGCACCAACCGGAAAGGCCACAGAAATACCTCACAAAGAGAAGCCATGGCCTCCAACACCTGTCATATGTGGACAGGCTGAAATCACTGTCACTCTACTCAGTATCATACAGATTGCTCAGAGGTGATCTGTGTCTCAGCTACAATGCAATCTCGGACCCTGCCCTACTAGAGATGCTCCATATCCATAAGTCTAACTCCTTGCCCATTACCCACTCAAAAGGCCTAAATCTAATATGTGACATCAACAAAACCTGCTGGAGAAACAGGTTTGTCTCCTAAAGGCTGCCCTGTCTCTGGAATCGACTTCCCATACACGTCAAACAGAGTCCCTCGCTCACCCTCTTCAAGCACAACCTTGATGAGTGGATGAGAAACAAATTTGTCCCAGGGGTTCCACCTGTGTCCCTCATTGACAGGGGCAACAAGTGCTGACTGAGGTTTCTTTTTGGGATAAATTCTTGGCTAAGCTTGTAAGGGCCCCAGGGCCATAGCCTAGTAACCTCCTACGATCCTATGTACTCTCCATAAGTAGGGATCTGTGTTTGTCCATTTTCATTCTTCCTCATCTCCCCTCTCATCCATCCTTCTTCTGGAAGGACCTTATTGGACTGTATTTGGAACCTACAGTTCCAGGTTTGAGCCCTGTCTTTTCTATCTGGCTATATCTGTTTCTCTTCTGCTATTGGGAAATAAAACAGCAAACTTGGTCTTATGGGTAGAGGGAGATGATTGATAGTTGGATCCTAAGTCTGGTAAATGCGAGCAAGTTGGATCCGAGGATTGTATCCGGACCCATAAGTGAGGAAGAATGAAAATGGACAACACAGATGCCTAGTTATGGTGAGTACATAACTTATAATTTCTGCTACAGTCTTAGAGTGGCTTCTTTCTTACCTATCTAGCTGTATACAGAAGGTCTCTTCAGGGATTATTTCAGCTTCTGTCAACACTCTGGAAGGCAGAGTACCACAGAATTGTATCTTAGGCTCTCTATTGTTTACAATCTATATACTTCCATTAGGAGACCTGCTTAAGGAGTAGGAGTTTAGCATACCACAGTCATGCTGATGATCCCCAGGTCTACTTCTTCTTTCCTAATACAACACGATGAATGTACTTTCTTTGACTTGATTTAGAAGTAAAATTCAGTAGAAACTTAACACTTCAAAAAACTCAGTCGTAGGAGTTCATACAGCCTTGAGGCTCTGCTGCCCCTCCCTTGCCCAATTTCATTATGTTTTGTAGCAGTAAGCTTGAATTTGTTTATAGTGTGCATAACCCTTGGTGCTGTCTTATAGTTCAGGTTTGCACTTCTGGACCCAGATGTCTGCTGTTGTGAAGTCCTCATGATCTGATGTTGTCTTTTCATCTGTCCCTCAAATGATGAGTCTTAGTTCTGACCTCTGATATGTCCTCAGCCTCTTGATAGACTTTAGGCTCTATAGCTCAAGCTCCTCCTCTTACCCACAATCTGCCATCTACTCTGCTGCTTCAGAGATGAGACGTGGTCACTGTTAGCTCGAGCAGGCTAATTTAGATAAATGCACCTTTTTGCAGATTTTTTCTGTAATGTTTTTCTGTATTTCTCCTTTCAGTCCTCATATATATATATATATATATATATATATATATATATATATATATATATATTATATAAACATATTTTATTTGTCTTTTCTTGTTGTATTTAGCATTTGGGCCATAAGCCCTTGTGTTTGTTGAGGCTACTCCCATGGTGCATTTTTCACTTACAGTTGTTGGTATTTTCTTTCTCTTTCCTAGAATTAATACTTACCATTGTTGGTATTTTCCTTTTCTTTTACTTTATCTACTACGTCAGAAAAGCCTAATGGTTTTAAAAAGTGTTCTGCTTGCTGGCACAAAATTCCAAAATGGACAGTCATTCTCAATGTGTATATTGCCTGGGCCCAGGAGATCATAATGTTAATTGTGATATTTGTTCTAGTTTTAGTCGAAAGAATAAACTAATCCTCAAAGGTCTTTTCCCATCTTTTACTTCATCTACTGCTGGAGCTCCTCCTTTGTTCAAGAAATCTTCAGGGGAAGTAGCAGAAAAACTGAAAGATTCAAGGAAGTGATCTGTTGAACGATGCCCTCCCTCAGTTTCTTCAGGCTCGGCTCTGCCTGAGAAAGTCACAAAAATGTTGGATCCATCCACCTTCAAGGGCTCAAGTCCAGTGAAAGCTAAACCTTCTGAATCCATCCTTTTGTTCGGATCAAAGTCCATTTCTAAGTCACCTAGATTTTCACCAGAGCCATCCTTTTTGAGGATTCACACCCCCCTTTCTTGAAGATGCATCTTGAAGAGTTTCACTCCACCATCAACCTTGTTTTCCCTCAGGTTATCAGAGTCTGTCAGAAGCGGGTGTGGATAGTATGATGAGAAAATTTCTCAGAACTCGGAGTCATTTGGGTGTAGTACCTGCTCCTTTTCCTGTCGGACCATTGAGCCTTTCCACTACATTGCCCAAACTTTAACTCCTACTTTAATCCATCCAGTAGTTTCAGAGATTTCAGACCAAAGACTTCCAAGTGTGCTCGTCTCAGATCTGAAGACTTGACTTTCTTCAACTGTGACACTTTCCTCTAACCAAAACAAGTCTGACCTTGAATCCAGAATGGTCTTGGGCCGTATCATCCATGCTGGGTCTGGGGATCTAGAATTTACTCTTATGCTCTTGGTACCAACCCTCCCTCCCAGAACTTCAGCACTGGACATCTTGGCTCCAACCTGTGCTTCAGGATGGTGCTGGGGGTATTGGGTTTCGGCCCTGACAGGCTTCTTTAGATCCAGTGAAGGTGAGACTGAGGTTCCCCATGGCTTCAGCTTTTGATGCAGTGGAGAGAGCCTTCTCCTCAATGAAAAAGACATCCTTACCCCTCTCGAGTCCACCCTACACTCAACTGTCTGTCGTAGAAGCTGGGTCTTTTTATCCTGTCCCATTGGGACAGCCAGTCCCATCAAACTTCAAGACTGTACTCATTCAGGACACTGCTGGCACTTCCTAGTCCTCTCAGGAAACTCCCACCAAAGAGCCCTCTTAGAATTGGATGTATAAAAGGAGACACCTAGACTCTCCATGTCATTAACTAAAGACACTGACTTCGATGAAGGGAATGGCTTCCCCCGATTACTCCTTGAGGACATTTCATTAGAAGAGATATTCGAACAATTGAAACAGAAAGGTGGTTGGTCTTCTGACTCCCTTCCCATTCCTTGAGACTTTGAGGGCTGGCTCATTTACAACTTGGATGGATCCCACAGCAGTTGAGATGGTAGACTCATCTCCTGCCGGGCTTGAAATGATCCGGATGTCACTGAGGCCATCCCCAAATGCCCAGACAAGTATCTCATTGCACCTAAACACAGGACTCATTGGAACAAGGGTCCTCCTGTGGATGCTATGGTGATTGCGGCAGCCACTAGAAAAGAGCTTACAGAACAGTGCTCTACTGTCTGTCCTCCTAATAGGGAATCTAGGGCTTTGGACAGACTCGGGAAACATGTTTTTGTGTCAACGTGATTTACCCTCCGGTCTCTGAATTATTTGGCATATGTTATGAGATTTTAGAGAGATTTGATTAAGCAGTTTTCCAATACCCTCTCCAGGTCTATGTCTTCTGAGGATAAGAAAACTGTTTCTTCGCAACTGGCCACCCCTCCAGTCTTTATCCAATGTTTCCATGAGATTGGTCTCCATGAGAGGGAGCCGCTAGAGTGGCGAGTTCAGACTTAGTCATTAATAGGCATACCTGGATGCACCTCTGAGACTTTGACGAGCCCTTCAAGTCTTCTTTCATCGATGCCCCTTGTGATGGATCCACCAAAGTTGTCTCTTATGTAAAAGAGATATTCTCAAGGAGTGAGCAAGATGGGAAGACTTTCTGCCCTAAGAAGCTGTTTTCTACCTATCAGAGGACCTTTTCTTAGAACCAGAGAGGTGGCAGAAAATTGTAGTTTAAGAAGTCAAAAGGTACTTCCCAAGACTCCTATGGAGAAAGATCCCCTTAGCAGCAGGGGGGGAATTCTAATGGGAGATGCCACCCTCATGGCAGAGACACTCTGCAACACCAGAGCTTCAGAGCTCCTTTCTCAGAGAAGCCCTATCAGTGTTCCTGAAGGATTACCTGACTGCTGCACAATGGAGGCAGTCTGAGGATGACTATTCCTGCACTCATAAGCTTGAAGCCATTACCAAAGGTTCGTGGGTGCAAAATATTATATCCAAAGGTTATTGCATACCATTTTCCCCTTTCTCCATCAATGCAACAAAAGAATTCCTGACATTCCACCGAGTCAGAGGAAACCTGCATCTGCTAGACAGAAGAATCATCTATTTGGTCCCACAAGACCAACAAGTATCCAGAACTTACTCGAGATTCTTTTTAGTGCCACAAAAATGGGGATCCAAGACCAATTTTGGATTTCAACAATCTAAATAAGTTTGTGAAACACTCAAAGTTCCAGATGGTCGTAGTCCATCCTGCCTCTTTTGAGGAAGGAGAGTTGGATGTGCTGTATAGATCTTCAGGATGAGTACTAATATATCAAAATGCACAGGCACTTCAGGTGATTTCTATACTTCCAGCTTGGAGCTAGTCACTACCAGTTCAGAGCACTACCCATTGGTCTCTCCACAACTCCCAGGGTGTTCACGAAATGCATGGCAGTGGTTGCAACTCACTTGAGACTGTAAATGTCTCCAAATCTCAGTTTTACCAAACACAAACTCTGGAGTTCATTGGAGCCCATCTAGATACCCGGACACAAGTGGAAAGCCTCTCACAAACAAGATTAGAAGACTGTAAGGAAATGAGTATTACACATCTATACTATTCATTCACCTCCAGCCAAACTAATTCTACAACTACTTGATAAGGTAGCAACATTCCTTAGCATGCTTTCGCATGAGAGTACTACAGTGGACTCTAGCGGTACAGTGGTTAGTAAGACTATCAGCCAATGATGACTCTCATTCATAAATAGTGTTTGCAGATGCCATATAGCATGGTGGATTTTGTTTCACAGGGCTGTCCTTCCACTCTTCCCTCTCCCAAGGCCACAGTGACTATGGATGCCTCCCATCTGGGCTGGGGGTGCATTAGTTGAGCAGGACAGTCCGAGGCATGTGGCCCCAGACTAAATTTAATCTTCACGTCAGTGTTTTAGAAATGAGAGCAGTTCTATTTGACGTTGCAGGTGTTTGAAGGTGTTTTCCATGTAGGAATGATTGCATTTCAGACCAACAACATGTCGGTGGTCTGGTACATCAACAAACAGGGAGAACCAGATCTTACTTTGCAGGGAGGCAATGATAGTTTGGAAATGAGTGATCTCATCCACCTGCTTTCTCTTGGCAATGCATGTTCCAAGGAGATCCTTTGTGCTAACAGATAAACTGAGCAGTTCCATGTTACTCCCACATGAATGGTCTTTTAGTCAATCCATGGTAGAAATGATTTTTCACCAAAGAGGTCAACTTTGCTTCTCTCTTCAGTACCAAGTGCAGCAGGTTCTTTGCCCTGATTCCCTAAGAGGAAAGCCACCAAGAGATGATGTAGTTCACAACTGGCCCTCCAGTCTGTTGTATGCCTTCCCTTCCACTCCTCTCATCCCCAAGTTCATTCAGAAAGCATTACAATGGAATAGTAAAGTTATCCTCATTGGCCCATTCTGGCCTTGCCAGGTATGGTTCACCTTCTTTTGGCCTCAACTATTTCACCATCCCTGGGTGCTGGATCCTTTTCAGGACCTTCTGTCTCACCTGTCCAGACTACCTCACTTGGACAGACAATCTCTCAAATTAAAGGCATGGTTTCTCCACTGCCATTCATGGCTAGAAGTTCCAGGCTTTCTTTCCCTGTTTGCTACATTCTAGTATCATCCCAAAGGCCTCTACCGAAAAATTATGAAAGTAAATGGAAAAGGCTTTCTATCTGGGCCCATTAGAGACATTTAGATCCCTATTCTGCAGAGTCTTGCTATTCTGGATTTCCTAGCCTCAATTTTCAGCAATGGAGCTAGTTATTCAACTGTCAGGGTACCTTGAGGCCATCTCATATTTCCACGTAGGCATCGGTCATTCGTCTCTAGTTTCCTTAAAATTGTGCAGAGCTTTCCTTAAATTACCTTGCTGCTTCAGCCCCCAAATAAGGATCCTGTCCCTCGGTGGGACCTTATGCTAATTCTTCAGGCCCTTACTCAGCCCCCCTTTGAACCCTCAGCAAGGACAGAGTTGAAATTCTTGTCATAGAAAACCCTTTCTAGTCTCCTTTCACCTCAGCTAGACTGGTTTCCAAACTCTAAGCACTCTGTTCTCAGACACTTTATCTGATTTTTCACAGGAATAGGGTATCGCTTTGTATTATTACCTAAAGTGGTGTCAGAAGCTAACCTCAACCAGTCAGTTAACTTGCTAGACTTTTTTCCAACAAGGGAGAGTATATGCTTCATTTATTGGATGTTCATAGCTTAGATTTTACATTCACAGAACTAAAGACCTAAGGAAATCAGAACAGCTGTTTGTATCCTTTTCCAAAGCCAGATTAGCCACAGCACTGGCAAAAGTGACACTAGAAAGATGGCCCTGGTTGTATTACCTTTATTTACAAGAGCAAAGGTCTGTCATTACCCAAAAATCCTAAAGTACACTCCACCAGGTCTATGGCTACATCATCCTTTTTTGGTCTAAAGCATCCATAGATTACATCTTTGCAGCTGTTACATGGTCCAGGGCTCGTACCTTTATAGCTCATTATTAATCGAATATATTATCAAGAAACAGGGCAGCTTTTGGCTTCACGGTACTCTGGAATGTCCTTCCTTGAGGAACACCCAAGTTTACTCTAGCTGGGGACTCTGTCCCATCAGTTGAGGAATTGACAAAAAAGGCATCATCAGGTATTGAGTTATGTACTCACCATAACTCTGCATCTGTGTTGTTTTTATCCTTCCTTAACTTCTCACCCACCATTCCCCCTTCCTTTTTGTCTAGTTCTTGGTATGATTTCCTGATCTGCTGTGTGGCCTCCAGACTTCTCCTCCTTTGATTCTTCCATTTTCCACCTTTTCACCATCTGTGTTCTTAAACTCAGAAATTACTATTGGTAGATTTTCCTTTTTACATTGTGATTATCTAAGTAGAGGGCAAACTCAATCTGAGGTATCTCAGGAGTAGATGGGGGATTATGATTAAAGGGAGGAACTTGAGCTATGGAGTCCAGAGTTTATAAAGTGGCTGAGGATGAATCCAAGGTCGGATCTGAGACCCATCAGTTGAGGAAGGATGATAACAGATAACACAAATGCAGAGTTATGGTAAGTACATAACTATAGTTTTTTGACTGTGAAATATAACATATTGATAGATCAAATTGCTCTTCATGCCCTAGTCTCCTTGAGGCTGGACTAATGTAATGCTTTTTGCCTGGGACCTCATAACATTGAGTTGAAGTGCTTATGAATAATATGCAGAATTGCGCTGCAAGGTTGTTACTAGAATGTTAAACATGTTCTGTAGAGCCTACATTGGCTTTCCTGTGAGTTGCATGTACATTTGTAAGGGTTCATGGCCCACTTCCCTACCCAGGTTTTGATCTCAGCCTCCAAGCGGTTGTTGGCAGTTCCACTGGTGTGTCTTGAAATATCTGGGAATTGTTTGTTTTCTCATAGGTCTCAACCTGTTGAGGCCAATGTGGAACACAGACCCTAGCAATGTGTGACAAGCAGTCAAAATGTGGTACACCCTATTTTCGAACTGTGCGAAAACGCACCATTTCTATGGGACCTGGTTGAAGTGGGCTTTCTGACAATGGCTCGCAAGGGTAGTTAGCTTAGTACTAACGTATGAACCTATGTTAGTGAATACTGTATATTTTTAAAATTCAATAGGACACACGTCAAATAAAACAAAGTCAGCAAAAACCATTGATAGAGTGCAATATACAGTGTGGTTCAGAAAGCAGTGACCCATTTCCATTAATTATGGTGCATACAACCTGGTGAAGATACTCTTGCCTTCATAAGCAAAAAGACTACATTTTGTATCGTGGTCAAGTTAGCTAGGCAGCTGCTTAACCCTAGTTCCTTTATTCATGTTGGTCATAAGTAAATTCTTTCTACTTGGCTTCTCTCCTATTCTTCCAAGTTATGATTCACCCCCATGCCGGGCACAAAAATACCTGCATCTTCTCCCTTACTCTGTTAACTCCAGTCATTTAGGTTCATAGATTCATACTAGACTAACTGCGTTTGTGGGTCATTGTAAGTCTAGCCAATTACCCCAAGTGAGAATCAAACCCTGCACTGTGTGTCTGTAAGGTAAACACCTTAACCATTAAGCCAACCTCCCACCCTTTCCACCATTTCTTCCATTCTATTCTAAAATATCTCAATACTTTTGCTTTGAGTGCCTGTAGACTTCACTTCACTGTTGTCCTGCATACAACAGACATCTTAAGGCCACCAAATGCTTAAATGCTAGGTGTGATTACTAGCCAAAGTCTCCTCTATGCATTACTCTTATGCAGAAATAAATAATCCAACTGACTTTTATATAAACTGGTCATTTCAACTGCAATACAAGCCAACCACTTGTCTGCAAGGTTTATAAAAGCAATTTGTTAAATGCTGTACGCGAAATAAGGCAGTTCAGTAGGATGCTAAGGCTATTACGATACAAGATATTTCTGAGAGTACCAAATATGCATTTCAAATGGTTCCATTTTACTAGGCACACTTCTAGAAGTACAATAATCCGTGTAAGCTTAGGCTTCATTAATGGATTGTCTAACTCATTCCAAAACAGAAAAAAAAGATATAAAAGTTAAGACTATAAATTATCAGTTTTGCCTACAGACCAGGGACAACGATCTTTTTGATGTGTAGTATCAAATATTCTAGATGACTGAGTGAAGCAGGCTGAGGAAACCGTTCTGGGAGAGGAAGTGAAACTCAAAGTTCATTTTTTAAGGCTATGTTATCTCAACTATTTGCTCTCTTCACAACAATCATTTTTTTAAAGAATGTTTAACATATTAAGTAGAAAAACAAATTTGCAAGAGTCACGACGAATTAGTCACTGGCACTTTTGAAAATTATCAAACTTTGTAATATTTTTCATTACTTACATGCTATTTGAATGGAAACATGATAGCACAGTAGAGAATAGGGCTCATCAGCTGTACCCTGGCAGCATTACCAGCAAGTAGGAGCTTTCAATGAAAACAAGATCACATCAGCATATCTATCTCCAGGAGAGCATTCACACTTGGAAAAATAATAATAACAATAATACTAGATGTGTAGCTATTGGTCTGAACTGAGTACAACCTTACGAAAATATAAACAATGCAGTTTTTTACTTTCCTGCTCATAGTGCTCCTTTAATTGATGCAGACAGTGTTTTACTATAATAACACGGTTGGCACCTACTTTGAATGATGGCCTTTACAACTGCAAAGTACACTCAAACATATGTAAGACCTATTACAGAACCTTGCAAACTAAACCAGATTTGTATATGATCAACCACAATTTGAGTTTCCTAACGCACAAGTATACGCGTTCGTTTCTTTGTCACTATCCTACCTCTTACCCATTTATCCAGAGAGACCTACGCCAAAGAACCAGTCCCATGATACAGATCCAAGCTAAGCTGCTCAAGGCTCAGCTTCTCTTGCCGGAAGTGCCCAAGATACCTCTGCAGCGGGTACCTGCATGCTCGTTTCTTTATGGACTTGGAAAAAGGCCACTGCATTTCTTTTGATGTTTTTATTATTTTTTATTCATGCTATTTTAGCTAGTCTGTGACATTTCCTTGTCAAGACTAAGTCCCCACATCACAAGGATATAGTCCTTCAGTGAAATGATGTGCTGTCCGTATTACTCCATTACGTAAAAGATCTAAATTACTTGACTGGCTTGTATATTTTGATGCCAGTTGGCTATAACTGCGATATACAAGCTAGTCAAAAGTCACAAAGCGGAGCAATGGCTGCTCATTTTGGGAGAGTGGGCTTAATCGGTTATAAATGCGTAGCGTTCCGCACAATCCGGAGCACTTGGCTGCTCAGTATTTTCTTGTCAGACCGCTGCCTCATGGCTTTGGGAGTGCCCATCACTGGCTGGTTTCGGGAGGGCATTTATCTTTTTGATATGGCATTTGACTGGATAGGATGAATGAATAAATATATGCATTTAATTGCTAATTATAACATTACCTGTTTATTTCTATGTTGAGAGTAATTTTCAGACTATTGTTTCAGCTGATGTTATGGAGGTTTTGTGAAAATGCCTTAATAAAGTTAAAGCTGAAGTTCATGGCTGCATCAGTAGTCTAGACTTAAAATAAGGAAAGATATCCTTTACAGCTACTAATTGGGAGTTCTCATCAAATTATTTATCTTTATCCTGAAAAACAAGCTGTTGATATTAGCAGTTAACTGTTTCATGACCCCATTCGGAATAAGGTTGATGACTTTAAGGCCATTATATTTTTTATTCTACTGATTTTAGTGGCTAGTTCTCAACTGCTGTAACCCTCTGGTTTAACTTAGATGAAGTAGTAGTGTACTCAGTCTTCAATTTTGTTAGACAGACTTGAGTGCAAATACATTCAGCTAAATAAAATCTCTTGTATCATCGTTGTCCTGTTGCCTTGCCCCAGAGCAATCAAATTTTAACACCTATCTCTTGCAGATCCTCCCATTCCTTCTCCACCTTCTCTAAGCTAAAAGACTTGCTTAGATTTACAGTGCCATATACTCAGCCTGTATTATATCAATTACTGCAGAAACAATTCCTCTAACTTTGTTTCATTGTAACCATCAGGAAATTCTCTGAGAAAAATTCTGCACAAACGAAAAAGTAACCTTTGTTTTAATTTTTATCTGTCCATAAACTATAGCTTTTGCTGAAAAATAGCTTCCATATAATCATCACCCACAGTTAGCATTTGACCTCAACTGTAAGTATCCTTCCTGGTTGTCGTAGTTGCCACATTACCCATTCCTTCTAGCATGTGGACACAAATTGTACCAAAATCACCCAGGGTTTCTCACATGATCTCTTTGATATGAGCAGCAGCACCCTGGTAGCCTTCTCAATCTCTGGTGACAATTTTGCATCCCTGTCCATGATGCCACCCATTTTAGTCCAAGCTCTCTTTTCCTTGCATCTGAGAAAGATGAAAACAATATGTTTATATATAATGTGTGTAGCTTCACTCTTGATTCCTATTTCAGAAAATTCTCAGGCTCAAGATTTGCACTGTGGACATAGTCTGTTGCTTCCCTGCCTTCTCCCAAAAATGATTGCAGTACTATTTTGGAAAGAAAGATGAAGAACCCTGGATGTTGTTCGTGTTTCACTGTTGCAGTCATCACATTTGGGTTATCCCTGGAGGGTAGCCCTCGGCCGGCCCGAATACCATAGGCTTAGTATTTCTGCGTCGGTTGCTGTCGCTTCAGGACTGATGTCAGGTCATCAGAAGTATAAAGTAAGGCAGCTGACACCATTACATCAGTCTTTCTTGCCGTGGAGCCCAAAGCAGAAGCAGTTCACACGAGTGCCAGTTGGCCACTACCTGAGTTTTGTCTACCGAACTGAAGTTAAATTACAGTACTTTCTGGGAAAGAAAGATGAAGAACCCTAGTTCATCAGCCATAGAACTTCTGGTGGATGCCTTCTGTATACCCTCATGGAGTGACAAGCCCTCCTAGCAATTTTTCAGGGCATAATTCTTTGTGATCTCTCTAGTCAAGTCCCAGAGGCTTTAGTACATTTCTGTTGTGCTGCCTGATGATGAATCCAAGGTTTCAGACAGACTTAGAGAATGTCCTGCCACTTTGGGATTGAGGCTTCTTAACTGTCTGTCTATTCTGTCCCACCTGTGGTCTTCTGTTGTGGGACAAGTTCTTGAAAACCTGGCAGATATCTTTGATTCTAAGATATAGGAGGTTCTGGAAATGACCTTAACTTTGGCTTTTTTGTGAGGGTGTCACATAACTCTGCAGCTTTGATTCTCTGAATCGGACCATAGGCTGAAGAATGTGTCCGCACTGTACATTGTGACTCGGGTTGTCATCCTTTAAGGAGTGAGTTCAGACAGGCCATTCTATATGCTTCCTTTTTGGAGGGCTGGATTTGAATAACCTCTTTGAGCAGGCTTTGAAGGACAGGATTGACTACCTACAAAAGAGACATGCATTGAGAACTGTGGAAGGTCTGTACAGCATCCCTTCTCTCACCTTCTTTGTTGTCTTTTAGGGCACCCCAGCTTTCCAGGAAGAAGATCTTCAATAGGAAAAGTAGGGTCTCCAAGCATCAGTCAGTTTTTCTTCCTCAGTCTTCTCTCTACATGGTCTGAGAGAGTAAAGAAT
Source organism: Protopterus annectens (assembly GCF_019279795.1). Taxonomy (NCBI): domain Eukaryota; kingdom Metazoa; phylum Chordata; order Ceratodontiformes; family Protopteridae; genus Protopterus; species Protopterus annectens. Next base: position 123,155,898 of record NC_056732.1, read on the forward strand.
CCACCAGGTATTTAGAAAGTTCATTAAGACCTGCTTCTCTGATGTCGTCTTTCTTCAAAACTTTTATAACTGCCTCAAGGATTTCAGTTTTCTAGTACCCAATAAGTGAGCTTGGCTTGCATCTCTCAGCATCTAAGGCATTAGCTTCAGATGTTTTTGTTTGGTAATTTTTCTGAAATGGGACACTCCTAAATCATGTTTCAGTTTAATATGCCATATCCGTCTGCCAGTACAGCACCCACAGTTTTGATTACCCTGCAGGAATGGCTGTGAGCGATTTGTTCTCCAAGTTTTCAGATGCTTAAAAAACATCACCACCAACAGGTAATTTGTAGACATGGTTACATTTAGACATGTTTTAGACCTTTTCGTTCTTTTCCAGAAAAAAAGCTTTACTCAGTAACCAAGTGGTGTTTGCAGAATTATTGTAATAGATAGATGCACATTATATTCCTCCAAAGGGCCACAGATCCTGTCCTTCCTCCTACTAGACAGAGAAGGAAAGTTTTTCTTGTTCTGAAGGGGCAGGATCCTTTCATTTAATTCTGGACCTCAACAGGTTCAGTTAGCACATTGGGTAGGCCAGAATCCGTATGGTAGTTTAGGGGGCGAGACATTTCCTGAATTCAGGATCCTTGAGTGTTGTTGAATAAGATGGCCATTTTGGGACACATCATTGTCAGATGTCCTTACAGAAAGTTCATTTATTTTTACCTTTGCAGACTTCACTTGCAGAAAAAAGTCAGATTTTTTTTTGGCTATTCTTCAGCGCCACCCTCCCAGAAAATTGTATTTTTTTTTTACTCTCTTAGATTCTTTCCAACAATTACCCAGTATATAAAGCCACCAAGGTGAGATGTAATTGGTGTGTACTAACTATATTGCTAGATCTATGCTGAGTTCTGATTATCTTCTCTATCCCTTTCTATTCTCAGCACCCTTTCCAGACAGCAATAGTTTCCTGCAACTTGGGCAGATGTATAGTTTTATTTTCTAGTCTTTTATTTCTTTACCTTTTGGGTTTTGCTCATTCATTGGACTGGGTGGGTGAAGAGGGGTGTGAACTATGGAGCACATCAGCTTGACTTTCATTCTTGTTCTGATGCATGGCATATCAGCTGCACTAGTTGGAGGTGTATTTGCCCTCTTCATTGTAGGTAAAGTTTGAACTATGTTGAGAATGGGTTATCAGACGAGGATATCTCTACATTTAATCAATGCAGTTGGCCTCCGTGTACATAAGCTGATATGATTAGTATGTATCTGTTTATTTTTTTTTGAACTAGTTCATTGAGTTACATGACTTTTTTTCCAACACTTCAGGTCAAAAGAAGCTATTTTGCATACTATGGATGAATACATGCAATTAAGTTATTTTGTAGAAGAGGCTAAACACACAGTGTCTGAGCATCGTTTTCTTCTTAGAGCAAAGCAGGATTTAGCTCAGTGGCCCGTCTTGGATGATATACAGTTGTGTTCACGTGCTCTTCCCTTCAGGCATTTTTTTTTCTCTGATGCTGCCTTGTTTGGGTATACAGTCTTCCTCTCTCTGCACTGGTATACTAGGAGATCACTAGATCATTCCTAGTCCATGAACCCACCACTTTTTTTGCCACTTGTGCATTTCCTGACTTACATCAAAGGAAGGTTTTTTCTTTTCTTTTATTTATTGCTAATCAGGTAGGTGGGCTGATCCATGTATCATTTTCAGCCATGACCTGAGGCCATTAGGAAAAAAGTACATACTACCACAGAAGCAGCATTCACTAATACATAATAATAATATAAGAAAGGGAGCAGTATATAGCACTGAAATGGTGGTTTCTGTAGAATATTACAGTAGGGTGTAGCAGACATTTAATTTTCAACATTGGAAAACAGATTCAAGAAGAGAATTTGAATGTAGTTAACTATAGGAGAGCATTGCAGTGATATGCACAGTATTAGGGAGCACATGCAGTGGTAGCATTTAAGGAAAGTCACATTATTAATTTAAGGGAGTTATATTTATGGTAAACGGTTATGGCAGCTATAGTAAGGTCTGGCTAGATTAACAAGTGTCATGGAATCAGTGATAGTTGTAGGCAGAATTTAAGTATTCAGGCAATTTCTTTCTTAAAAACCGTAACAATCTGGACAATTTCTGATGGTGTGAGGGAAGAGTGTTCCATGTGTCAGAGAAGATTTTAGTGATATGTTTTCACAGTGGACAGACTAAATGAAGACTTTTATTAGGCTTTGAGCTTATTGGTCCTGTGACTTTACTTTCATACTTAGCTTGTTGAGTGGAGTAGGACAGTCTAACTGTAAAAGTGTTAACATCATTGATGACAGTGAAAAGGAGTTGCATGTTGTAACTAAAAGGCAGTAGCTGTGGGGTTCTCTATGGTCTGATAGTAGGATTATGCAGCATATTTGACTATGGTTTGTACAAGGATAGTACTTTGGGAGTAGTTAAAGTCAACCAGGGTTGGACATACTGGATTCTGAAGATTATGTTGAGAGTATTTATGATCTCCATAGGTTATGAGGCTAGAAAGTTTATAGTTTGGCCCAAGCTGTTTAACTACTTTATTCACAGAAGGGTTGGACTGATCTCTAAACAAAAGGATTGGAACCAGCCATACAAAATAATGTAATTTTTGGGGGAGAGGTTCAGATTCAAAATAGTTAAGGCATCCTTTAGCCCCTGGGGTGTGATTATAATTGCTGATCTTTTTTGGGGGCTTTTCTGTAACTTGAAAATCTGGCAGTAGTATAGAGTCCTACCACAACTGCGAATTAAACTACAAGACTATAATTCCATCATAGTCCATGTAGTTATAAATTACTTGAGATGTACCTCCCTGCACTATATGAAGAGAGACACTATGGGGCTTTAAGACCATGGCTTAGGCTGATATGAGCCTAACATTATTCAGCATTTTACCATTACAGAGGATGATGCCACAATATGAGCAAAAATGATTAATTTCAACAACTGGCTGTCTTTGTGGTGTCATTCTAAGGGGATCCAGTATTCGTGAGCTAGGGAGGCCACAGTTAACAGACCACGTTGCTTTGCCAAGGATGGTCTGCACCTTTCCCCTGTAGGTTTTCGAATACTGGCTAATACATTATCCATCCCTGTGGTGCCTTTTTTAGGCAATGCCATATTGACAAACCTACCAACATAGCAAAAATCAACTAAACAGAGCCCCATGGTGTTATTGCTCAAATGCCAGAAGCCTAAATACAAAACTACACCCCCTCTAAGATTTACTCACACCCTAGAATATAGACACCTGTGCAGTTACTGTGACATGGTTTAATGTAAGAGAGTACCCTGGCAGTGCAAGGTTTCAGTGCTTTCAACACTTTTAGACCATTAGCTGCACAGACGAGGGCTAGTGGTGAAGGTGTTTGAGTATATATCAGTAACAAGCATACCTGTAGGGTGGTCAAACAGGATGACATTCTGTCATTCATCTATGTGCAGATTGCTATAGACAAAATAATGTACCATATCCTAGCCAAATCTAGGTCACCTTCAATGTCCCAAGAAGCTGATTGCAAACTGGAGGCAGTTATTGAATTCCCCCAAGACAAGAACACCCTTCAGGAAGTTCTAATATAGACAAACACTTGGTGTCAAAGGCATGGCTTAAAACTCAGTGCCAAGAAATGCGTTACAGTACCGTTTGGGAAGTCGACCAGCCCTGGTAACTACACTATCAATAAAATACCACTAAAAGTTGATTCACTAGTCAGGGATCTGGGAATTCATGTAGATAGTAACCTAACCTTCAACCAACATGTGTCCAACGTAGTAAGAAAATCCTATATTTATTTATTTTATTTTATTTTATTTTATGTTATTTTGCATTTGTTGACCGGGAGAGTCCAACTGGATTACAAGTCCATTTTCAGTGGAGGCCTGGGGAGAAAAGCTCCAAGAGCACAATTTTTTTTTTTTTTTTTTTTACAAAACATAGTTTTAAGAACAGATTTTGACATACAATTTCCATAGAAGAGACTTTGACATACATATTAACTAACCGATAGGATACATTCATTCTCTACAATATAATATTAAATTTTAGAAGATATTCCTAAGTTTAGGATTCCTGTGATTGCTTTTACTCTGATAGTAAATCTGAGAGACGTAGAGTAAGGCTTCGAGAGAGCAGATGATGCTTGCTATAGTTGATTAGGATAACAAATTGATTTACTATATGTCTTCACCTGGTTTTAGTTGAGAAGGATAACAAATTGATTTACAATATGTCTTCTCCTGGTTTTAGTTGAGAAGGATAACAAATTGATTTACAATATGTTTTCTCCTGGTTTTAGTTGCTTATGGAAAGCACAACATTGTTCGGGTAGTTTTCCCTAACTGCTGGAGAGATGGGATAAGCAATAGATTAACAGTCTTAAGTGGGTACAGTACTATGATTGATTGGCTTAGCAGAGTTACTTAAGTTAGGTGAAGTGTTCTAATGAGACATTAGCCATGGGGATACAGGAGCACAGTTGATTATTCAAAAAGTGAGTTTTAACAAGTTTCTTGAACTGTGATGGGGATTTGTTGTCAGTTATGTGGGCAGGAAGGGAGTTCCAGGTTTTTGCTATACAGTGGCTGTAGAGAGACTTATCAGCTTCATTGTTATATTTGGTTACTTTGAGGAGGTTTTGTGTGCTAGACTTCAAGGGCCTAGTGGTTGTATAGGGTTGCAAAAGATTTTGTAGGGCTGGGGTGTTATCAGAGTTATGTATTATTTTGTGGGATAGTGATAGTTGATTGAGTTGAAGTAGTAGTGGTAGCTCTAGCCAGTTGAGTTTTTTTAGGCATTCACAGTGATGTGTTCTGATGGAAGAGGTTGTAGTGAATTCGGCTATCTTATTATAACAACTATCAAGTTTGTTTAGGTCGGATTTGTGGAGATTTGTAAGCATGGGAGAGGCATAAAGTAGGGTGGATAGTAGGTGAGTCCTTAATATTGTAGTTTTGGAGTGGTCAGTTAGGAACTTTTTATTGCAATATAGTAGGCCAAGTTTTTTATGTACTTTTTTATGGTTATAGAAATATGTAGGTCAAATCTAAGTTGATTATTTCAACCCCCAAGAGTTTGGTATGATTTGTGGGGGTGATTGTGGTCTTGTTAAAGGAGGAGATGAAGAAAGAATCAGTGGGAGGTGTGGCTCTGTGGGAACTAAAGAGTACTAGCTTTGTTTTACTTGGATTCAGAATGAGCCTTTGGTTTGTAATCCAAGTTTCTGCTAGGGAAAAGCATTCTTGTGTTAGGGAGTGAAGGATGTCAATTGATTTGGCTGCACATATTATGGTGGTATGATCTGCATATTGCACTATTGAGGCTTTAGGAATACTGTTTGGGAGCTGATTGGTGAAGAGGGTAAAAAGAAGTGGCCCCAGGATGGAGCCTTGGGGTACTCCTAGGAAGACTGGTAGGAAGGGGGAGAGTTGGTTTTGCCACATAACAGCTTGTTTCCTTCCCTCTAGGTAGTTTTTGAACCAGGAGATGGCAGGGGTGGTAAAGTTTAGAGTTGCTAGTGAAAGAAGGAGTTTATTGTGGTTAACCATATCGAATGCTTTGGACAAATCAAGGAAGATGGCAATGAGTCCATTGTTTCTGTGAGTATTGACAATGTTGGTGAATTCTGTTAGTGCGGTAGTGGTGCCATGGAAGGGTCTAAAGCCATGTTGTTGGGTTGCTATTAGATTATTTTCTAGGAGATATTTCATTAGTTGCTTGTGTATTACCATGTCTAAAATTTTAGATAAAGGGGGTAGTATGGCTATAGGGCGGTAGTTATTGAGTTCCAGGGATGTTCCTCCTTTATGTAGAGGGACGATATGTGATATTTTCCTTAGCTTGGGTACTATACACTCGAAGATGGATCTGTTAATTAGGATGGAGACAGGATATGATATGGCTTCTGCAGCCAGGTAGAGGTATTTAGCGGGTAATTTATCTGTGGCTACAGATGTTGGTTTGAGCTTGCAGAGTAGTTTTTCAATAGATTTGGTTGGTTCTGGGTGGAAGCTGTTAGGTGGGTTGGGGGTTGGATTTGCAGGGGTGGGGTGTTGTCATAGGGTTGGTTGTTTGCAAGGGTCTGGATAGTTTCTGTAAAGTATTTATTAAATTGAATGAAAAACAAGTAATCTCCATGGTATCCCCAAAGTCTGAAAACAACCCACTAAAGTGTAGTGGGTCCAAAAACAAAAAAAAAAATAATAGAAAATATATAATTATACAGCATTACTAAGTATTCGAAAGTAATCCAAGCAAGGCAGGCAGTGTGTTTCCAGTCGAAAATCCTTTATTAAGTACACAGATTTGAGCTGCTTAAAGAAAGAGTGAAAGGATATGAGCAGTCCATTAAAGAAAGAAAGATTAATAAAATGAAACGAGATCAACAGGACAAAGATGATCCTGGGAGACTTACTAGGAGGTACAATAATAATAGCAACAACAACAGAATAACCAACAACAGACAAGGTTTTAGTTATTACAGGGGATGTAAGGGAAAGTATAACCGTGCCAGCAGACCTCAACGGAATTTTCCCAGGGGAGATCCTCACACAAAACCAGACAGGGGCACAATACAGGACCACCAGGAGACTGCCCCCCCAACATCTCATTCCCCACAATCCCAATCCCCTCTGGCTATCAACACTCCACAGAAGCATTTGACATCACAGAAGGATCAGGACAGGAACATAAGCTACAGCAGCAACCAGAACTGACAGAGAGTTCTACAGGACGAATTACAGGACAACCGGGACCACAAACAATCCAGCTTCCAGGAGCAGCAGCACCTTCACAGAGACCAGTTTCTTCAGGAAGACCAATATCAACAATACAGACATCAACCACCACACCAATACCAAAGCCAGCACCAGTACCAGAACAAGATTGACAACCACCACAAGAGCCCCAGAGCTTGGCCCTCTTACCAGGTTCCCCCATACCACAGCCACAGCGAGGAATACTACTACAACCCACGAGATTCCAGAAAGCAGAGGAGGAATTCCAGAGGTCTCATACTCTATCCACAAACTCCCAGGGAGACAGGAGAACCAAACAGTGGACAGGGGTGAGGGAAATACAATACCTGGGCAATCCCGTGTGGAACCCCCGACTATAAGCAAGGTTCAAGGCTCAGACTGAGGAACCAGCCACAATAACAGGTACAATAACAACAATAACAGGTGCCACAATAACAGGTGCTCCACTTATCTGGAATCAGTCTGTTAAAGCACTGACTGAAGAGGAAAAAAGTGTGTTGTCCAAAGGACATACTTTTGTACCAAGCTGCAAGAGCGAGGTTGCTCAGGTACTGATGGACCTTAAAATGTTTGTGAGGAAGCTCAACTTAAGGGTACAGTTTCATGGCAAAAGTAATGACACTGAAAATAAGCCTATTGATGAAACTATAAAAAGGCCTAGCAGCTATTGTCCACCACTACATCAAACACTAGCTGCTTTCGAAGTGAAATTTAAGATGGATATCAGGAAACTGTTTAAAAAACCTCCTAAGAAAAAAAAAACTTGATAACTTAACACAGGGAGAAAGAAAAGCATTGCTTGAGCTAGGCAATGATAAATCCAGGCGTGTAATGAAGGCAGACAAGGAGGAGGTATACTTGTGACTGATACCACTAGCTACAACCAAAAGATAGAGAACATGCTGGAGGATAACAGATTTTATGAGTTATTTACCATGGATGACATTAAAAAGAACATATGATTTATGGAAAACTAATCTCACCACATTATGGGAAGAAAAACTTATTACTGAAAATCTTTATAATTATTTATGGAGTCCATGCCCACGTTTACCTTACTTTTTTGGAATACCAAAGCCACACAAGAACAGAGAAGACCCACCATATAGACTGGTGGTAGCAAGTGGGGCTTCCCTTACTGAAGCCACAGCCATTTACCTTGATTACTTGCTGAAACCTCTAGCAGAAAAGAATAAGTCATATATAAGATTCAATGGATTTTTTGAGGAAAATAAAAAAACATTACAGTGGAAGCTGACAGTATTTTATTAACTATTGATGTGGAATCCTTGTACACAGTGCTCCCTCACAATTACTGTATAACAGCAGCTATGGAGTCTTTTAAGAAACATAATCAGGGTACACAGGCACAACTGCAAAAGTTAAGCAAGCTCATTAATGTTGTACTGGACTTCAGTTTCTTTACTTTCAATGGCAAACACTACAACAAAAAACTGGTATAGCAATGGGGGCTGCCATGGCTCCCAGCATAGCTAACATAGCCCTGGGCAAATGAGAGGAGGACTTTGTGTTAAACAACACAGACTACATGCAGCATATCACATGCTATTTACGTTTTATTGATGACATCTTTATTGCGTGAGAAGGTGACACCTTGCAGCTTGGAGATTTTATCACTTAACTCAATCAAACAACCCCCTTCCTGAAGTTTACCTCTTCCCATAGCTGTACTTCAACCACTTTCTTAGATATGCAGATTTCCAAGGACACCAACAATAACAGAATCACCACTGATCTATTCAGAAAACCAACGAGGGTTAACTTATTACTCCACAGTAAAAGTCTACATCCTACAAAAGCCAAGTATAATGTAGTGAAGTCCCAAGGCTATAGATTAGCTAGAATTACCACAGAGATAGAACCATTTTTGAGAAATCTGAACAACTTAGAGAATGATTTTCTAGTGAGAGGTTATGAAAGTCAGATGTTAAAAAACATCCTGGAACCCATTATAGAACTGAAAAGGACTGAAGCACCTTCACTCAGCCTCCCCAATAGAAAAATGTTAAGTAATTCCACAGAGAATAACAAATGCAAAAATAGCTGCATCCTGACGTACACTGTGGATTATCACAGTATCAAAAAGATTATTGAAGAAAACTGGGACATTGTCACAGGAAACCCTTTTCTGATTAACATCTTAAGTGAAGCCCCATCATTTGTTTATAGGAAGGCCAGGAACATTAGAAGTTTTGTTAAATTTAAACTTAGACCATATGAGAAAAGCACTAAAAGATGTGAAACTAATTGTACATTTTGTATATTTATACAGCAAGGTGATAGTTTTTATTGCCCTTATTTAAAGAAAATCATTAAAACCAGTGCAGGGGGTGACTGTAATACTAAAAAAGTAATTTACAGAGCACAGTGCAATGAATGTGATGCATTCTATGTGGGCAAGACTGTAAATAAACTCAAGCGTAGGATTTCATGTCATCTGTCAGAAATCCGCTCTGGATGTAAAAATAATGCACTAGCCAAACACCTTTCTCTTCATAAAAGACACACAGGTTTTAAGTTCCAGATCCTGGATCGCATTGACATGGGTGATCTTGAAGGAGACTTCCCAAATATTCTGGAGAAACATTAACTCATGTGGCAATTAAAGCTGAACTCTTTTAGGAAGCCTGGACTAAACTACTACTGTTCAATTAAAAGTGCACTGGAAATTAGAAAATTGCCACATTGTTTACATGACTAATTGTATTTTATTTTATTCTACCAGTTGGTTTTAAATACTGTTTTAAATCAGTTGTAATTTAAGTGTATATTTTGTTTCCATCATCATACATGTATTTTTTCTTATTTTTATTTTTTACTGGGTTTTTTTTTCCACTTTATTCAAAATGATGTGTAATAACAATACTAACTAATTATGCAATTTTATATATTTTTATAGATTGTTTTAGGGTTCTTGTACACAGACCTGAAGAAATGCGATCTTTGTTAACAATACGTTATGAAAATAGAAATTGATTTTTACATGCAAAATGTATATATATATATATATATATATATATATATATTTATTTATTTATATATTTTTTTTGATTGCCAAATGAACTAAGGTTGATATATTTCCAACCATGTTGGATAAAATCACAGACTTAATAATCTACTTAATAATCTGGTTAAATAAGAGGTACAGCATCATTACTAATTTTATTTAAAGTACATAAGGGTTATATATTATTATGACAGCTACTAAGTAGGGCAGGACCAGCTCAAATGTCACACTGATGGATGAAGTGATGTGAATTTAACATGTGTGCCAAAAACACTTTGTTTTACAGCACAATAAACCACTCCCATGCCTGATAAAAAGTATATATATATTTAGAAAGCTTGTGAGGAAATGATTACTCTATTTTTGTTTTACTTGGATCGCTTGTCTGTGTACTTAATAAAGGATTTTCGACTGGAAACAGACTGTCTGCCTTGCTTGGATTACTTTCAAATATTCAGTAATGCTGTACAATTATATATTTTCTATTATTATTTTTTGTTTTGTTTTGTTTTGACTTAAGATGATTTTAAGTTTGCTACTTCTACTACTATTGTCTGATTTGATTAATATACAGTGATTAACTAGAAATATATGGACTGAAAATCTTTCACACAGAAAAGTTTCTTACACTGTTTTATTAAATTGAATGGGGATTTGGGGTTGGGGTAGTTGTTTTACCTGGTTGTAGAATAAAGTTAATTGCTGCCCAAAATTTTTGTGGGTTGTTCCTGTGCTTATCCTGTAACTTTTGGTAGTAAGATGTTTTGTCTGTTTTGGTGAGTTTTTTGGCTTTGTTACGTAGTTCAACGTATATTTGTTTTTTCAGTTGGGATTTACTGTTAAGGTAGTTGGTCCAGGCCTTGTTTCTTTTTTTGAGGAGGGATTTTGTGTCTGGGGTTAACCAAGGGGCATATTTAGTTTTAATTCTTGTTGTTCTGGAGGGGGCGTAATGGTTGAGTGTTTAAGAAGGTAGTAGTGAAATACAGTACAGCTTCATCAAGAGGTAGTTTTTTTTTTTGGGGGGGGGGTCCAGTTGCACATTTTTAGGTCGTTTATAAAGCTGGAGCGGTTAAACTGTTTTGTGTTTCTAATTAGGCACGTAGATATTTGGGTCTTTTGTGGTGATTTTGATCTGAGTAAGAATGTGGCTTGGTGTGGTCACTCAGGGTGTCTGGTTGACACTCTGGTAGGGATATCAGTGATGGGTGGGATACGAGTATCCAATCTAGAGTGGATTGGTGTTTGGTTCTCTTGTCTGTTCTTGTGGGGGAAGTGATGAGTTGGGTTAGGCCATGTAGGTTAATATGGGAGAGTGGGTTATGACTGGAACAGTTTTCCCAGTCAGTATTAAGGTCTCCTAATACTATGCTTTCCTGGGGGAGGGAGTTAGATATCCATTTCTAGGAGTCTTTCTGTAATGGGGATATTGTTACCTGGAGGGATGTAGCATCCTATGATACAGATGCGTTTACTATCATTAAGTTTTAGTTTTGTTAGAGTGAGTTCAACTTTGAGGTCTGGGGTTGTTATGTCTACTTTCTCAAGGATGAGGTGAGATTTATACACTGTAGCAACACCCCCCTTTTTTTTTTTACCTATTCTATCACTACGAATTATATTGTAACCTGGTGGAGTGATTTCATTGTTGTGGTTTCCTGGTTTAAGCCAAGTCTCTGTTCGTATGATTATCTCAAGCTGATAAGAGGAGAGTAGTGCATGAAGGTCGTGGACTTTGTTTAGTATATTTCTGACATTTAAATTTAAAATGAGGAGTGTAGATTTGTCTCGGTGGACTAGGGTATCATTCAGGTTGAGGGCTGGGGCTCCTAAATTTTGTGGGCCTGGGTTTGGGTGTATATCACCGCAGCTAATGAGTTGGGTTCTGAGGTAAAAATAGAGTTTGAGTAGTTTGTTTAGGGTCTTAAAGTTCTTTATAGTTGTTTGGGACTGGTAGTGTGGTGGCTGTAATCTGTGTGCATAGTGGTGAATAAAGAAGGTTTGGTAGTGATATGGGATTAGTTGAGTAAAAGGGTGTGTTGTAATAATGTTAATGGAAGTAGTTTTTCTTGGTATATGGATACAATTAAGTTGTTTTTGGTGGTTGGTGTTAGAAGTTAGCATTGAGAGGGTGGATAACACCTAGGAGCAATAGTAAGAAGTGTATGTATGTGGGTTTGGGTAGTTTGGGCATGGTTTCATTGGGTTTGGTCATGAGAGAGAGATCTGCTTGGGATGGGGTGGGTGTGGTGGATGATGAGAGGTGGTGTTTGTGATTGTAAGGTAGTTAGAAGACTGTGCTTTACAGGATGTGGAATAGTGGAAGAGAAGGAAATGGGTACAGGGTTCATAGGTTCATACTAGGCTATCTGCCCTAGGGCATTTATAAGCCTAGCCAGAGTGTGTGTGGCTTTCACCACCCCTTAGGATGAGAATACTATACCCATTAGTTTGCTGTGCCTCTGTCCAGCTGTGACACAGAGATGATTCCCGGGGTAAACCTACGATCTCCCATCCACTCGTCAAGATTTCTCTTGAACAGAGTCAGTGAGGGGCTCTGCCTCACATGGACTGGGATTCTGTTCCATAGTGTAGGGAGTCTCTGGGTGATGAATCTGTCCCTCCAGCACGTCCTATTTATATCCATGTTGAGGTTTAAGTCTCTTGCTCTCGTGGCTCTGGTGGATTTGGATTGTTTGAGGTGGAGCATGTCCATTAATTCCGGGTTGGACATGGCCTTGTATGTCAGGCACAGATCACCTCTGAGCAGACGGTATGCGACTGAATAGAGCTGGAGTTTCTTCAGTCGGGCAGCGTATGACATATGTTTGAGCCCCTTTATCCTTTTGGTGAGGAACTTTTGTGGTCTTTCCAACTGCTGCAGGTGTTGGGTAAGGTACATTCCGAATGGGGCGTTGTACTCAATCATTGGTCTGATAAGTGAAGAGTACAGGGGTACAATGACCTCTCCTGATCTGGATGTGAATCCCTTCATGATCAGGTGGGCAATGTAGAAGGTCTTCCTAACCACTTTGGCAATGTGAGTGTCAAAAGAGAGGTTACTGTCAACTTGAGTCCCCAGGTCCCTGATAACTTCTTCCGTGTTTAATGGATTACCACCTATGTGGTAATTAGGGGTTACCTTGTTTTTCCCAAAGGGTATGACTATACATTTTTTGGCATTTAGCTTAAGGCCATGGCTCTGGCACCAGTTATCCATTTCTATGAGACCTTTCTGGAGGATGTCTGTGTCTGATGGAGTGTCAATTATGGTGCCCAGTTTGCAGTCATCTGCAAATTTTGTCAGCCACAATCCCCTATGTTTGCCTGCACTTCAGAAAAATAAATGCCGAACAAGAGGGGCCCAGGACTGAGCCCTGTGGGACACCGCCGTGACCGGCTTAGAGTCTGACATGGCACCAGCAACTCTAACCCTGTGTGTTCTGTCCTTGAGCCAGTTTGCAACCCATCTTGTGACATATGGGTTTACATCTAAGCTGGTGAGCTTTTCTATGATGCCCGAGTGGGGTATTGTGTCAACGCTTTTGCTAGGTCAAGGTAGGCTGTGTGAACTGCCTTACCCTCATCAATGGCCTTAGTGACTGTTTCGAAAAAGTCGACCAAGTTCAAGAGGCAGGATCTGCCCTTGACAAAGCCAAATTGGGTAGGATCCAGTGTCTGTAGGTCCCCAATGTCTTTATTTATGAGTTCCATTATGATCCTCTCCATAGCTTTGCAGACAAGGCTCGTCAAGCTTATGGGGTGGTAATTTCCAGGGTCTGTAGAAGCACCGCCTTTGTGGAGTGGGACCACAGTTGCTGTACGCCATTCTTTGGGTACGTATCCTGTAGTAAGGCTAAGATTAAACAGCAGCCTTATGTGTGGGTTTAGTTCCTCATTGAGTTCGTGTAGCACACAGCCGGGGACACCGTCCGTCCCATTGATGCTGTGTTTTTGCTTTAGAGAGAGCAGCTCTCACCTGGGCATCTGAGATGTTTGGGAGGCTAGACTCTGGTGGGATAGATATTTCTCCTTTGGGGAGGGAGGGAGAATTTGCACTGAACCTGTCTGCCAATATGTTGGCAATGTCTGTGGGTTTAGTGACTTTTTTATCATTTTGGACTAATTCTGAGCATATCTGGGAGTTTCCACCCAGGTTTCTAACATAGCTAAAGAAGGCTTTATGATTGTCTTTTGTGTCATTAGCGATTTTTCTCTCAAAGTTGGCCTTGGATGATTTTATGAGTGATCGTAGTTTTTTGCTAGTATTGATCAGAGATGCCTTCCCATTTAGGGATTTTGCTCTGTCATGTAGTAGCTTTCTCCTCTTGTTGTACAGTTTGTTTATGGCTGGAGTCCACCAGACCGGGCGCCTGCCTTTGGTGGAAAGGGTCTTGATTTTATTAGGGATTGCTTGATCCATACATTCCTGGAGGTGTCGTAGAAGGCATTTGTAAGGGTTTCAGCAGCGTGGGTTGTGGTTTCCACTGGCTCGGGGGCCTTGAAGGATACCACTCCAGTCTTAAGAAGTGTGAAGTTTGCTTTTGAGAAGTTCTTTACTGTGGTCTTTTTTGCTGGGGGTGGGGGCGAGATGTGGATCTCCAGTGAGATTAATTTATGGTCTGATCTCACTAATGAGGGATATACTTCCGGTGTGGAGCATTTTGTCCCCATGTTTGTGATGATCAGGTCTAGTATATTTTCTCCTCTTGTGGGAATGGTGACTAGTTGTTCCATAGCATTTGAGTTTATGAACTCAAGGAACCTTTGGGCTAGGGTGTTGGGGCTTGAGTAATGTTCCCAGTCTATGTTTGGGTAGTTGAAGTCACCCAATATGATGGTGTTTGGAGAGACATTCATACACTCCAGTGTCTTTAGGAAGGCTGTGTGGGTTTCCTGAGTTTGAGAAGGTGGTCTGTAGCATGTTACAAACTGTAGGGCAGTTTTACCTATGGTTAATTACACCTGGATGGTCTCCGATGCTTCGTGCGTTGCCACTAACCTGGAGGTGTGGGTATCCTTTATGAATATGGATACTCCCCCTCCTTTTGTGGTTCGGTCCGGATTTTGGGGCCGGAACGCATGATATGAGGTATAACCTGATAGTGCTGGGGTGCTCTCAGGAGCCTTGAACCAGGGGTGGGGCAGATTCAGTGATTGGTGGTTAGCATGAGGGGAGTGGCTAAGTTTAGTTGAAATGTAGCACTAGTGGGGGCCGGGTGGGAATAGGGGGCAGGGAGAGGAGCTCAACCTATATGCAAAGGCATGTCATCTAGGTCCAGAGAGGTCATCATACCACTGTACTCTGCCCTCATCAGACCCATCATAGTGTATAATGCCTCCTTCTGTGTATGTACCTGACCAGACACATGAAGCAACTGGAACATCCACAAAGGTTCCTTACAAAAAAGAATACAGGGAGTAAACCCACTGTCCTGTGCTGATTGCCTCAAAGTCCTATCTCTTTACTCAGTATCATACAGACTTCTGAGAGGTGGTCTTTGCCTAGTATGCAAGGCATCCTTGGACCCTGTTTTGACGAACCTTTTGCACATCCACAAAACAAGCAGTATCAGAACTATTAGATTAAAATATCTAAATTTTGCTTGCAACATGAGTAGGACATGTCGGAGAGACGGATGTTTCTCGAAGAATTCCCATTGACTGGAACAGGCTTCCCACCCACATGAAGCAAAATTCATACCTCTTCCTATTTAAGTGCAACTTAGACCAATGGATAGGTAACGGGAAATTCAACAGAGGCAGTCAGTAAATCATCCCCTATATAAATCAGGTTTGTGGGTCACATCAGGATTGCACAGCTAGACTTATAAGAACCCTAGTAGTCATTAGCATAGTACATAGCTGTGAACCTGAGAGTACCATTTTGGAAAGCAATACCTACTTGTGTACGTCTGTCAGGCTGGGAAGACAATATTACACAAATTACAGCTAGCAACCAGCAAAACAATTTGGAAGCATGGTGAGTGATCACTATATATCATGGAGAAATGATTATAGAGGTCAAACTTGCTTATTAAAATCCCCACATAACTGAAGTTTGAAGTGAATGACGAGGCAAACTTGAAAACACTGTACTAGCAATTATCATTTAGTAACTAAATTGTGATGGAATTTAGGCCACTTAAATCTGCAGCCAACATACTCAACAATATTTCTGAAAACTGCAACTATGATGCTGCTTACTGTAAAACTGTTTCTGAAAGAAGCTAGTGAAGCAAAGCAGGTTTAGAAGATTTTTCCTTGTTAAACAAGGCAAGGAGTTTAAAGAATTTATTCCTTTTGGGTGTGAGAATAAAACAGATAAAACAAATGTAAGGAAAGCTAGAGTTAAGTTCCAGTCATGAGACCAAAACCTTGGAACTGAAAATACCTAAAGCTCTGTATCCTGAGCATGCTGAATTTTTGCTTTAAAATATAAACACATAAAATTGACTGAGTAATACTCAAATGGCAAATTAATTAAGACTTTACTTTGAGATAAATTTAAAAATGCCTGTCACAGAATACATAGCTATATAAAGCTTCAGTAATCAAATCTACCTAGCTAAAAAGCACTAGGCACTTCACAATAACAAAAGAAAAAAAAAACATTTAAACATTTTTTTGTTCCACACAGGACCTCACCTGATGGCTTCTTTACTTGTACCCACTTTGTAGGATCTGGGTTTTCTTGTGCTAGGCAAGAACCCTACAGCCCATTTGTTCCTGCCAGAGAATTCCAGCAGGCCTTCCTTTGGTGATAGGAAGTGGGTCTGTGGGGTACCTTATCCTATCCTCTGGGAGCACCTTCCCAGTAGGTCTTCCAAGCTCATCTGTCTCTCCCTTCCAAGGAAGAGCATGCCTCCACAGATTGAGTTCCCCACCACTTACAGTATGACGCACTCTAACAGTGCAGACTTGATAAGTTTAATCTCCACTGGATGTAACACCTGGTGCTTCTGCAAGGTGCCACCTATGTGGTGAGCCAAAAACAACTCCCTTCCCCCAGGATGGGCAAACTGGTGGTAGCCACTCATTCCCATCCTCCCCATCTAGCTCCTTTAGGCACCCAAGCTGCTAATTGAACTATTCTCACCTACCATATAGTCAAAACATTGTCCCTGTATGCCATGAAGCCAGCTATGAAACTAAAACTGTATCTTTCATTAACAAGTAGCTATACCGTAACAACTGCAGCAAGCCTTTCTTTTAAGATTGAAGTTGAGAAGTTATTTGATATATTCTGTCACCAAAGGAAAAATATTTTTGCTGGGTATACCACTGGAAAAAGTACTGTGTTTTAATTATTGAGAACAGGTTGTCAGTTTGTCTCTCTTGTTTGGGTTCAAGTAGAATATCTGCCTAAAGACTTCCAAGCTCAGCTATCTCTGTGTTCCAAGGGATTTCCATGTAATATCTTTTTTTTTTTTTTTTTTTGGATTCTGCTGCTTTACTAATAGATACTGCATACTGATAGTTTAGTAGTTTAGCATTTTAATGTAAATTGGTTTGCATTGTCTGTGTAAACTCGTAGATCCTGATGAACTTTTTCCACAAAAAGTGAGTCATTGCTTTGGGACCTGCAAGCAAAGAGCACATTATTTCTGACAATGTTCCATTAAGATCTGTGTTAAACATTTTCTGGGAGACCCTTTAAGCTATTATTCTAGCTTCTCTTGTTTATCTTAAGAGACTGAGTTTCTAATTTCTGATTTTTTTCTGACTTTGCTTCTGGAATATGCATTGTCTTCTGTCATTTGTTTTTGGTTCTTTTTGATTTGATTTAACTCTTTTATCATGCCGTTACATCTAGTGGAGTAATTGTATTAGTTTGATCTTTCTTATTTCCATGCATTTTGTACTTTATGTTTTCAAGAAAGCTAGGAATTCTTATATAGCCCAGTTCCCCAGAAACAGTCAAACTCTCTTCTGTTTTATACTTAATTGCAATTGCATAAAGACAAAAAGGATGCCAAAGTCACATTTTCATTTGGGAACTAGGTGGGGTAAAAATTTCCCTTTTTACAAAATTGAAATTGAAGTGAAGCTTTCTATGAAATGCTTCCTGTTTTTTAAATTTTGTCCAGAGCAAACAGCTGCTCCCACTCTGGTGGCCAAAGTCTTGAAGCTAAAAATACCTAAAGCACAGTAGTTTGGAAATGCTGAATTTTGTGCCTTAAAACATAAACCCAACTCAAAAGCCCATGTGGGCTCTGCAGCCCCATATCCATTTCAGAAGTCTGGTTTGGTGGTGGATGGGGCTTGCCCTTGTTTTTAAATATGGACCTAGGAGTTTCTATTGGTGACTTTGACAACTCTTTATCATCTTTACATGCCACTTATGTTTGATATTGCAGTCCTTAGTGAAGCTCTGTTTGAGATGTTGTAATTTCAGGATTTTAGTGTCAGTATTATTTGACAAGTTAGCACCCCTTAAAATTTTAAACAAATTAGAATCATCTACAGAACAACTATAAGGACTGCTCAGTAAATTTGTTTTTTGTGTAGCTACCTCTTATAGATGTTAGTGATGTAGAAACAATTTACTTGATAAAGAGGCATTTTGATGTCTGAATGAGTAATACTCTGTAGCGATAACCTTGTCAACAAAAGTATGTAACTAAATAACTAAAAAAAATGTATCTTGTAACAGGTGTATCTCAGTTCCTCCTATTTGATTGTTCTCATTTGTAAGCTTCATGATCATTTAGATGGCCTTTCTTTGCAGCATTTGTCACCTCCACTGTTACATGCTACTGTTTTCATTCTCCCCCACACTACAATTATCTTAATTTCTGCTGCTTTATTATATAGTACAGTAATAGTATTGTTTTTCGTGTATTATATTTGTACCTGAAGTATTGTTGTATTATGTCTTTTCTGTTGGTTTATTCTGCCTCTTAACATATACTAGCAAGTAAAACATTTTAAGCAAATATTTTGGCAATTTTATCATTGCTAATTTTAGTCAATCCATGTATTCACATTCTAGCGCAAG
Source organism: Protopterus annectens (assembly GCF_019279795.1). Taxonomy (NCBI): domain Eukaryota; kingdom Metazoa; phylum Chordata; order Ceratodontiformes; family Protopteridae; genus Protopterus; species Protopterus annectens. The sequence goes on from NC_056732.1 coordinate 123,174,714, forward strand.
TTTTATTTTTTATTATTGAAGTTTGTTTTCTTACTTTTGAAAAGATGTATTGCATTACAGAAAGCCACCTAAGAAATAGATTAATAGTCAACTCTGCCAGAGCTACCTTTAATTAATGTGTAGTAAGTAGAAATTGTATGCATTTACTTTTAAGTTGGTGGACTGAAAGAGTTAAGTTTTCATTTCAGAGATGGCCCAAGAACTTAAGAAAATCAAACCACTTCCTTAGGGTTCACAGTCTGCAAAAAATATACTTCCTTCTTAGAGAGTACTTCTGCATATTAGTTTACAGTTCTGTTGTCAGAAGGCACTTAAAACTTTGAGTATGCACAAGCATTGGAAATAAGAATTTAAGTTTGCTTAAACCTATTTCAGAGTGGCTACTAGAGCTTTAATGCATTAAAGCAGAAACATAACATGTGCATCGAATTGACTCTTTCAGCTTGATGTATGTGAATCACTGACTGGTCGTTTGTTTACATTTTAGTAGTAAAAGTCACGAAGGAGACAAATTCATTTCAGCCCCACCTTCCTCACCATTAAGAAAACAAGAACTTGAAAACCTCAGGTGAGATTGTTTACTCTCTTTTGTAGGATTTATTAATTTTATTTTCATAATAGTTATTGATTTAAATCTTTATTAAGAAACTGAGAACTGTCCCCAGAAAATGAAACCTTCCTGTGACAGGTGCTAATAATTCCTGATGAGAACTGAAAGAGGGTATTAAAATACCTGTACTTGTTAAGTAGTTGTAGTGCAGGCAATTCTGTAATGGTCAGACTGTCCATGTGCTGACAAAAGAGTACACTAAGTGTAATCTGTTATCTGCACTGCAGCTACTCGCTTGCTGCTTCTGTTCCTCCATTCAGCCAGTGCCCATTTAAAACTATCCATTGTCCTTTGAATCACATCAGGTGGGCTTTTCCCATTGTCCTGCTACTCTTTCCTTAAAATAATATTTTCTCGCCTACATTCTAAGTTTTATTCTGTCACTCTGTAATGTGCACCTTTCCCTCCCTCCCTTCCTTTTAAAGCACTTATCCTACCATTTATAGGTGTTTACAAGGCTATCGGCCCAAGAGACATTTTAAACCTAACCAAGCTTATCCCAAATTTACCAAAATATTGCTGACATGTTGTGTGTCAGTACCCAACAGAATTTTACAGTTACTGTGTAGGCTTATACACATTAAGTGTTCATAGGTTGCCCACGTTCATTAAGGACATAGAAGCCAAACAAGGGGCACATTTGTGATTTTTTCATCCATTGGTCCAAGCTGCATTTGAATAGGATAAGGGAAGAGCTTTGCTTAACATGGATGGCAAGTCTTTTCTAGAGAAGGGGTAACCTTTGATGTACAAACCTTTCCCTTCAACATGTCCTGTTTGTCTCAAACAAGGTTTAGATATTTAGAAAGGGTATTTCTGATGCTGTTTGTTTTGCAGATGTGCAACAAATCCATCAGTGTGGGATCAGAGAATACCTTGTAGCCTAGGAATAAATCACCACATGGCAGTCTGTAGGAGACAGAGTCCAGGGCCAGGGCTTTGAGATGTTTTTTTTTTACTCCCTGTATTCTTTTTGTGAGGGGCATCTGTGGTCTGTCAAGCTTTTTCAGGTGCCTGGTCAGCTATATATGAGGGGTGTGTTGTACTCTTTTGGTCTGATGAGAACCAAGTGCAGAGTAACAGTGATCTCTTTCAACCTGGATGCCATGCCCTTACTTATAAGTTGTGTAATGTAGAATGATTTTTTTCACCACAGTAGACAAGTGGCGGTCAGAGGTCAGGTTATTGTCAATGTGTCCAGATCCTTGACCACAGATTCTACTTTTAAGGGTATGTTATCAGTGAGGTAATTTCAAGGCTTGTCCGTCTTTCCAAAGGGTACTATCATGTATTTTTTTTGCACTGAGCTTTAGTCCACAGGTTAGCCACCAGTTGTTTTCTTTGCCAGACCCTCTGGAAGGTTGTGTGCGTATTTAGATGATTCAGTGACCACACCTAGTCTGTCTTCTATAGACTTGGCCATGTAGAAACCCTTGATGTTTACCATAGCTTCAGAGAAGTAGATACCAAAAAGGAAAATCCCCAGCACCGATATCTGTGGGACTCCATTAGTGACTGGCCTCCTTGTGTAGGTGGATTCCCCTTTCCTAACTTCTTGAGTCTTATCAGTGAGCCAGATGGCACTCCATCAGGTAATATATGGGTTTATCTACAGTGCTGACTAAAGTATTGTGTTGAATGCCTTGGCTAGGTCGAGATAGGCAGTGTGCACTATTTTGACTTCATCCATAGGTTTAGTGACTTTCTCAAAGAAGTCCACCAGGTGAAGTATTCATGACCTGTCTTTGACAAAGCTGAACCCAGTAATGTCCAGTGACTGTAGGTTTCCTATGTCCTTGTTTACCAGATCCATGATAATTCTTATCATGGGCTTGCATATGAGACTAGTTAGACTTGTGTTTGTAGTTTTCCACATCCATAGAAGAGTCCCCCTTTGAGCAGAGGGATAATCATTGCAGTCCTCATGTTCACTTCAGATAATTTTTTTTGTATATGTTGCATGTAAAACAAAACTTGGAAAATAGATGAATGTTTGCTAAGTGGGGGCAGTGTGTGCAATGATGTGATGTAAGCATAAATATTACTGCAGTTGTGTTTGCAGCATCACCCTGCCAGTCTTTGTGTGAGGGTTCCCAGCAGCAGCCAAAAGATGCATCTACCCTGAGGAAAGAGAGCCGGCATCCTCCATTCAAGTTCTTTTCTAAGCTGGACAAGTATTTGTTTATGTATGATTTATAAACTCTGTTGCATCTTCACCTTGATTTTTTGCTTTGCAGTAACCATGCCTGCTCCATGACAGGAGGCAAGCTAATTGGCACCAGGGTTAGACATACCCTAACAGGGCATACGTGACCTGAAAACAGGGACTTCTAAGAAAGACATGCTGGGTTAGAATGGAAGAAGAATCCAATGATAAATCCACCAAAGAGGGCACCTCATAGATCAACATATATAATTAGAACATATGAGATGTTTAAAGTATGTCTCACACATTTGCACATTTACGATGGTGTAGCTGAATGTCCCTCTGCCTTCATTCATCTGTTTTTCACGAGCCCACAGCAGAGGACCTCCCATAGTAAATAGAGATGCAAGTACTTAGAGCTTCCCAATTCATTGTTCACAAAGCCCTACCTACAGACCATAGTATCCCACTGTGCCATCCAGCTGTTAAATTAATTAATCTTTGACCTCAGCAAAATGGTTCAGATTAATTTTTGTGTATCCACTGAAGTAGGGCATTAACATTGTCTTCTGTAGATAGAGTCTGATACAGTTGATGTCAGTAAATCCAGGCAGATCTTTACTTAACGTTAGTGAAAGTTCAAAGCAGTATTCTGCAGTGACTATTGGTCATTTCTGTGTACCCCTTCTTCCTCCTGCTGATGTTTTCATATTGTTTTTATAGCTACAGTCACAGTAAAATAGCTCAAACATATGCCTTTTGTCCCAGATTATTTTTTGTTTTGAGTGGTAGATGGGGCTTGAACTGTTGGTGATCTCACACCCTGTGGAGAGGAATGCCAGCATGGGAGAATAGTGGTGTCATCCCTCAAGTATGGATGATAAGATTTTCAGGAGGGCCGTGTAGTGTAGCATTAATATGCTAAACTCTTCAGTAATTAGAGTAACATCAGCATGGTAAACCCTTTGGTAGCTCACTGCAATGAAGATAAACTGAGATAATGAGTAGTTGCATGTTTGTGATTTTCTGCAGCCTAACTGACAGAAGGGCATTATTTGTGTTTTATGTATTACAATGATTACAATTAGATGACAAGGCCATTTTTTTTATTCTTTGCACCACTTAGTCTATCTGGCTGCTGTTTGTATTTAATCCAGGTAATCTGCTTACTTCCGTTAAGAATATGCTTATTCTTCATAGGTAAAGTTCTTAAATATTCTGGCCCTGAAACATTTTTTCTCTCATTCCCAAAGGTGTTCAATTCTAGCTTGCAGTTCATATGTTGCCTTGGCACTTGGTGATAATCTTATGGCCTTGAATCATGCAGAGAAACTTCTACAACAGCCAAAGCTATCAGGATCTCTCAAGTAAGAATGATTTTATTTAATCTTCAAATTGTACTTTTTAGGAGATGTGTTTTAAGTGGTCAAATATTTGTACCCCCTTATTGTTCCCTTTTTGTTGTATGTACTGAGAATGTTACATTGTGCCTCATCTCCCTTCAGTCCTCTTTATTTTCTTAGTCTTTTGATTTCTAATACCATGATGGAAATAGACCCCATTCCCAAGTCAAAGTATGATTAAAGTTCATGAAATTAGTATTGTTTCAATCTTTGATGTTAGCCACAAGTGTTGTTCGCAGCACCTGCAATGTGCTCAGTAATGACTCCTCCTGCAGTTCATATGGAGTTACATGTATCGGTAACATATTTATGTATGATTGTAAATTCTTTCCTATAAGACCTATTGCTCCTACTACTATTAGAACTGTCTGGGTATCCTCCTTCCACATGGCCCTTGTTTCTGCCTGCAAGTCCTGATATTTTATGACTTTGTGTCTCTTTACATAAGACACTATAGTCACTGAGTGTAGCAATTTCAGTGATCAATGCTACATTTGTCTTTTCATAGGTTCATAGGTGTGTACTAGGCTAATGACCCTGGGGCCTTTACAAGCCTAGCCCATAGGATTACCCTGGCATCGTGCCACCCAATCTTAGTTCCCAGTGCCTTTATTGAGTAAAGCCACTGGAGTGATCCCTGCAGTGAATTTTCTATTTCCCATCTACTCGTCAAGATTTCTCTTGAAGAGGGCCAGTGAGGTGCTCTGCTTGACATGTAAGGGAAGTCTATTCCATAGCATGGGCAGTCTCTGGGTTATGAACCTGTCCCTCCAGCATGTTCTGTTGGAACTACTTTCATGGACTACTATATTTAGTTTTCTTGAATCTGTTTTTTGAACTGTTGGTAATGGGTGATCCCATGTAATATAAACTTCATCATTTCTATAATGCTCTGTGGCTCATCTTTCTAGTGTCTTTCACCTACTTCCGTATTATAATGTTTGCACAATCCCCAATGCAACAGTCTGACCACATTATTATGCCTTTCAGTATACAGTCCTTCTGCCATTAGTACATCACAGCCAGCGACAAGATGTGTGACTGTTTCCAGTTCTGTTTTACAAAACTTACATTTGTCTGTTTCTCCCACATGTTCAATGGACTTTGTAAACCACCATGTACGTAGTCCACTGTCTTGGGGCCGCCAATATTAACCTTTCATCTTTTGGTTTAAATTCACCTCCCCTTAACCATTCCTGCATTCAGTCCTAATCAGCATGAGGTTGTTCCAAGAGGTTTCTGTACTTGCAACTATATTTATGCATTTTCCACATTTCTTGCCTTCTCATCTGATCCTTCACCTTATATTCTTTTTTTTGTTTGTTTTGTTTTGTTTTTTGGTACATTGAGTTGCTGCCTGAGTTTTATCTACTTCTGGTTTGATTTCCATTCCCGCTTGATGCCAATGTGCTTCTGCTAAACTAAACAGGGAAGTCATCTTTGACTTATTCTCCTCTTGTTTTAAAACTTTCACTGTGTTTGATTTTGTGAGGTCAGCAGATATGTACGCAATCCTGCAATTGCAGATTTGTACATGTAATCAGTTTTGAGGAGGCCCACACCTCCTTCACAACAGGGAATATGTAGTCTTGGTATGCACTGATTTTTATAAATCATTTGATGAGCCTGAAGTATCCTTTTTGGTTTCCTGTCCAACCTCTCCAACACATTTTGGGGCCAGTTAATCACTCCAGAACTGTATATTACGACAGGAAGAGTAAATTGGTTTATTTCTTGGACTTTGTTCCTAGATGTTAATGCTGTTTTCATTATTAATGTATATCTTCTAAAATATTCCTAAGTTTTATTCACATTTGTTCATGTTTTATTGTTGATCCTTCATCAATTCCCAAATATTTATACACTCTATCTTGCTCAAGTTTTTTGATGTCACATTCCTGCCTCAAACTGAAGTTTTCTTGGTACTACAACTTTCCTGCTTTAAAGGTTGCTTTTGCACATTTATCAAGACCAAATGACATTCTTACATCATCTGTAAAAGTTTTGACCACTTGCAGTTGTTGTTTCAGTTACTCATCCAATGAACTATGTTGTTGTTGTCTTTCGGATTTTCCCGGTTAGGGGTCGCCACAGCGGAACTCCGGTCCGCTATTGATTGGCAGTAGATTTTCACAAACGCCGAGGTGCCAGCTCGACATTCAACCATCAACGAAGGCACGCCCATTTACGCATGTCTTTCAAATGCCCACCCAACTGCGGGGAGGACATGCAGACTCCACACAGAAGGCACTCCCCGCACTCCAGCCGAGAATCGAATGGGAGAACCTCTTGCTGTGAGCCAACAATGCTACCACTGCACCACCGGAAGTATACTCATCTAATGAACTATACAGTTTTAAATTGATCACAAAAAGATAATGAGAAGTCTTTACACTTTGTTTTTTTATGGAAACCAAATTGTAGCCATGACCTAATCTGTTAAGTAGACAGCTTAATGGGCTAAGGCAAGACAAAAGAGCAGTGGTAAGAGTCACACTGGAATATCCCACTTTGGATTTTTATCCCTGGAATAATAATTTGTACTTCATCATGGCTTGACTACAAAGTGAATGCCAGTGTTTCATGGTCACTGTAATGTAATCGATCAGAGTAGGTTGTATTTTGTACATTTTTAAGTACTCTTATCCGTGAATGTGGGATACTGTCAAATGTTTTTTTGTAGTCTCTCCATGCCCTATTTAGATTCTTCCACTTTTTGCAGTTATCCATTATGACTTTATTTAACAACAAAAGATCCTTTGTTCCAAGTTTTCTTCTAAATGACTTATAAACTCTGGCAGCATCAATTGCAGTGTATAGTTTATAGGTCGTCTGAAAGTAAGTTATTGGTCTATAATTTTTAGGAGAGCTTGCAGGCTCGCTCTTAAGTAGAAGCATTGTTTTTTCCTGTTGTTAACCAGGTTGGTGTCTGTTTGGGGTGCGAATACAAATAGTTCTTACTCATGACTAAATCTTCATGTGAAGATGTTAATACTTTTAGCCAGAAGTTAGGCACTGCATCTGGGCCTGGGGTTTTCCAATTAGGAGGTTTTCTTAACTTTGTTTCAATCTCTCCTGTGGTTACTTCATCACATTTCATATCCTGAACATTTGAACTTCTTATATTTTCTTTTACTTCCTCCGCCATTCTTTCCTCTTCCATGTGAATGTGTAAATTGCTCTTCAGATTTTGTTTCTAAAACGTTTACGTTAGTCCTGTAAGTTAAACTTATATATGTAACTTAGCTATATACTTGAGTTAAAGGTTGTGTTTCCATTCTGTACTTCTAGTTCTGTTGTTGAACTCCTCATTCTGTGCATCTTATACTGTTGTGTTGTTGCCTTTTCTGCACCCACATGGTCTCTGTCATTTTGGAATGAAGCAAGACGTGAAGGATTAACTGCATGCAACAGCATTTTAATCCGACCAACAGAAGGAGACAGAGAGCAAAGTTTTTGAGGCCCGCATCAGCTCTTAGAAGGTAATGGCTGTGGAGAGTCCCATGTGCAGTCATAAATAATTGTCAGAATTATAGGAGAAAGTAAGAGAGGGTCTGAGAAGCAAATGTCCACTAAAACCTCCTCCTGCAGTGTCTGCCCACAAGGCAAAATCATATTCCTCATGTATCACAAACTGCCTGTTGATTAGGGAGGGATACACCTCACACTTTTAATGGGCTTGATAGTGAGATTATTGCAAGATGTACACCCCTGGAAACCACTTTGGGGGGGGGGGGGGTTTAGTCTGGGGTGTTTGCTCTACCTCGCATGAGTATATGTACACAGCTTAAAAGTGTCTACCATTTTATGTGGAGTGATTCCTAGGGTCCTCTTCCTAAGGTTGGGAGGGTGGCCTAATGGTTAAGGTGTTTGCCTTACAAACACAAGGTGCAGGGTTTGAGTCTCATAAGGGATAATTTGCTAAGCTTAAAATGACTCGCAAGGGCAGTTAGCTTAGTACTAATCTATGAATCTATGAACCTATATAAGGCCTAGTGGTTGCGTCAAGGAGCTTCCCCCAGATTGTGCAGGACTGGCCATGTAGAGTTTATGCCTATAGGGATAGCTTGTACATTGCATATGCACTCACTGTGTTAGTGTGTTGAGACTGATCTTGTTTGTTTGTGGGAATCACATCATGTTAGTGGATAGCTTTTGCTCAGTCTAGAGGTGTTTCAACACTGTACAAAAATCACACAGTTCCAGGCACTGTTCTCTTTGCCACTTCCATCAGTGAGCAACTTCTTTGTTTATAACCATTGCATAGGATGCAGTGGAACACTGGAACAGGCTCCTTTACAAGGGTGTATAGCCTGGCATATTCTGTGTGTGCCAAGATGTACAACTTTGGAAAAAAAAAGTTTGTGCAATCAGATGTGCTCAGATTTAAGTTTAATAAAGCCCTGGTGTATTTACAATGCTTTTAGTTTATTAAGTTATGTAGTTTCTTGAATGATTTTTTTTTAGAATGCCTGCTTTTATTTTTATTTTGAAGTATTAAAGATATAGGCTGTCCAGGAATATATACTAGTGGTTGTAGTTTGAGGGTGGGACTACATTCTCTATGTTAGTGTACAATTTCAGAAATCCAGTTACATCCCTCTTCTTTTATGATTTCACTCTGGTTCCTTGCATTCAGAGTATTGTTAAAAGCAGCAGATAGAAAAGCAGAGCTAATTCTAGTAGCTCCTTTTTGGTCAAACAGCTTTGGCCCATTCTTATGATGAGTGTGCTTATCCTCTCAGAAAGCATCTCTTCTTTCAGTTTCAGGGCTGGATTCTTCATCATTCCTTCCCTTTACATTCTTCATTTCATGGACAAAGGGCTGATGTGTTTCCTGCCTGCTGCTTGTCTTAGTTTTTTTTTTTTTAGCCAGAAATCCATATACCCGAAAGCCTTGTATAGCACCACAACTAGGATGGGACGGGGGGGGGGGGGCAGTTGCCCTGTGTATAAGCTGTCAGAGGATGCAATTGGCATTTCATCTTTGGGAAGAACTGTTTTTGTTCTCAGCTTTGAGTTGAGGGGTGGCAGTTTTGGGATTCTGCTATAGTTCTGGCCTTGTATTTCCTCTGGAAAACATTTGGATTGAACGTCAGCCAAAGGACCTGTCCTTCACCTGGAATGACTTGCTTTGGTTACTTGGGCTTGCGTGTTCAGTCTTAGACTGTCTTACCGTTCCACCCTTTTTTAGCTTGCTTCCCATAGTAAACCACTAATCCATACCCATTTGAAAGTGTTCTTTAAAGGAATTAATCTATGAGTTTTTTAAAAAGATTTTGCTGCTCATGTAACTTTAAACTTTATCTTGGAAAGTGGTTATAGTCGTCTTTTGAAGCATATTGTTCTGTTTCTTTGAAGTTTCTAACTTGGAAGCCAGTTTTAGTAGTCACATCATTTAACCAAATTTCTGCATTACAGCTTTTGAGGTGCATTGAATAGTAATCTTTATTCCATAAAGGCAGCGTCTAGCTGTGTATCAGCCCTGCTGTTATGCTTTACATTTTGTTATGCTTCAGTTAGGCAAAAGATTCATTTCTTTTCTTTTACCCTCATTTGTAGAGTTATGATAAGATGATTTTATACTGGTTTGTTACAGTGCAGGAGGTCACTGACCTCCAACAGCAAGTGAAGGAACCTGATTTCAGAAGCTTCAGTCTTACACGTGGAAGTCCTTTGGAGCAAATAATGCTGTACCTGCAGCCAGAGTGGTCTGTCAGTATTACCCAGAATGTCACTGTTCAAGGAAAACAAGCGCGGGTGTGTAAGACTACATTTGAAAGAATGCACACATTTCTTTGTAAGCCTACTCTTCCCATGCCAACCTACCCCACCCACGTGTGAGCAGTGGAAGACAGAATTGAGGGATGCAGAGTATTAGCGCACAGTGTCCTCAGCTCCACACCCCTTGGAACTGAGAGAGATCATTGAATTGGACAAATCAAGTCCTTTGGCTCCACAGCCTACGGAACTGAAAGAGAAAACCTTTCAGAGCCAGTCCACTGAACTAGTACCGGTCTCCCCAACCTTGAGATCTCCCATATTGCAGAGATCTCATTCACCAACCCTCTCCGCCAGGTCCTCTAGGACCTTGTTGGATGATGACGTGGACAGGGTGGTACACAGACTTTTGAAGTTGCTGGCTAAATTTTTTTTGGAGCCATCCAAGATTATTACATCCACAACTATTCCTCTTCTGAGCCAAGCTGGATCTTTGGAGCCAGGCTGCCAGAATACCACTTGCTGTAGACTCTTCGGTTCTGAGACCCCTCCAGGAGATTTCGGAACTGATCCCTACTCCAATACTCTCTGTGCCATCTGAGGTGTCTAAGGGCCGAAGTTCTCCGGTCGGCTCCAGGGGGGGGGCAATCGGACCCGAGTTTCTTCGGTTCCTAGTTTACCTCTCGGAGCTTCGGCTCTGCCAAGCTTGGCTCCTACATCAACCTTTGAGCCAGTCTCCGTTGAGCTGGGAATTCCCTATGTTTCCTCAGAACCGGAGGTATCCTCTGAGCCGGGGGATCTGCTTTCAAGCTGATGAGGAGTGTGCTGTCCCCACCTACAGCTCTACACAAGAATACTGATGTTCTTCCCCCGAAGGCACCGGCTTCTGTCTCGGTACCTCCCCATCCACAGGACAGCAGAGATTCAGAGCCTCAGGGAACCCCATTGGATGAACCCCACTCTTCTGAGACCTCCCTAGAATATTCTTCTGAGGAGGCTTCTCGAAAGAGAACATGCAAGAGGAAGCATATAGACTCCTCTGATGAGTCCATCACCTCTGACACTGACATCGAGCAGTCAGAAGTGTCCCCACGGTCGTCCTCTGAAGATATCTCCTTTGCAGATATCTTAGAAATCCTGAAACAGAGGTGGCTGGAAACCCATCAACCCTTCTGATGAGGAGTCAGTGTACCTGAAGGCCTTTGGATCTCAACCTTCAGCCTCCAGGTTGTCTCCACCTTTTGATGAACTATTAGAGTTGGTTAGTCGAAAGGCATGAAAGTCACCAGACACTATGGAACCAGTCCCTCGGAGGCCAAATAAGTTCTTATCAGCACCATCTGAAAAAGATTTTCTCACAAAAGGCGTCCCTGTAGATGCTATGGTGGTGGAAGCAGCCACCAAGAAGGAACTTTCTGAAACATCCTCATCTGTCCATCTACCGAACAAGGACTCTCAAACGATGGACAAATACGGGAAGCGTATTTTTTCATCAACGACTTTTACCCTTATGTCACTAAATTACCTTACGCACTTTACGAGACTACAAAAGAGGTCTCCTGAAGAAGTTAGGAGATACTCTCCAAGGTTTGTTAACTGCAGGAGTCTATGAAAAGGTGACCTCTCAGCTATCTACCTTAAATTCCATCGTTAACTCCTCCATGAGACTGATATCCTATGCAGCAGATGGAGCGAGCAGGGCAGTGGGTTCAGGAGTTTCCCCTGAGGAGATACTCCTGGATGCGCTTGTGTAACTTTGCAGAACCTTTCAAGTCTACCTTTGTCAACGCCCCTTTTGATAGTTCCTCACTCTTTGAACCCAAAGTCAAAGACACACTCACCAGATGTGAGCAGGAAGGAAAAACTCTCACTGCTGTTGGAGTACGTTTTTCCATACCTTCAAGACCTTACCCTAAAGGTCAAAAGAGTGGGAAAATGTGATTCAAAGGATCCCAGGGAGTTTTTCAGGATGCACAAGGTGAACTCTTCCCCAGGGGCAGAGGGGGAGGCAATAATGGTAGACGTCCATAAGGCAGAAGGGGTCTGCAAAACCAGGGTGACCGTGATTCCTTTTGCGGCCGGCCCTTACAGCGCTCCTGAAAGGAGGCCCATCTGTTCTACTCTGGAGGCAGTTTGGGGCCGGTTAACTTTGTAGCCAGAAGCTTGGCAAGATATCACAAGAGACCCTCCAGGAGATTTTGGAATCGATCCCTGCTCCAACACTCCCGGTGCAGTCCAAGGTGTCTAAGGGCCGAAGTTTTCCGGTCGGCTCCAGGGAGGGACACTCGGACCCGAGTTTCTTCGGTTCCTAGTTTATCTCTCAGAGCTTTGGCTCTGCTAAGCTTGGCTCCTACATCGATCTTTGAGCCAGTCTCTGGTGAGCTTATAAATTATAATATCCAGAGGTTATTCCATTCCCTTTTGCCATCCAGTTCCACAGATCAAAACAATCCCAGATATTCCACTCAGTCAAAGGGAACAAGCAACTATAGAAATTCAAAAGTTGCTAGACAAAACAGTCATCCAAAAAGTCCCCACAGAGCAAATAGGATTTGAAACTTACTCAGTATTCTTTTTAGTGCCAAAAAGAGCAGGGGACTGGAGACCCATATCGGATATCAGCAAACTGAACGAATCTGTGAAGAAGTCCAAGTTCCGAATGATGACACTCCAATCAATTCTTCCCATTTTAGGGAAAGACGATTGGATGTGCTCAATAGACCTCCAAGATGCATACTACCACATGAAAATGGACAGAGCATCAAGGAGTCATTTACGCTTCCGACTGGGAGACGGTCCTTATCAGTATCGAGCTCTGCCCTTCGATCCCACTACAGCCCCCAGAGTGTTCACCAAATGCATGGCAGTAGTCACGGCTCACTTGAGACATCTATAATTCCAAGTGTTTCCATACCTAGGTGACTGGCTCCTAACTGCCACCACCAAGCATCTACTTCAACAGATGAGAGACACCACACTGTAAACCTGCGCTCAGTTATGCATAACAGTGAATTTAGAAAAATTTGCCTTGTTGCCCTGTCAAGGTATTACATTCATAGGTGCAGATCTCTACACCGTTTCCATGATGGTACGTCTGCTTCCCGACAGAGTTTCTGTTTTCAGACAGCAAATAGCCGACTTTCTACCCAGAAACAAGGTGAAAGCAAAAACAATTTTGAAAGTCCTAGGAACCATGGCATCCAATATCACCCTAGTTCCTATAGCCAGAATGCTTATGAGAATTCTTCAATGGCTACTTTTTGCTCAGTGGTTGTTACAAAAATTTCCTATGTCTTACCAAATCAGAATTACAGAGTCATGCAAGAGAGATATTCTGTGGTGGCTTCGGTCCAGCCACGTGACCATCGGACAACCTTTTGTGCCACAACAACCTGTATTTACAGTGACCACAGATGTCTCCCAGATGGGGGGGGGGGCATTATTGGGGAAGAACAGTCCAAGGCACATGGCAAGAACACGAGGCCCATTTGCACATCAGTGTTCTAGAGATGAGAGCAGTGCTTTTAGCATTGCGAGCACTTCAGGACTCTCTTCCACTAGGAGCGATTGCAGTCCAGTCAGACATGTCGGTAGTCTGGTACATAAACAAGGAGGAACCAGATCATACCTCCTTTGTTGAGAAGCAAGGAGAGTATGGCAATGGGCAATCTCTTCCCAATGTTTTCTGGTAGTAACGCATATCCCGGATAAATCCGACATGATAGTGGACAAACTCAGCAGGACAATATTAATGCCTCATGAGTAGTCTCTAAACCAAAACATAGCAGAGAAGATTTTCCGAAAATGGGGCCAGCCTTGCCGCAACCTATTTGCCACTCCCATGAATACCTAATACAGTAGCTACTTTGCCCTAATCCCCCCTATGGAGTTGGATTTTTCTCGTTGGGTGTTTCTTTCTACTCAACCTTCTTGCTGATCGTGGCGAGATATGCATGTAAATGCTACTTGGGATGCAGCCCATCCACAGAGTACATAAGATGGGTGCTTGATGTTGGATACAACTTGCTGTTGCCATATTAATCAATCTGTGATGAGGATCCTTCTAGATGGGGCAAGAATACTCTCCCATAATCACTCTCTGTACAATCAGTCCTTCTGGAGTTTCCTATAAGTCAGGTAGGTGTGTGTGTGTATATATATATATATATATATATATATATATATATATATATATATATATATATATATATATATATATATATATATATATACACACCATAAAGGAGGTTTCTCTTGGTAGATCAACCAGAATGATGAAAGTGTATCTTTTCTATTTTATTTCCATTGTCCTGTTACAGTACTGTATATAAAATATTGCTTCTGTCCTAATTCAGTGCGTCTATACTGAATATTTTTTTCTTGTTTTAAAACTGACAAAGCAGGTTTAAAAAATCACTCAATTTTTCATTGTATAAGCAAGGTAATTATTTGACATAAACCAGTTTTAAAATAAGGAAAAAATGTCTTTGGCAGCACATCTGCAAGATAATTATCTGACTAACAGTCACTGAACTAGTCAAATAAATCCCCCACAACTTCTCATAAAAATCAGTGTGAAAATTATTTAATTCATTAGCTGACTTCTCACTTCTTCCCCTTGAACACAGTAATAAAACATGAGTTGCCAGCTCATCTATTATTACTCACCAGTCTAAGTTGTTTAGATCGGTTACCGTCAATCACAGAGCTTAAGAGGCAATCTCTAGTCATATGACTAGACACTACCCGCAAGTGCACATATTTTCACTGACAGTTTTCATTTCCAGGTAGGTGTTTCATTTTAATCTTTGACAAGAAATGTACAGTGGCATTAGGTCCTACTCACCTGTAACAGTAGATATTCAAGTTTCACACTAACTCAGTGGCAGCACCCACCCACCATCTCCCTTAATTTATATATTGTTCGATGATGTCCAACTTTATTGTGTTGTTGGTTGGCTTTGGTTGTGTCTGTTGGTGATTTTTGGCTGCAAATTGGTTGGTTTCAGGCAATTCTTGCTTTTGCTCCTTCTTGATTCTCCCTACTTAGCACTAAAAGCCTAAACAATTGACTTCCTATGGCACAGATTAGGCTTCCCCTGATGGGAGGGCTTAACCAGTCCTCTATCACAGAGGGTCAGAGGAAGAGGTTCTGAGCTCTGGAAAGCTCCCAGTGTGGGTTTGTGCAGGCGCAGAACTCGTGTACCGCTGAGGCAGTATGAAATTTGAACATCTGTTACAGGTAAGTAGGACTTGTGCAACTGTACTTTTTCTGACTTCATAGCCTTCAGAAAATATATGCTTTACAAACAAGTTATTCTGTCAACACTTTTAAGTTTGTAAAATGCGAACAATATTCCTAATTTTGGTTTTGTCCCTGATTCTTTTGCTAAGAAGTTGAGAGAGGTAGGCAGTGATTTAATTTTCTTATTTTTTGTGAGATTTCTTTTGTCAGAGCTACTGTGTATTACTTTACAATTTATTCTTAGCAGCATCTTAAAATATTGAAAATGTATGTATGTTGCTGTTCCATATGCTTTGTTCACTAAACTGCAGAAACGTTTATAAATGAACTGAGTAGGACATAGACCAGTGGGTGCAGGAGATGAAGTTGCTTTGGGGCCCACTTTAGCAAAGGTGCTATTCTGTCCAAGCTGAACGTAAAGAAACAACTTATCAC
Source organism: Protopterus annectens (assembly GCF_019279795.1). Classification (NCBI taxonomy): domain Eukaryota; kingdom Metazoa; phylum Chordata; order Ceratodontiformes; family Protopteridae; genus Protopterus; species Protopterus annectens. Next base: position 123,190,274 of record NC_056732.1, read on the forward strand.
TGATACTTTTGCTTCACTCATTTCTGGAAATTGGTTAAGCCTTTCTTTTTAAACATAAGTGTGTTGTTTTGCATTTCTTTCTTTATCTGTATGCTAAACAGTGAAGTAGACTAAACCAGTGAGCCCTTTTAAGCCACATCCTCTCAGATGTAATAAAAGGTGTAGTAGTTACTGAAGCTACAAGATAACCGGTATTTTCTAGTCAAACAACTGAGTCTTAAAATATTAAGCTACCTCTGCTGTTGTGGAATGGAAACTCTCATTACTGTAAAAGTGTAATGTACTGATCATTGCTTATATGTTTAAATATAAATTTGCCATTTTACTGTGGTTGTCTGAGTTAACTGCTGTTTGGGTCCTTACATAATAAGAGAAAACTATTGGACAAGATAAAAAAAACAGCATTTTACTTTTAATGTTAGAATTAGTTTTGGACTGGAAGAGAGAATGTAAAGTCATTTGCAACACTTCCTAGGGACACAGGTAGAAAAGACATCACTGGACAGTATTAATTTGAAGGTAGGTATGTATAATTTTTATTTAGTTTGTCTGGCAGATGGCACAGAGGGTTAAGCCTCTGAGCTGTAGTGCTGTGATACAAGGTTTGATTCCCTCAACCCTTATTTGCCTACCATGTGACACTGAGAAAGTCATTTAACCAGACATGCTCCATTTAATAAATGGATATAATTTAAGATGTTCTAGAGCAAGACACGTGAAGAGAGACATCTTTTGTGTTGGTTAACTCTAAGCATTCATAGTTTGTTATAGATTCATAGATGTAGTTTAGGCTAACAACTTCTAGGGCCCTTATAAGCCTAGCTATGCAAACCAAATGGGACCCACAAATTTGATTTATATAGGAGGTGATTTACTGACTGTCTCTGTCCATCAGAGACATAGGTGCCAGAACAACTGTGAATTTCTGATTACCCATTCATTGGTCCAAGTGCTGTGTTAACATGGATGGGGAGCCAGTTCCAGAGAATGGGAATTCTCTGAGAAACATATCTCTCCAACATGTCCTATTTATGTCTCAAACAAAATTTACATCTTTTAATCTAGTAGTTCTGATTCTGTTTGATTTGTGGATGCACAAAAGGTTCATCAAAACAAGCTCAATGGATGCCTTGTATACCAGGCAAAAATCACCTCTCAGAATTCTGTTTGACACTAAGTAAAGAGACAGGGCTTTGAGGCAGTCAGCGTACAACATTTATCACTCCCTGTATTCTCTTTGTAAGGAACCTTTATGGACATTCCAGTTGCTGCATTGTTTGGTTAGGTACATACCGAAGGGGGCATTTTACTGTATGATGGGTGTGATGAGGGCCAAGTACAGTGGTATGATGACCTCTCTGAACCTAGATGCCAGGCCCTTGCTTATAAGTTGAGGCAACATAGAAGTATGTTCTTACTAACTTGGACACATGTTGGCTGAAGGCTAGGCTATTATCTACATAAGTTCCAAGATCCCTGACTAGTGAATCAACTTTTAGGGGCATTTTGTTGATGATGTAGTTGACCAGGATGACAGACTTCCCAAAAGGTACTATAATGCATTTCTTGGTATTGAGATTTAAGCATTGGCACCAAGCGTTTGTCTGTGTTAGACCTTCCTGAAGGGTGTTCTCATCTTGGCGTATTCAGTGACTGCTCCTAGTTTTCAACCATTTGCAAACTTGGTTAACTAGAGGCCTTTGACATCTGAGAAGTAAATGCCAAAGATGAGCGGGCCTAGCACACAGCCCTGGGGGGCTGCACTTGTAATCGTCCTCTTTTTGGAGGTGGCCTCATCAATTTTAGCCTTCTGGTTCCTATCAGTGAGCCAGGTAGCTATCCATCATATTATAAAGGGGTTTATACCTAATCCCATAAGTTTGTTGACAGTGCATGAGTTGGTTATTATATCAAGCACTTTAGCCAGATCTAGGTACGCAAGGCTTTTCTCTCATCCATTGCCTTAATGACCTTTTCAGAGAAGCCCACCAGATGCAGTAAGCATGACCTTCCTTTGACAAAACCAAGTTGGGATGGATCCAGTGTCTGGAGGTCTCCTCAGTCTTTGTTGATAATTTCCATGATTCCTTCTATGACTTTGCAAATATGAGTAATCAGACTAATGGGTCTTTTGAAGGTCCTCCCTTATGAAGGGCACAAAGCCTGTTTTAAGACTGTAGTTAAATAATGAATCTAGGGGTCTTGATAAGTCATATTTCAGATTGTTTAGGAGGCACCCTGGGGTGTTATAAGGGCCCATTGAATCTGTGTTCTTGGCTTTAGTGAATTCAGCCAGTGCATGCTCCCTATTGGGTTTTGTTTGAGGGTATTTTTTGTGGATGATTGGGGGTGAGAAGGAGTAAAGATGGAACTGAGTTTGTCCACTAGCAAGTTTGCTGTATCACCAGGCAAAGTGAATGTCGCACCATTAACCACCAGTTCAGCACGTTGCTGTGTGCTACCCGTGAGGTTTCTGGCATAGCTATAGAAGGCCTTATGGTTCTCTTCCACCTGGGAGGCTACTTCAACCTCAACATTGGCTTTGCGTGACCTATTTAGCTGTTTTAGTTGCCTATTTAGTTTGATGAGAGAGATTTTATCTTTATGGAAATTACCCATCCTGATTTTGCCATAATTTTTTCCCCCTTTTTTTTATCCTGCTTAATTTCTGTTGCCGCCAAGGCAGTTTGTTTCTGGGGCTAGTTCTGGTCTTACTTCTGATATGTGTACAGCAGCATCTATGTAGCCATTGACACGGTTGCACAGAGTTTCTGAGAGCAATTCAGCATAGGCTGCTGTGTTCGCAAGGTTGTAGGGGCATTGAATTTTGACAATATCAGTTAATAAAAGAGAATTTGCCTTGGGATTGTTTCTAATTGTTACTGTTTTAATTGGATTACAGAGTTGATTTTGATTTCGATGGAGACAGCTTTTTGGTCAGACCTTATCTGGAAGCCTATGTTTGTGAGCACAAGGTCCATTATGTTGGAGCCTCTAGTCAGTGTATTCACTGTTTGGTCAAAAGTGTTTGTATTTACGGAGTCTAGGAATCTCTGTGCTTGTAGATTTGAAGACATGTCGGATTCCCAGTCTATAGAAGGATAATTAAAGTCTCCCATAAGAAAGATGTTAGGTTGGATGTTAGTGTCTGCATTAGGTCCAAGTATGCATTGTGAGCTTCTTGAGACATGGAGAGTGACCTGTAGTTGGCAGGGAATATGGTATGGGATTTTATCTATGGTGATCTGCACATGGAGGAATTCCAGTGCTTCATCCTGTTTGACCACCCTAGAGGCAGACCTCCCAACTGTCCCGAATTACTCGTTTTTTACCAAGTTTTGGGGTCCAAATAATGGGGTGCCACGATTCCCGAGTGGCACCCCTTCATTTCCGATTTTTTTTGTTGATTTTTTTTTTATTTTATTTTTGCTTTTCGCGCTTTCACTGATGTCATTGCGTGCGCGATGATGTCAGCTCATCAGGGCTATCAGCCTGTCGGAATTGAGCTCGCGGTGCACATATTTCCAGATTTCCGGCTGGTTCAAATGCTTTGCGAGCGGGAATGAACCAGCCGGAAAGAACGGCAAGGATTTATTTGTATTTAGAAGGCTCGGACTGCATTGGAAAGTATGGCAAGGATTTATTTGTATTTAGAAGGTCGGATTGCAATGAGAGGGTATGAAGGCAAACGGATTGGATTTAGAAGGCAAGCTGATGTTCAGAATGGAATGGACGGATTGTTTACAAGGCTTTGGCTGGTAAGTAAGCTGATGTTCAGAAAGGTGACCCCCATCTGCTAAAGACAAATTTTGACCATATTCGAGCTTGTCAGTATATCTTAACTAAGGCGTATGCATGTATATTTTTAAATATTCAGCTTAGCAGGAAGCCCCTGATGTGTGAAGTGTAGCTGCTAGCTGAAGTGCCTTATTGAAGACTTGCGTGTCTTTTCTTAAACCAGTGTGCTGATTTAACTTGGAAGGCCAAAGTGGTAGAACATAGTTTAGCTGTGAGACGGCTAGTCCTATGGGTATGTTTTTGGTGCACTTTCCTCTGTTATACATGAGAGATGAGCAGAAAATTGAAGCTACTGTCTTTGTTGAAAACAGATATCTGGACATGTATTCACCAGATCATTTAAACACACCTTATGGTCCCTTTGAAGACTTGCTGTAGTGATGAAGCTTTGAGTTTACTGCCACTTTGAGGGATATGTAACCAAATTCCTGAAGTGCACCCCATTTGCCTTAACATTATCTTTGGCTGCTGCATAATCTGTAATATGTAGTGGTGATATTGTCATGGTTTCTAACCCTTCAAACACAACTTTGGACTACTTGCCCACCCTAAATGGCAGAATTATGTATGGAGTGTTAATAAATGCACAACAATTTCATACAGCTTTTTTTTTTTTGTAAATGAGTGACTAATAAATATTATCTAATCTTAAAGTGGTAATTTTCTTCTTCTCTGTGCAACAGTTTTGTGGTATTTACTTGAAGTACTAGGAGTGTGTGTGTGTGTGTGTGAGGTACTCAGACGCAAACCCTGTACCTTGGGTATAGGGTAAAAAGAGCCTAAAATCCCTGGCCACCACCACTTTTAAATTTGTCTCTCATATTATTCATCTCAGACTGTTCCTCATAAAATCTGTGGTTTTCAGGATTTTTGTGGAAAATCACTGCAGTGCAGGACTGAATTCATTAAATAATGACAGGCATTTGAATTTCAGACTTCATATTCTTCAGAAAATAAATGGTAACATAAAACCTTTTATTCTAGAAATTTTCTAAGTTTATAAGATCAGTATTTGTCCCTGTTTTGGGGCTGTATTCCCCCATTATTGGCTTTGCCCAGGTTTCTTTGTGCTAAGAGTTGAGATAGCTATGGTGAGAAGTGAGAACTGGATTTGTTTTCCCCCCTTATTGGCTTTGCTAGGTTTTTTGTAAAAAGAGGTTGAGAGCTATGGTGAGAAGTGAGACCTGAATTCACTAAATGATAGTCATTTAAGTTTGTCTTCCTGTCCTTTATGAAACTGGTGATTTGGCATAGTGGTATGTTGCTCTGACTGTAGTGTAGTGTACAGTGTCCCCAGTTCAAAACTTGCAAGTAAAATGCATGGTAGTAACACAGCATTTTATTCTAGCAACTTTTGAAAATTATATAAGCAATGTTTAAAATGTGTTCCTGGTTTTTGGACTTTTGTACCCCCCCCCCCCCCCCCCGCCGCCAAAAATGAAATTAAAACTAAGTGGGAGAAGCTGTGTAAGATGCCTATGGCTTCCACTACTGTCATTCTATTTATAGTGTGGGTGTGGACACACTGGAAGTAGACTTTTATGATGGAAATGTTCTGAACTGGGCAGTTTTGTCATTATTGGTTCATGCATTTTGTTTCATTGTCTACAGCCTACTGGAAAAATGTTCAAACAATTTAATGCAAAATGCACTCTGTCTAACAAGTGTGCTGTATTATACAAGGAATATAATTTAATAAAGTCAGGAAGGTGTATCAAAGAAAACATGTATGTTTCTTGTTTTGTGTGCAAGGGGCCAATGATTTGAAAACAGCCCAAAGGTAATCTTTATCCACCACTGGCCAAATGCATTTTCTTTGAATGTGGTGTGGGTTTCAATGCTGTTTCAATGAATGCAAGTTTCAAGGGCAAAGATGTTTTAATGCCAAGTCTATTTTCATTGTGATGTTTTGTTTAGCAGATGTCTATGGTGTATTGCTCTGGGCTGTAAAATGTAAAAATAAAATACAAATAATCATTGTATTAGTAAAGCAGTATGCACACAGTGTTTATGGTAAATGGGCCAAATAGCCAGGTAATGGGACATTGGTATGGCTGCAGGGGGGACACTGATGCAATATTTTGGTTGTCTGTTCTTCAGTTTGCATTTGAAAGTTGGTATCCCACAATCCTATTGGAGTGGGCGAGGTTACATAATTATGTATGAAAATGTTATGTTAATCAGTGTACAGATTTGTACCTATTTTTCATGGGCCTTGTCCAGATTTTTGATGTTTCCAGGTTGAGAGGTATGCCTAGAGGTATACTTGTTATAGATGTATATCGAGACATCTCCACCTTTATCCCTTGTCTGTGCAGCTACTGGTCTAAAAGTGTAGAAGGCACTGAAACCTTGCAACTGCCGAAATACCCTCAGTTGCTTTAAACCATATCTTGATAACTGCACAGATGTCTATATTATAGAATGTGAGGAGGGATTGAAGGAAGGGTAGTTTTTTATTTAGGCTGCTGGCATTGAGCAGTAACACCTTGGGGTTCAGTTAAATTGATTTGTCCATGTTGATAGGTTTGCATTTTGGCATTGCCTGAAAGGGCACTATGGGGATGGATAAAATTATAGCCAGTATTCGAAAGCTTAGAGGGGAAAGGTGCAGACCATCCTTGACAAAGCAAATTAGTCTGTTAACCAAGTCTTCCCAAATATTGGATCCCCTTAGAATAACACCAAAAAGACAGCCAGTTGTTGAAGTCAATCATTTTTTCGCTCATATTGTGGCATCATGCTCTGTGATGGTTTTATGCTGCTCAATGTTAGGTTCATACCACCCCGAGACATGTCTGAAAGCTCCATAACATGTCTCTTCATATAGTCCAGGGAAGTACATCTGAGGTCATTTACACCTATATGGACTATGATGGAATCATATTGGTACCTGTGGCATAATGACTTGAGTGCATGCTTGATTTGGCGAATTTGTTCATTCTGGTTAGAGGGGCATCAGTATATCTTACAATGGAGTCCTCTATGAAGAGAGTCGTGAGAGGTATGTTTGCTTGCCTTAGGGCTTAGTGTTTGGGGCTCCACTGAGAGTGACTATGTGAGGTGTTGGGTGCTGTTTTTTTCTAAGTGCCTTTGGGCCTGCTGAGGCACAGCTTTGACAAGGGGTGGTATTGGCAATCTTTGTTGTTTAAGAAGCTGGCTTTTAAGTGCCTCAGCATACTTTAGTCTATGTGTATGTTGCGTGCTATGTGAGAGGTGGGTTTTGTGTAAGTGGTTTTGACAACCTGTTGTGCAGTTGTATGCAGTAGTTTAGCCTCAAGTCTAATTGTGTAAGTACACCTCTCACTTTCTGTCTGCTTCTTTAAGGATTAAGTGATTGTCAGTAAATGTGAGACAATGGCTACTTGTCTCAAGATGCCCATATCCACCAAGCTAGCTACAGAGAAGTTAGGAAATTGCATATCCATACTGTCCAGTCCTTTGATTGGTTAGCTACAAGGGGGGTTGTGTATTAGGATTAGAAAACTATTACGGGTGCTTTGTTAGTGCAGACTAATAAGGGTGCTTTATTGGAGCAGATTATGCTAAACAGTACTAAATTCTACTAATTTATGATGTTTACACAATACTGAATTCTGCTAAGTCTTTAGGTATTGCTCTCATCGCCCAACTATCTGCTTTAAGCTTGTCTGCACACAAGGTGTTTACTGTGTATTGCAGTTTTACAAGATATAGTTTTATGGAATGTTCTACTAGGAACATTTGCTTTCTAGATGTTTGTTACTGTATAGGACACTGCTAATCCATGCAAACGTGCAAAATGTATAACAACACAGAAAAAAAAAACAGAAAAATAAGCTAATGAACCCTTTGGCCAATAAAACCACTACACTATGAATCTTTTTGAGTATTTCCCAACTCAGATAAACCAGGCAAACACCTCCTGCCACAAGAAACCCAGTCCTCTTAATGTAAAAACACAGCAGAAGAGACCGACAAGTGCAATGCTCCACAAACCATTTAAACAGCTAGCTGGAAATTCCTTGCTGATGGCAATTTCAAGCCATTCTTACAGCAGTAACAGTGGGAGGAAAAACAAAAAAAATCAGTGAAATGCATACATAAAAGAAGGAAAGAGTAGCGAGTACTCAAACTAGCTTAAGCAAGCAAGAATTAGCAGTTAGGGTTACTTAACTTTGCCTGTATGGCACTGGAAACAAAACACTTCTTAACTGCAGGCAAGGACTCCAAGCTTTGCTGAGCTCTAGGAAAATGAGCAGGAGAATATGTAGTAAATGAGATTTATTTAAGATAAATACTTCTTTGCTGGTAGGCACTGAATGTCATGGATCTGTGAAAAAGAATGTGTGGGAAAAGTACATAAATAGCTTATACAACAGATAATAGCAATGAAAAGAGGGACTTTGGAAATTATATTACCATAAAGAGTAGGATGGAGGCCAGAGACAAATCCTTATAAAACTCCAACAGCAAAATGATGGGATAGTGTGGAAAAATATTCAAGGAACAAGCAGGCTAGCTAGGGTGGCATCCTTTCAAATAAAGGCAATATTGGAGCTCTTTCAAAAACGTTGTCTTACTGTGTTAGTGGGGGATGGGGACAACACAGAATCCAACTTTAAGCAGGTAAATGATAAGCAGAATATAAAAGCACCAAAACACAACTGGAGCAGAGACAATTATCTCACTGTTGAAGTTTTACTGCAGTTTAAGGAACCAGACAATGCAGAAATTTACAAGTAACACTGTGTATGGAAAAATGCAGTAAAAAATTACTAAGGCTCAAATCAGGCAGTAGTAGTACACAGTCCTACCTCAGCTGTGAATTGAACTACACATCTGTGGCCCAACAGGGTTTAAAATGCAGACAGGTAGATTTTATAAGTACTTGTGGAAATAGAAGTGCAGAATAATGCAGAGGCGTAATCTTCCCACAACTGCTAAACTATAAGACCTAGAAGAAACTAAAAAATACAAACCAGTAATTTTTTTTGTTGTTTTGGCTAAAACATGGAACAGAGCAAAAATAGTACAAAGAAGCATCACTACACAGGTCACTATAAGTGCAACTTAAAAATTTAAATAGATTTGAAATAATTAAAAAAATTAATTCTGTTTCCTTTTTGATGAAAAGCTAGTTGCTCACAGTTCCACACCTCTCCATGTCTTGTGTAAAAGGCCAAACTGTCTGTAATCTGGATTCAGACCCTGCATTATACTACATTTTAGATACAAATACCACAAAAGAGCGCATATTCCTTAAGACCATGCCTGGACTTTTTTCTTCTTCCATGTACTCATCCAGCCTTTTTTCTAACATCTCTAATGATACTTGAGTATGAATCTACAGTAGGGTTGCCACCTTTCTACTGTGCCATTTCCTGACAAACAAGCCCCGCCCCATGCACAATCAAGCCACACCCATTCCTTTTAATAGCCACACCCCTTTACTCCACCCTTCAGCATAATCACGGTGATGACAGACTAGAAAGACAGATCTACAGTCCAAGCATCTTATACAAATCATGTAATCATATATTCACTGTAACATCAAATGAGCTAAGCTTTGGTATAGACGGTATACCCTAGAAAACACAGATAAAAGGTAAACAGTTGTGATGACAAACTAGACAAAAAGCTACATTTAAGCCTCACTATACTACGAAGACTGTACACCCTAGAAAGACACCCTAGGAAGAAACACAGGTCAAGGTAAACATCACGGTGATGACAGACTAGAAAGACAGATCTACAGTCCAAGCATCTTATACAAATCATGTAATCATATATTCACTGTAACATCAAATGAGCTAAGCTTTGGTATAGACGGTATACCCTAGAAAACACAGATAAAAGGTAAACAGTTGTGATGACAAACTAGACAAAAAGCTACATTTAAGCCTCACTATACTACGAAGACTGTACACCCTAGAAAGACACCCTAGGAAGAAACACAGGTCAAGGTAAACATCACGGTGATGACAGACTAGAAAGACAGATCTACAGTCCAAGCATCTTATACAAATCATGTAATCATATATTCACTGTAACATCAAATGAGCTAAGCTTTGGTATAGACGGTATACCCTAGAAAACACAGATAAAAGGTAAACAGTTGTGATGACAAACTAGACAAAAAAGCTACATTTAAGCCTCACTATACTATGAAGACTGTACACCCTAGAAAGACACCCTAGGAAGAAACACAGGTCAAGGTAAACATCACGGTGATGACAGACTAGAAAGACAGATCTACAGTCCAAGCATCTTATACAAATCATGAAGTCATTATACATTCACTGCAACCAAGTCCAAAACCAGATTAGAAACTGTTCTAGTTAATCACCACATGTTGAACATCTAGATAGTTACACACATCTTGTCACCATCAATGAATGAGATAGTGCCAGCACAGCTAGTGAATTAATATAAATTTAATATTTAAAAAATCACTAGTAGCTGTGCTGGCAATATTTCATTCCTTGTCACACTAATCTTTGAAAATCTACCTTAATTCCAAAGAATCCATTAAAAAAAAATCCACTTACCTCCAGAAAAATCAGCAGCAGGGCTACTAAAACAAGCTCTCAGCAGCAGAACAGAACAGGCAGCTAAAGGGCCAGCAAGCAGGGGAACACACCACCACCCAGTCCACAGCACTTCTCCTCCAGCAAGCAAGGCAAGCAGCAGGGCTAAGGCAATCCTTCCAGGCAGCAGGGCTTCCAGGCAGGGCTTCCAGGCAGCAGGCAGGGCTTCCAGGCAGGGAGGGCTTCCAGGCAGGGCTTCCAGGCAGGCAGGGCTTCCAGGCAGGCAGGGCTTCCAGGCAGCAGGCAATCCACTGAAGACGATGTCCAAGGCTCCAAGCAAGAATTTCAGATCTTAAGCAGCACCCTTTGTACTACAAAAGTAAAAGGTAAACTTATGCTGAAGCACCGCTTTATATTCTTAAATTTTCGCGGGCTTTGCAGGGCTTTTACTACTAACTCTACGTGTTGATTGGCTGCTTGCTGCATGAGCCTCGTCTGCAGCAAGCAGCCAATCAACGAGAGTCCAAGACGGGTCATGGGAATGTTTTTTTTTTTGTTTTTTTTTTAATACGCGCTGACGAGCCTGACGCTATTTCCGGACTCCGATTACAAGAACCGGAGAACCGGAGTGCCCTACTGATTTCCGGGCACTCCGGAAAAAAAACGGAGGGGTGGCAACGCTAATCTACAGTAGGTGGAAGTTTGCATTGGTTGTTGTTTTTTAATTGTCTTATTCCTATGTAATTTATAATATATTGATTACTAGGATATTAATTAAGTAATGATAATTTTACATCTTCTCTTAAGTTGTCATTGTATACTGGTTTGTATTCTAGGCACAGTGTTCCCTTAGTAGTCTGTAGCCAGTACTAAATAAGTTTCATTTTTTTATGTGCTAGGCACAATTACCCCTAGTTATTTTATGGAAAGTTCTCTATCATCATGACCCAGGAAGAGAGATAGAAACCGAAAAATGCTGTAAAGCCATTGTGTAAGACACCTTATGCAGTTTGTGGTATAGGATAGACTGATGCTTGTCAGATCCTTGTCTGTATTGCAGACAGAAGACAGGGTACAACAGTGGCAAATTACATAGGCTTGGTTAGAATGTAATAAATATTTTTTTTTCATTTGGCTATGTTATATTCTGTTTGTTTTTTCCTGTGAAGGGCAAGGTACCATAGAATTCTCTTCTTATGGGAGCAGCATTCCTTTTTGCAGTTATTCTAAATTTGGGAAGACTAAACTAACTATTTTGCCAAAAAAAAATTTTTTTCACCATCACAAATGTCCGAGTATTTTATATGTTGTGTTCTTTCCATAAACTGACTTTCATATATGTAACCATTTTGTTTGCTGTTGCAGATTTTTGGGGCATCTGTATGCTGCTGAGGCTCTCATCTCCCTAGACAAAATCTCTGATGCCATTGCACATTTGAATACTGAGAACATCACAGATGTTTCCCTTGGAATCTCTTCAAATGAACAGGATCAAGGTTAATGAAATCCACTTTTGAGTAGAACCATGTGCATTTTCACCTACCTTCATATATCTGGCAACATATTTAAAATAAAACACATTTATTATTCTGGAAGTAAAATATTTCATTCACATTTCACTTCTAAGATGCATTTTTCTGCACTTTGCACTTGTTCACTGCAGAATATGTATTTTTAATGTAAATGACCTTTAACAAATGCTTCTCAAACAGCATACAAAAATGCTCAATGTTAGTGTGACCTTTAAATGAAATGAGAGCCTGAGATAAAGATGAATGGTGTCTAATTACTGTTTATTATAGTGCCTATTATAGAGTAGCTTTTTTAAAATTGATGAGAATAATTATTTCATTTTACATGTTATCTGTAAGCAATTATTCCATGCTGGGAGATGTAGTTTTGCAAATTCTCTTTGTTGCCATGATAAATAAGATATCTTTAAACAGTTAATTCTCTAGCCAACATGGCTAACATTCTGAATTTTCCAGTTTCTTCAGGTGGTTTGTAGAGTGGCAGAGTCACAAGATCAAGTCTTATTCAGCTGGGGAGAACTCAGCAGAATGTGTTATATGGCGGAAGGCAAATAACCTTGTACCATTTTGTCACCAGTGGATAGGATCAAATATTATTGGCAAAGTCACATTTGTGTTCTGCACAATGCTGATGTTTAGAAAAATATATAAAGCTCAGCTACTAAAGTTAGGTGGTGTTAACTATATTCATGTGTTGAACAAACTCCTACCCACACATGGGATCTTAATCCATTTCATTAACAGCTGTTTTTTATATGTTTATAGTTGTTTACTAGAATGATCACTACCAGGACCTTTATAAGCCTAGTCATACATTCCAACACATTTGTGTCCCTTTGTATCAGGGGTGTTTATTGGGGGGGGGGGGTATGTTTGTTAGGAAGTTCCTTGAGATTATGGGGTAGGTGTGTTAGTTTGGACATTACTGCCTGACTGTCTGTTGAAGACATGGGGGCCAGACTGAACTCCGTTTCACATTGATGAGAAACCTGTTCCAGTGCCTGGGCATCCTCTGAGACACAGATTTGTCTTGCCAGTGTGTCTTATTTATGTCATAAGCAAAATTTAAATTGTGGATCTTGTGGTTTTGATCAGTGGCGGCTGGTGACTTCAAATCACAGGGGGGCTGCAGGAAACAGCTGAATGGGTGGGGTCAAGGGGAGGGGGTGTGGTCAACCAGAAAGGGGAGGAGCTATGCACAAAACCACAAAAAAACTAACTTTAATTAAATACGCTGCCCTGGTAGGGTTACCACCTGTCCCACTTTGTGAGGGACAGTCCCTCTTTGGGCAGTTGTGTCCTGACAAAAAATATTAAAAATGGCAAATGTCCTGACATTGTAGGACATAATTATGTCCCATATTTTATGTAATAGTTGCATAAAATAGTTATTTCTGTATCTAAAATACTTAAATGTTACAAGAAACAGAATAAGCAACTAAACTGCTACAAGAATAAGCTTTATTTAGGCAAAAAAGTAAAGTTATATCCTTTGTACTGACCGTGGGTATGTGTTGGCCTGTAAAATCTGATGTGTGTCCTGAAAATGTCCCACTTTGGCCATTTGAAAAGGTGGCAACCCTATGCCCTGGGTGGCAAACCATCATTATGAAAGTCCAATCAAGACAAAAATAAGTGTAGAAGAATAAAAATATTTCAGTGCATTGGCTGCATGACAGCTTACTTAATATCTAGATGGAAACAAAAGGTTGTGAGGCATGAAAAAATAAATTACTTTTTAAATACATTACTGGAGTGCCAGTCAAAATCAAGTATAAGAAAAACCAGAAGCACTCAACTCAAACCACTTCTCCTTGCACTGCAGTTCTAATTATAATATATTCAGCTTTATTAAAGTATCAAGTAACATGCTGAAAGTAGAAATCTATGTGATGCCCCACTTGTAAAAATGTTTCTTATCCAAAAAAGACCTGCTGCCTGACAACTTGTTTCATGGGGAAAACATGATACAAGTAAAAAATGAAAAGCAAACAAGAAACAAGCTCAAGATACATTGCTTAAAGGATTACTGTACAGGTTATGGACCACACATGATTGGCATTCTGTTTAGTTTACGGGTAAAGTCTGTAGAGATGACTGGAAGTCTCCAACAAGTGTAATGAGCTTTTTAAAATAATGGAATCCTGTCCTTTAATACCCAAGGCTTATACATTATCTAGTCAAGTATTCTCTGCATGGCAACAACAGAAAGGCTTTCAATGTTGGCAATTCTTTAACAGTATGCTTATTAAAGCTTACTTGCATCTTACGATCTCAGACAAGCTTACCTTATGGTCATTAAAGCATTGCTACTTAAACACAGAGCAACAGGCACTTTGAGTAATAAGCATAAATCTGAGTAATAAGCATAAATCAACAGTACAAAAATATGACAGAAACCAGACCATTCTACAAAATCAAGGACAGATGAAAAGCCACTGTAGTACTTATGCAGTGTGTCCTCCCCATCCAAGGTCGATACAACTACTCCTTGCCTTGCTTGGACACATCCAGAGTCGCTACATGGGGGAGTGGGGTGCAACAAGCATGTCACAATTTGAAATCTCTTTGGCTGACTGTGATGGCCCTGACACATTTGTCATACCTCTCAACCTCAAGAGCAAGAAATCTGGACAAAGCCATACACAGAAGTGGGACAAAGGCCCAAAAATAAGGACAATTTTTAAATATTGCTCTAATAAACTTAGAAAGATAATAGAATAGGTCTTGCATTAGTATGAATTTTCTGAAGGGTATAAAATCTGAAACTCAAATGTCTGTCATTTTCTAACTTCAGTCTTTAGTGATTTGTCACTAATTTGCCAAAAAACACAACTTTATGAAAAATGGACCAAAAATGTGATGCAAAAATATAAAATAGACACACACTACAGCTGCTACCTGTCAAAGAAGGGACACTTTAATATTAGTACTGTGTTAAATAAAAACAAATTAGGACAACACAAAAGGCTCAGATGCATAAAACTTTACTAGTGTACACCAGGAGGCAAAAAACCATACAATACAAGTATAGAATTCTGTCTGGCATGATACAGGAAATACTCTTCATTTTATACACTATACATTCAAGCTGTGCCCACCTCACTGACGTGGTCAGTCACAGGACACCTACATCACTATAGTCTACAATATTCTAATCATAAGAAAGTGCTGAGGTTATACTTTTTAAAAGTTTTCCCATGAGAATAATACAGCCTTGCAAAGCACCTGGTCAGTTATAATGTCTTTCTGTAAATGTTATTCTTTCAAGGTTTCAGTCCTGCTCGAATACAATAGTCAGTTCAGTCTTGTAATACGCTTCTTTGTTCTTCTCGCAACATTACTTTTAGCAGCTGTGCTGATAATATTCACAAGGCCAACTATCTCAGAGGAAGGAAGAAAAGACTCAATGCCTTATACATTCATTTTCTTGACCCAGCAGATAACCATTAGTGAAAACCATAAGCTTGCTGAGCTGGCTACTGCCAGGGTCAGAGTTCAATCACACTGCAGCTCCAAAACTTCAAGCAATTACATGTAAGATCATTCTTACTGCCATATTGTAAAATAGAATAAAATGCATTACACAATATTTGCTTTTAACTAGCACTTCATATATGTTTAAGTACACATTTTTCTAACATTTTCCCTCCTTTTAATACTTTTTATTCTATTCAGAAACATAAACAACATCATATTGTTCCCTAGCTTTTTCCTTTTAAGGACTTTTAACTAGGCAAGTCATTTGTTTTATATTTCAGAAAGAATTTCATTTGGAACCAACAAATCCAACTCAATGTCTTGGTACATAGTTTCAGTTACAGATATATCAACAAATTCTCGGATTAATCTTTTCATACAGGGAATCCCACAACAGACACATGCTCCTAATAAGAGCAAAACGACACAAATAGCAATCAAAATATTCATTAGGATTGAACCCCACCCACCAAATAGATTCCGGAAAAAGTTCGTCAGTGGGTTTGGGCCTGGTTCAGTCATGGCCGATACCTGCTGTATTACCTCTAGGTGGTCATTGATCTCATGCTTATTATCTGGTATAAACGCACAGCATTCTTCTTTGATAAGCACGCACGTGCCACCAATTGCCGCTAGGGTGAAGTCAAGAGCCATTCGGTTTTGTAGCACAACAGTTCTCATCGCATTCATTTCATCAGTCACAAGTTCGAGAGTGGAAAAAGTTGCATTACTCATTACTTCGAGAAGCTTTGACAATTTTCTCAGCTCCCAGATCGATTTGACTGCTCCATAGGCTGGGAATATTCCAGCCCAGGATATAACACTGTCACTCAAGTCCATATGAGTCAATTTTTCTTTATCCTTCACGGATGGATGATCCTTCCAGCCAGCTTCGATCTTACCCACTGGATTAGCAGGTTTCTCGACTGAATTCCCAGTTCTTCGAGCTACATCTCTTACGTTTCGTATCTTACCTAGAGGTAATTCTGCAGTATGCCTTATAGCTGGAACCAGATAACCCAAAAAACAACTGCCGGACCAATTCTCAGGTAGCCATTTGTATGCCTTTTTCCCACAAACAAAATAACAGTTTTCTACTTTAGTACTGATGCGGGTTAACTCTGAATGAAACATTTTCTTGTCTATAACAGACAATTGTTTATGCAATTCAGGATTTTTCTGCACATCTTTTATCGTTGTTTTCATTAAGCTCAAATATGAATCATAATTCGTGCTACAACTAGTACTTTTATCTTTAGCCTTAATATAGCATTTATAAGATACAGTTATGTTACAGTTACTCCAACCAACTTGGAGTGTATCATTTTTATAGAAATAAACAATTCCTCTCTGTGTAATAGGCAAATACAATGCAATTTTGTCCTGTGATCTCACAGAACCTGTATCAAAAAGTAAATTTTCCAAAGTCTCATTTATCCCCAAGTGGACAGCGGACATTAACAGTCCTCCATATGCTGTTGGTATAGCAGTACAAACCCAGCAGTTTGAAACGTTCATAGTCTCTACATATACAGGCTTCATTCTAGGTATGTGTTAAAGTTTGGATGCCAGTCTATAGACAGTTCATCACGTTTCATCACTTTCATTTGTGCGGTTATATGCAGGAAAAACCACAACAAAAGGAAAGTCACCACAATCATAGTCAGCAGATGTATAGTTAGCAAGATGGTTAAACAATATCTTCGGGGTTGGTTTGCATTTTTATTCGCTTTGCTCTTGGCCATCCTGCCTTTGTGGTGTATCAGTTACAAAATGTTTATCAAGCTGAAAGTTCTTTACCGGTTTACAGTGCGTCAGGTGGACCCAGGACGACCTCTCAGCAACTTTTACTGCAGTAGGCGTCGCCAACAGTACCTGGTATGGACCTTCCCACTTCGGACTTGTCCAATTTTTCTTTTTGATGACCTTCAGCCAAACCCAGGACCCTGGGGTCAGCACCGCTTCCGATCTCGTTTGTTCTTTATCTGAAAAAGAGTTCAACTGCAAAACAGTCTTATTTGTTAACAATTTCTTCATGTGATTAGCTAATGAGCTGTCAGCCTCCAGCTCTGCGGACATAAGAGCTTTCCACTGTGGCACATAATATGCCCTTCCAAATATCACTTCAAAGGGGGTCAAGCCCTTTACATTTGGAACTGTTCTCATGCTCAGCAGTGCTAAAGGCAAGCAGCAAATCCAATTCTTCTGTGTCTCACTCATCAATTTCCTTAACTTATTTTTCAAAATTCCATTGTACCTTTCCACCAGTCCTGCAGACTGTGGGTGGTAAGCACAATGATTCTTCAGAGAGATCCCAAAGAATCTCCCAAGTTGCTGTATTGTCTGGTTGACAAAGTGTGTCCTATTGTCACTATAGATTCTTTCCGGTATGCCAAATCTAGGAATTATTTCTTTTACTAGGGCCTTTGCCACTGTTGCTGCATCCGGATTTTTAGTTGGAAAAGCTTCTACCCATTTGGAAAACATGTCTATAATCACTAAACAGTATTTTTTCCCTTCACATTTACTCAGCTCTATGAAATCCATACAAATAGTATGGAACGGATATGGTGGTGTAGGAAAACTCCCTTGCTTGGGTTTGAATGCTCCTTGTGCATGATGTTTGTTACAAATATGACATGCTGCACAAAATTTTTGTGTGTAATTCGTAAACCCGTATGTTTGGAATATTCGATTCACTAACTGTACCATCCCCCCTGTTGAGACATGGCTCTGCCCATGGCTCAACAAAGCTGCATATCTAAATAAATTAGACGGCAATATTGGCTTTCTCTCCTTGGAGATATACAGTCCATTTTCGAGGATTGCACCTCGTCTTTCCCATTTCTGTTTTTTTGTTTTTGTAGTCAATGTTTGCATTGTTTTTAACATTTCTAAATCTAAAATATCAGATGGTTGTAATTCCTCATTCAAAAGTAAAGTTTCTAAGTCTGAGGCTGCTTGCTTTGCAGCTGCATCAGCCTGTGCATTACCTTTTGAAATCGAATCCTGTTGTTTTGTATGAGCTACACATTTACAAATAGCTACTTTGGTAGGTAACTGAATAGAATCTAATAAATTCAAAATAAGTTGTGCATGATTAATTGGTTTGCCAGTAGATGTTATCATTCCCCTATTCTTCCATTGCTGCGCAAAAACATATACTGTAGAGAAAGCATACTGACTGTCAGTTATGTTCACACATTTGTCTTTCGCTAGAGTGCAAGCTCGTGTCAAGGCTATCAATTCTGCTGCTTGAGCAGACAGGTTATGCTGTAGGGGTTGGGCTTCTAATATCTCTGTGTCTGTAACTATTGCATACCCTACTAGATTCTTCTCTGTAGGACCTTCCTGCATGATCCATCCACATAAAATGTCACCTCAGCATCAAACAAGGGCATATCAGTGAGATCTTGTCTGGGCAAAGTTATTTGCTCAGTTTCCTGCAGGCAACTGTGTGGTGTGCCATCCACAGGAGTTGGAAGTAACGTTGATGGATTTAATGTTGTACAATGTTCAATTACCATATGAGGTTGGCTCAGCAGTATGGTCATACAAGAAAGATGTCTAGCAGGAGATAGATATGCTGTTTCTCTTGCAGTAAAATTATCGCGACTGCATGAGGCACTCTCAAAGTGAAAGGGTGGAATAACACCACTGAGGCCGAAGCCTGTACTGCCATTGCAGCTGCGACTACTGCTTGTATACAATGTGGCAATGACCGTGCCACTGGATCTAACTGCGATGAATAGTAAGCTATGGGGCGTTGCTTACTTCCATGCTGTTGCGTCAGAACTGACGTCATGTATCCCTGTTTACAATCTACGGTTTGAAAAAATCTTTTGTGGTAATTTGGAAGTCCTAAAACTAATGATGAAGCTATCAATTGTTTTAGTCTGCAGAAAGCTGTTTCTGCTTCAGTTGTCCATTGTAATACATCTTGTGCTGCCATTGGTGTTTTATATATTAAATCAGCCAATGGAGCAGATTCTAAAGCATAGTTCGATATCCAACTTCGACAAAAATTAGTCGTTCCCAAGAAGGACATCATTTCCTTCTTGGTTGTTGGTTTAGGTGCCTGTAAAATTGCTGTTTTTCTATCTTCGTCTAATACTCTACCTTCTTTGGATATTACATATCCTAGGTATCTAACCTGTTTTCTCCAAAGTTGTAACTTACTTTTGTTTACTTTGTGTCCTTGTGCTGCTAAAAATTTCAATAATGCTATTGTATCATCCCTGCATTGCTGCTGGGTGGGGGCTGCTAGCTAGATGTCATCTACATAAAGTAGAATCTGACTGCCTCCTGGTGGAGTAAATCCTGCCAGGTTGCTAGCCATTTCTTGTGCAAATATCGTTGGACTTTCACAATATCCCTGCGGTAGCCGAGTATAGGTATATCTTTTACCTTGAAATGTAAATGCAAACCAATACTGGCTATCAGGATGTATAGGTATTGAAAAGAAAGCATTGCTTATATCTACCACAGTAAAATATTTTTGTTGTGGCTTCAAATCGTTCAACAAAGTGTGTGGATCTGGCACCGTAGGTGCTCTGGGTATTATTGCATTGTTTACGGCTTGTAAATCCTGTACCATCCGCCATTCCCCGTTTGCTTTTTTAACAGGAAATAGAGGGGTATTACATGGTGAATCTAGAGATTCTACCAGTACTCCTTCTTTGAGTAATGCAGCTATTATAGGCTTGATTCCCTGCTCTGCATCCTTCCTCAAGGGGTATTGTCTTTTTTGTGGTCTAAATGCTGATTTTGGTGTAATGGTTACTGGACCTGCTGTTTGAATAAGTCCTACATCTGATTTTCCTGTTGACCAAAGAATGCTTGGTATATCACACAGGGCTTTTTCTTCTTCTTCTAATAAGAATGCTAATCAGCTGTCTTCACTATGTTGTAAGTGTACAGCTGGATGTGTCTGTGTGAGCCAATTCAATTTCTGTTTCTGTACTCCCTGTTCTGACAATTCTGAATCAGTTTGTTTCTCCCATTTTGTTACTTTTTCTCCTAAATCTGCCCACCTCACAGCTTTGTCCTTTGTCAAGCTGACGTGGCAGTCTATTGGATTTGTATAGTTTCATGAATTCCTGAGGTAATGAACAGCTTACTACACTGTTTCCCTCAGTATCCCAATATAAAGTTCGTAACACTAATCTGTTAGCAGGATTTTTGAATAATTCTTGCTCATATTCCTTATCCGGTCCTGGCGTACTACAGTAGTGTAGAGTACAATGTAACAAATGCTGTTGATCAGTGTCAAGGGAGGGGACCTTACTGATGGCTACGTTCATCAGTTCCTCAGTCACTGCCCCTGGACCAGTCGTAACTAGATCCTGGCTGTACCAATAAAAGGCTTCACCCTCCGATCGCACCACAAAAGTATCCATTTGTCTTTGTGCTTCCATACCCTGCATAGTAGGAACTACTGCTATGCCAAATATCTGCATAAGGTCTCTTCCCAGTAAGTTTACTGGACATTTTGCAGAGACTACAATTTTACTTTTCTGAGTCATACCTGAAACTGGGTCAGTTATTGCTATATCATGGGAGAGTGGCTCCCTAGATAGCTGTCCATTTGCTGCTTTCACTAGTATATAGTCAGGTGATTCAGAATGCTCTGGTAACTTTGAAGGGTGTATCAAAGTTCGAGACGCTCCTGAGTCACACAAGAATTTCACTTCCCTACCTTCCACCAAAAGTGTAACTTCCGGTTTTGTGTCTGCCAAATAGAGCTCTAAGCTCAATAATGCTAAGTCTAAAACTTCACCTTCTTCATCCTCTTCATCTGCTTGCACTTCCTCTGTTCCTTCCACTCCATTTACATTTGTCTTTTGTTTGCTACCCTTTCCTGATGATTTTTGATTGTCATCACTATCATATAGTCAGTCCTCATCACCTTTATCTTTATCGTCTGTAGTCGCCTTTTTATTTAGCCTGCAATCCCTTGCTAAATGTCCTTTCTTACCGCACTTAAAGCACTCACCTTTCTTTTTTCTCTCTTCAAAATCCTCTGACTTTTTGTCAGATTGTTTATTATTCTGGGTATTTTTCTTACCCTTTTTACCTCCCTGCACAACGAAGACTTCTGCTCCGTCTTCCGCTGTGAATACCTGTGTCTTCATTTTCTTTTTACTATTAAAGTGTCTTTCAGCATGTCTAGCATACTCAAGTAAGGCTTGTAGCCTACTTGTTCGGTGATCTATCATATGCTTTGTAATAAAGCTACTGATAGGGGCAATGCAACCTTTCAAAAATGCATTTTTCAGTTGCTGTTCATATGCGCTATCATTTGTCTGATTTTCAGGAATAGTCATGCCACTATGGTTATTGAAACATTCCAATAATCTACCATAGTACCCATCTACAGTTTCATTATCTTGTTGTATGCATTGATTAATGCAAGTCCAGTCTGCTCTAGGTTTCCATTTCTCAGAGATTCGGTCTGTAAGACCTTTCACTCTGGTGTCTAATTCTGCGTCACTATGTAGGAGTGGCTTAAGTTGTGCGTCACGAGCATTCCAGGTGCCACAAATCATGTGCCAGTCTGGACCTATAATTTGTCTAACTACCTTTTCTACTTCTTCCCCATTTAAATGGTAACTTAGTCTCATACCTTGTAAATCTTGTATAAACTTTTTATGATTAATTTTCGGGTGAGGGATTCCCTCTGTAGCTTTCCGAATGTCTTCTGGTGTCCATGGTCTATATACCAGGAGAGTTGGGTCGTGCCCTTCTTGTCCTGCCTGAGGGTTTGGTACCTCGATTAATGGACAGATTTCTTCACTCTCTTCTAGTGAGTCTCTCCCTATTTGATATAAATCTGTGTCCCTAAGTGTCTTACGTGTCCGGGACCTGGTTTCAATAGGTTCTCTAATAAACGGTTTTAATGCCCCTGCAACTTCAGGATAACGTGGAGGTGGACTAGCCTGTCCTCCTGCTTCATATCCTAAAAAGGGTATCGGAGGGGGAGGGGCTGTCGCTATTCCTGTATTATTATCCTCTTTGTCTAAAAATAATGCTTTCGCATTCTTAAGTTTCTGTTCCCTTCGGTTCACTTCCTCAATCCACCTGTGTGCCTGAGGAATGCCTAATTGTCGTTGTTTCTTTGCCTGACCTTCTGCGTCAGATTTAAGCTGTTTTAAAAGTTTAACTAACGAAATTTTATTTAATTTACCGTCAAACTCATATTTATTAACCCATTTTGTATAATACCTTATATTATCTGCTCGTTGTAACTGCATATATTTTGCGTCATCAGTTAGGGGCGGATCTCGTGATTTTTTAGTGCACTGATTTCCCATATCAAAAGAAAACTGTTACGTAACCCTTTTTTCTTACCACGTGGTATCTTAGTTTCTTACACAGTTTATCTAGAATAACTGCCTACCTTATTCTGTTTCCCTGATCTATGACAAAATATACAGTAATTCCTTATGTCCCTGATCTGTACAACAAATCTATGACAACATTTACTGTAACCTAGTCCCTGATCTAAAACAGAAAAGAAGGCAAAATCTTCCTACCTGAGCCTCTTGGGTCCGCTAGTTCGAGACCGCTCTTCGGCCACAGATCAGAAAAGTGGCCAGCCTCTCAAGACGACAATTCAGTCGGAGGACTTTGTGCTTCAAGAAGAACCGTTTCGGTAGCTTCTCCTGCGCAGTATTCGACCACCGGTACACTTCTGATCTGTAGCTGTCGAGGGCTTCCGGTCAAACGTAGGACCAAACTGTTAAATAAAAACAAATTAGGACAACACAAAAGGCTCAGATGCATAAAACTTTACTAGTGTACACCAGGAGGCAAAAAAACATACAATACAAGTATAGAATTCTTTCTGGCATGATACAGGAAATACTCTTCATTTTATACACTATACATTCAAGCTGTGCCCACCTCACTGACGTGGTCAGTCACAGGACACCTACATCACTATAGTCTACAATATTCTATTCATAAGAAAGTGCTGAGGTTATACTTTTTAAAAGTTTTCCCATGAGAATAATACAGCCTTGCAAAGCACCTGGTCAGTTATAATGTCTTTCTGTAAATGTTATTCTTTCAAGGTTTCAGTCCTGCTCGAATACAGTAGTCAGTTCGGTCTTGTAATACGCTTCTTTGTTCTTCTCGCTACATTACTTTTAGCAGCTGTGCTGATAATATTCACAAGGCCAACTATCTCAGAGGAAGGAAGAAAAGATTCAATGCCTTATACATTCATTTTCCTGACCCAGCAGATAATCATTAGTGAAAAACATAAGCTTGCTGAGCTGGCTACTGCCAGGGTCAGAGTTCAATCACACTGCAGCTCCAAAACTTCAAGCAATTACATGTAAGATCATTCTTACTGCCATATTGTAAAATAGAATAAAATGCATTACACACTATTTGCTTTTAACTAGCACTTCATATATGTTTAAGTACACATTTTTCTAACATACTGCTACCTTGAGCAGCTGACAAAATAAAAGAATCTACATGCATTTCAAGTAATCTATAACTTTGATTATTACAGTTATTTCTTAATTGTAAACCCTCCATGTTTTCTTCCAAAATTACTATTTTGCGGAGGGATTATTAGGGGGAAGAGCAACATTTTGAGCCAAAAATTGGGGACAGTTGAGAGGTTGGCTATGCCTAATTCTGTAAAGCAATTTATTTGCATGTACCTCTCAACCTGTTAATGCAGTAAATCTGAACAAGGCCAAATATATTGGGGGCACATATAAACAGTACTAAAATTGCTCTTGTATAAATTGAGACAGTTGATAGAACAGCTCTTACTTTAACATGCATTTTTCTGAAGGTTATGAAGTCTGAAACTTATTATTTAGTGACTTAATTCCTAAATGATTTGCCAGAAAACTACAAATTTTATGAAGAACAAACCAAAAATAAGAAGCAAAAATCTATTCATTCTTTGAAAATCTAGACAGTTGGGAGGTATAGTTCAGCTGGGCCTGTCTGAGTTTGCTGCCCTTCCCCCCTGACAAAATAATGGTTGAATGGAGCCTCTGCAGCCATTCCAATGAACCATTACTTGGCTGTTTCACTCCATTTACCATAAACACTAATGTGCATACTGCTTTACTTCTATGATGAGTTGGAATTCATTTGAAAGTTTTATTTTGTATTTTACAGCACAAACACTAAGTCATCTGTTAAACAAAGCAATGCAGTCTCACAATGAAAACTTAGCATTAAAACTTCTCTGCCCTTGAAACTCACATTCATTGAAACAGCATTGAAACCCACATTCAAAGAAAATACATTTTGCCAGTGGCAGATAAAGATTAATTTTGGGCTGTTTTCAAATCATAGGCCCCTTGCATATGAAACATACATGTGCTCTTTGATACACCTTCCTCATTGTACTAAAATTATATTCCTTGTACAATACAGTACACTTGTTAGAGGGTGTTTTAAATTTGTTTTGAACATTTCTCCAGTAAGCAATGAAACAAACCATATGCACCCATAATGGCAAAACTGCCCAGTTGAGAACATTTATCATAAAAGTCTACTCAGACTTCCACAGTCCACCATTATTAGTAAATATACACAATTCTACAGTCCACCATTATTAGTAAATATGCACAATTCCACAGTCCACCATTATTAGTAAATATGCACAATTCCACAGTCCACCATTATCAGTAAATCTGCACAATTCTACAGTCCACCTTTATCAGTAAATATGCACAATTCTACAGTCCATTATCAGTAAATATGCACAATCTCTGAAGTAAGTCATCTAAATAATTCCACATTAAAGAAATCTGTAACTAATGAAGCGGTTACTGCTAGCAATCACCTTTATATTTCATGGTTTCATCGAAAAATAAAGTGTCTGTTGCCCCTCAGGAATAAATTGCCTATATTACATTAAAAATGATAAGCTAGTAATAATATTGCAAGAGGAAATGGATGGCAAACTGATAACAGACTCATAGTTAGTATCTTCACCAAGGAGAGCATTCTCAGTACGGCAGCATCCACCCCTTGTGGGAGTAGAACCCACAGCCTTCTGCATCAAAAGCAAGTACACAACCTGTTGTGCTATAGTATTAACTAGGCAAAGCACTAAACTTCTATCCCCCTGCAGCTCTCAGCTCCTTGTAAAATCTACTCAATACTCAACTGCATCTCAACTTCGCAGCTCAAGAAAACTGGAAAAAGCCAAAATGTATTGGGGGGGTCAAAAGCCCAAAAACCAGGGACACATTAAACATTGCTTGTATAATCTTGGAAAGTTGCTAGAATAAAATGTGTTGCCACCATACATTTTACTGCCAAGGTCCCAAGTTGCTAGAATAAAATGTTGTGTTGCCACCATACATTTTACTGCCAAGGTCCCTGAGCAAAAAACAGTCAGAGTAACATACCACTACGCCACATCAGCTGCTTTGTAAAAGAGAGGAAGACTGAAACTTAAATGGCTATCATTTAGTAAATTCAGTTCTCACCATAGCTGTCAACCTCTTAGTACAAAACACCTGGACAAACCCAGTAATGAGGGAATACAGCCCTCAAACATATTCAGTGAATTCAGTTCTTGCCATAGCTGTCAACCTTAGCACAAAAACCTGGACGAAGCCAATAATGGGGGAATACAGTCCCAAAAATAGGGACAAATTTAAAATATTCATCTTATAAACTTAGAAAATTGCTAGAAAAAAAGGTTGTGCTACTATGTATTCTGAAGAACATGAAGTTTGAAATTCAAATGCCGGTCAATTTTACTGCTGACAGAACAAAAACAATTTTCAGCAGAGACCCAGGGATTAATACTGCAGACACGTCTTTGTAAAATGGCAGGGCACCAGAGCAAATCCACACAAACACAGGGAGGAGATGCAGACTCCACACAGAAGCAACCCCAACAAAGAATCAAACCAGAAAACCTATAGCTGTGAGGCAACAATACTACCACTGCACCATCAAATATGCAAGGAATTAAACATTCAGAAACCTGAAGTCTGAAATTCAAATGCCTGTCAATTTTACTGCGGACAGAACAAAAACAATTTTCAGCAGAGACGCAGGGATTAATACTGCAGACACGTCTTTGTAAAATGGCAGGGCATCAGAGCAAATCCACACAAACACAGGGAGGAGATGCAGACTCCACACAGAAGCCACCCCAACCAAGAATCAAACCAGAAAACCTATAGCTGTGAGGCAACAATACTACCACTGCACCATCAAATATGCAAGGAATTAAACATTCAGAAACCTGAAGTCTGAAATTCAAATGCCTGTCAATTTTATTTAACATTTGTTAATCAGGACAGTCTGACTTGGAACAAAAACAATTTTCAGCAGAGGCCCAGGAAGAAATAATGCAGGCATGTCTTTGTAACATGGGAGGACACAAAAGCAAACCCACACAAACACAGGAGAAGATACAGACCCGCAAAGAAGGAACCCCAGCCAAGAATCAAACCTGAGAACCTGCAGCTGTGAGGCAACAATGCTACCAGTGCACCATCAAATAAAACAAACCCATACAAACACAGGAGAATATAACAGACCCCACAAAGAAGGAACCCCAGCCAAGAATCAAACCTGAGAACCTGCAGCTGTGAGGCAACAATGCTACCAGTGCAACATCAAATAAAAGCAAACCCACACAAACACAGGGAGACGATAACAGACCCCACAAAGAAGGAACCCCAGCCAAGAATCAAACCTGAGAACCTGCAGCTGTGAGGCAACAATGCTACCAGTGCACCATCAAATAAAAGCAAACCCACACAAACACAGGGAGAAGATAACAGACCCCACAAAGAAGGAACCCCAGCCAAGAATCAAACCTGAGAACCTGCAGCTGTGAGGCAACAATGCTACTACTACACCATCAAATATCAAGCATTGCAACATTTACAAACCACAGATATTATGAGGAACAGATCAGATCAAATATGAGGCAAAATCTGCAATTTTTTTACAAATGGTGGTGGGTAGGGAACTCAAGTCTTTAACACCTGCATACAGGGTACAGGGTTCAAGCCTGAGGTATTCCCTACCACACCACCATGAGCACCTGGGGCATTTTCACACACACACACACACACACACACACACACACACACACCATATAAAAGCAGCAAGTACCATACACACACAAAGTATAAAAGCAGCAAGTACCATACACACACAAAGTATAAAAGCAGCAAGTACCATACACACACAAAGTATAAAAGCAGCAAGTACCATACACACACAAAGTATAAAAGCAGCAAGTACCATACACACACAAAGTATAAAAGCAGCAAGTACCATACATTGTAAAAGTAAAAAGCACCATACACTTACTTGTCCGTTCTCCACAATATCCAGCTAACGACATCCTGCCCGCAATACTCCGAAGACCCCCCAGACACACACACCGTATAAAAGCAGCAAGTACCATATACACACAAAGTATAAAAGCAGCAAGTACCATACACACACAAAGTATAAAAGCAGCAAGTACCATACACACACAAAGTATAA
Organism: Protopterus annectens; assembly: GCF_019279795.1. Taxonomy (NCBI): domain Eukaryota; kingdom Metazoa; phylum Chordata; order Ceratodontiformes; family Protopteridae; genus Protopterus; species Protopterus annectens. The sequence goes on from NC_056732.1 coordinate 123,218,100, forward strand.
AAGCAGCAAGTACCATACACACACAAAGTATAAAAGCAGCAAGTACCATACACACACAAAGTATAAAAGCAGCAAGTACCATACACACACAAAGTATAAAAGCAGCAAGTACCATACATTGTAAAAGTAAAAAGCACCATACACTTACTTGTCCGTTCTCCACAATATCCAGCTAACGTACATCCTGCCCGCGCAATACTCCGAAGACCCCCCAGACACACACACCGTATAAAAGCAGCAAGTACCATATACACACAAAGTATAAAAGCAGCAAGTACCATACACACACAAAGTATAAAAGCAGCAAGTACCATACACACACAAAGTATAAAAGCAGCAAGTACCATACACACACAAAGTATAAAAGCAGCAAATACCATACATTGTAAAAGTAAAAAGCACCATACACTTACCTGTCCGTTCTCCATAATATCCAGCTAACGTACATCCTGCCCGCGCAATACTCCGAAGACCCGCGAGATCCCTGAAATCAAACCTCCCGACGAGACTGTTCTGTCATTCCCGACTGCTGCTGTTGCAGTCCGGCCCCGATACATTATCCCAGCGAGTCTGCACAGACGTCTTCTTGTGTTTCCCTATGGGGACTGCCAGACTGCCTGGAGCATGCGCATAGACATGCAGTAGTCGGGACTACTGCGCATGCGCGAAGTCCGCGAAATTTAAAACAATTTTTTTTTCTATTTTTATTTCTTTTTTGTTCTGAGGGGGCTGCAGTCCGGCAGTCCAATAGCACGGGCCGCCCCTGGTTTTGATGCTGTTCATTTTGTAGATCTGCAAAATGTCCATCAGAGCTGGATCCAAGGAAGCCTTGTATGCCAGGCCTAAATCACCTCTCAGTAACCTGTTGGAGACAGAGTGTAGACACAGGGCTTTAAGGTGATCTATATAGGACAATGTGCTTATACCCTGGATTTTCCTGGTAAGGAATATTTATGGGCATTCTGACTGTTGCATATGTTTGGTCATGTACATGCCGAAGGGGGAATTATACTCGGTGGTGGGTTTGATAAGGGCCGAATAAAGTGGCATTATGACTTACTTGGACCTGGATTCCATGCCCTTACTTATAAGCCGGGCAGCAGAGAAATATTTTCTTACTACCTTAGCCACATGTTGGCCAAAGGATGGATTACTGTCTACATATGTTCCCAGATCCCTGGCTACTAAATCAACTCTTGGGGTGTCTTATTGATGGAGTACATAGCCTGGGTGGCAGTTTTCCCAAAAGGCATTATAATGCATATCTTCACATTGAGTGTCATGAGTAAAACAAAGTGTTGTCAACTTCAGATGCCACTATTCCAGATCAGTGCTTCAGATGGAGATATGACTTCTGAGCCAAGTTATTAGCAGCTCATTTACCACAAACGTCCTTTTTTAATAAATGTCACCGTTTTCCTAAGTGCACATCTTTGCAGACACTGAAACAGCTGGTAGAAAGCACATTAAATATCATAGTCTATGGTGGAACGCCACCTTATGGACACTTAGTACTGGATGGAAGTACCGCCATCTAGGTAGTGTTGTGTGACCGCAGATTCATAGATTTACTTTGGGAGGTGCTATTTCTGTTTTAAGTTGGCAAAGGATTTGAATGGCAAGTACCCCAGACATTATTTTATTATTATTATTTTATATTTGATTACCGGATTGGTCTGACTGGGCAGTCAGGTGCCCATTTTCAGTAGAGACCCGGGGAGAAAAGCTCCACATACATAACAATCATAAAAATACAAAATACAACAGCACCACATACATGATAAAAATACAAAAGTCAGAGATGAGCACTAATTAATAGAGCAAACAATAGTGTATCATGGCATAGTATGATGAGAAGTTACAGAAGTGTAAAATATATAGTGTACAGTAGTAAAGCAGAAAATGTAATATATTTGAGTAAGAAAGCTTAGTAATACTATGTACAGTTATATACATTCATTTAAAAATACAGTTTATGGTATTTTTTTTAATGCATTTGACCTGTAAGTAGTGCCAGAGGAAAATTTAACTGAATGGTGGTAGTAGGGCTAGCCATGGTCAGTACAGGTATATTGCCAGATGAGACTGAGGTGGGCTTTTTATTGGGTTTCAAAGGTGGGACTGTTGTTTTGCAATCTGATGTCTGGTGGAATAGAATTCCAGATTTTAGCAACTGTGTAGGAGTAGAGAGATTCTCCAACACTGTGTCTATACTTAGCTACTTCAATGAGAAGGGCTTTGTTTGTGGATCTTAGTTGGTTAGCAGAATTGTGAAAGATGAATAAACCTGAGAGATCAGAATCTTTTTGAGTGGTACAACAAGTAATGAGCTGTGGTGAGTTGGTTATAGTTTAGTAAGTTGGGGAGTTCTAGCCAACCTAGTTGTTTTAGTGAGTGACAGTGGTAGGAGTGGAAATTAGAGTTGGTTGCGAATCTTGCTATTTTATTACTGCAAATGGACAATTTATGTAGGTCTGTCTTGTTAAGGTTTGTTAATACAGGGGATGTACAGAGCAATGTAGAGAGAAGGTCAGTTCTGGATATAGTAATTTTGGTGTCTTTGGTTAGTTTTTGCAGCAGTATAGGTTTCCAAGTTTTTTATGGACTTTGGATATGATTTCTGCTATATATTTGTCAAACTTTAGGTTTTGGTCAAGTATTACACCAAGAAGTTTAGCTTGTGGTACTGAGGAGATTTGAGTGTTGTTGGCAGAACTGCTAGAGAAAAGAGCAGAAGAGTCAGTAGTTTTGGTAGGGTGAAGAAGCATAAGTTTAGTCTTTTTAGGGTTAAGTACTAGTTGAGTTTTTTTAACCAGTTTTTGATATTGGAGAAGGCCTCTTGGGTTTTAGTCTGGATACTTTGGGGTGTGGGGGCTGAGCAGATCAGTGTAGTATCATCTGCATATTGGAGTATTGTAGCTTGCTGGGTAGCGGTGCGGAGGGTGTTTGTAAAGATATTAAATAGTAGAGGTGCCTGAATGGATCCCTGTGGTACACCTACTGTTACTGGGAGAATTGGGGAGAGGGAAGTAAACTGCACGTTTGCAGTTGCATAGCCAGCCTTATAACCAGAGCAAGGAGGGGGATGTTTACGTTCAGTTTGGCTAGGATAGTAAGTAGTTTGCTGTGGGATACTGTATCGAATGCTTTGGACAGGTTGAGGAAGGTGGAAGACTCTAGGTTTCCTTGATTCCTGTATTGATTGGCAGTGTTGGTGAAGGATATGAGTGCTGTGGTGCTGCTATGGGATGGGCGAATGCCTTGTTGGGTGTTGGTGAGGAGACTATTTGTAAGTAAATGTTTCATCAGCTGAGAATGGATACATTTTTCAAGAATTTTTGATAGGGGGTATTGCTATGGGACAGTAGTTGGTAAGTTTGGTAGAGGAGGTTTCCAAAGGGCTGGAATTGTATGCTAATAGATAGACCGGTTGATAAGTGTTGAGATGAGATAAGCTAGAGCACTAGTGATAATTTCGAGGTACTCTGCAGGGAGTTTGTCGTTTGCCAAGGTGGTGGGTTTTAGTTTAGTGAGGCGCTTATACATTGTGTTGGTAGGAACTGGTTTGAGAGTGAATGGGGGGTGTGAGTTTGGGTTGCTGATTGGTTGTGGGGGAGTGCAGATGTTCTTCGTGTTTCTCTATTGCAGTCATCACACTTGGGTTATCTGCTTGCAGGTAGCCCTCAGTCGGCCCGAATACCAGAGACTTAGTATTTCTGCATCAGATGCTGTTGTTCCAGGACTGACGTCAGGTCCTCAGGAGTATAAACACAGGTAGCCGATGCCATTACATTAGTCTTTCTTGCTGAGAAGCAGTTCGCAAGTGCCGATCGGCCGCTACCTGAATTTTCATTTACGAATTTAATAATCCTGAAGTCTTCTAAAGCTAAGTACCCCATTGGGGATCCTTTTTTCATGCTCTAACCGATGTCAGAAAAAGTTAATTGTCTTGCTTGTCGAAAGCAAATACCTCACAGAGATTTTCATTCTTACTGCATCAGCTGTTTAGGCCCAGACCACGACGTCCCTCGCTGTCTGTTTTGTGCCTTATTTAATGCCCGAACCATTCATTGTTGGGCTCTCTTTGTCACTAATTTCTTTCACTCTCGATCTCCGTATTCTGAAATGGCTTCAGTAAGCCATCCGACTACCGATATTCTGAAAAAACGTAAAGATAAAGACAGACTGCATAGGTCCAAAACTGCCGACGACGCTTCCAGTAAGCTAGTCGCCAGTCCACTGGAACTCAGTGAGGCGCTTTCGCAGCCCCTGATGCCCACTTCAATGGATTTGCAGACCTCTGCGACCCATTCGGAGTCCGGTATGCCACGAGACTCTTCATCGACTATGGAACCTGCGGATGTCTCTACCCTGGATGGGTCTGGAGCCGCTGAGCAGGCACCAGCTTCTGAGGCAGTTATTCGCTCAACCGATGTTCATCTCAACACATTCCTGGTGGTACCAAAATTCAAAATGCTTACCCTGTAACAGCTTCTTCCTGTGCTAGCCAAGGATGCTTGGTTAGTCACCCTAGACTTAAAAGAAGCCTATCTGCATATCCCCATAAGGGAATCATGCAGGAAGTGTCTACATTTCAGGGTAGGGTCTATGCATTATCAGTTCTCTGCACTTCCCTTTGGCTTATCTACTGCACCTAGAGTATTCACAAAATGCTTGGCTCCAGCCATAGCATATTGCAGGCAGAGAAATATCCAAATTTACCCATACTTGGACAACTGCCTGATTCAGACGAGCAGTCAGGAATTGCTGCTGCAGCACCTGACATTTGTGAAAAACCTTCTCACTTCTTTGGGGTACAGCATCAACGAAAAGAAATGAAAACTGGTACCCAGTCAAAAGATTGTATTCCTGGGAGCAAGCTTGAACACAACTTCCCAGATGGCATTCCTCACCTCAGAAAAACAAGTCCATCTGACAGACTACTTCAAACAAATGGCCACCAGAACCCAGCTATCTGCAAGAAAAATACTGCAAGCCCTAGGGTTCATGGCCACATGTATACTGCTGATTCCATATGCAAGACTGCATATGAGGAAACTCCAGTGGTACTTAAAAAGTGATTGGTGCCAACATTCTCAGGACCTGGAAACAGTCATTCCTATCATACCATGTCTAAGGACAGAGTTCCTCTGGTGGGCAGAAGCATGGGACTGCCATTTACTCAACCCCAAGCCGCCCAGACCCTAACCACAGATGCATCAGACTATGCCTGGGGGGCACACATGGATGGAACATGTATTCAGGGCCACTGGAGCCCAAGTGAGATTCATCTGCACATCAACCAAAAAGAGATGCTAGCTGTACAGAATGCCCTGACAGCTTTCAGATCCATAATCTTTCCAGGACAACTGCTAATAAAAACAGACAACACCACAGTTATGTGGTACATCAACAAGCAGGGTGAACCCATTCCTCTTCTCACTCTGCAGGCTAGCCATGGCCCTGTGGAACATGGCCTTGGACATTCAAGTCCATCTGCAAGCTCAATTCCTGCCAGGCAAACAAAACTTACTGGCAGACAACTTAAGCAGAAACATCATAGACCCACACAAGTGGCAGTTGGAGCACAGCACCTTCAACCTTCTGATCCAGAAATGGGGGACCCCAGAGGTGGATCTCTTTGCCTCCCCTACAACCACCAGCTCAGCAAATTCTGCACCAGGAATCCTCACAGCAGGGCCTGTAAAGTGGATGCTCTATCTTTTCAGTGGGTAAATCTCTCAATCTATGCCTTTCCCCCTCTGCCCCTCCGTTCAAGAGTATTACTCAAGATAAAACAGGACAGACCAAGGACAATTCTGATTGCCCCGAACTAGTCACACCAGTACTGGTACCCACTCCTGCACAGCCTGACAGTGCCATCCTGGCACCTACACCAGAATTCAAACCTCCTCTCTCAGCAGGAGGGACAGATTCTGCATCCACAAGTGCAAACCCTAAATCTTGCAGCCTGGCTTATTCCTTAAATTCTCCCCCAGCGACCTTAAGCAAATAGGTGCTGGACGTCATTCTTGAAGCCAGAAGACCCAGTACAAGAAAATCCTATGCTGATAAGTGGAAAAGGTTCTGCTCATGGATTCAGTCTAAAGGAGAGGACACAACACTGCCCTCTTTCCCTCTTATCCTGGATTACTTAGCAGATCTACTCTACAAAGGCCTGTCCTTCTCCTCCATTAAGATACATGCCTCAGCCATTTCTGCTCATTACAACACTGAGCCACCTCTTTTCTCGCACCCTCTTATCAAACAGTTCTTGAGAGGGACAAACAACTTAAGGCCACCAAGGAGAGCACCCACCCCTGCTTGGGACCTTAACTTTGTACTGTTAAAGCTCACGCTTCCCCCTTTGAACCTGCTGCATCAGCAGAGTTAAAATTCCTCTCTTGGAAAACAGCCTTACTTCTAGTCATCACTACAGCTAGAAGAGTGTCTGAGCTACAAGGACTTATGGCTGTGGAACCCTCATTATTTTCCATGCTGACAGGGTTTCCCACATGACTAACCCTTCCTTTATGCCTAAAGTGGTGAGCAGTGTGGCTCTCAATCAATCCATCCATTTGCCAACCTTCTTCCCTAATCCTCAAAATAAAGGGGAAAGGATTCTATACTCCTTAGACGTGCACAGACAGCTCAGATTCTGCCTTGATAGGACTAAGCCCTTCAGAAATCTGACCAGCTACTAGTCAGCTTTGCAACCGGGGCAGAGGGCAAGGTCATTTCAAAACAAACTATTTCCAAATGGATAGCACACTGCATCCATTTCTGCTGCAAGCACCATGGGAAACCAACCTTTCAGGGGGCAGAACACATTCCACTAGGGCAACATCTACTTCTACAGCATTTCTCAGGGGAGTTCCTACCAGGGACATCCTGGAGGCTGCTACCTGGAGTTCTGTACAGACCTTCACCAAGCATTACCACCTGCCTATCTTTTCCAAATCCAAGGCAGGATTTGCTACAGCAGTCTTGCAAGGCATACTAGCCAGCCCCAACTCTTCTTGATTGCCTCCACCCTTCTTCAGCTTTGGGAATCCACCGAAATACGATGACTGCAACAGTGAAACATGAAGAACATAGTACAGTTGTGTACACTTACCATAAATGTAGATGTTCGAGTGTGTTCACTGTTGCAGTCCTGGTTTCCCTCCCTCCAGCCCCATGGTTTTCTCTCTCCCCTCCTTTCTATGGCTATTACTAATCCCTTCTGGGGTATTGGTATTGGTATTTTCTTTTTGGTGTTGGTATTGGTATTTACTTTTTACTGGTGGTGTTTTTCCCCACCATAACCTAGCTCCCTATTTGGGGGGCTCCTGACATTTGGGGCAAGAAAAACTGATGTAATGGCATTGGCTGCCTGTTTTTATACCCCTGACGACCTGATGTCAGTCCTGGAGCAACAACATCCAACACAGAAATATTAAGTCTCTGGTATTCGGGCCAACTGAGGGCTGCCTGCAGGCAGATAACCCAAATGTGATGACTGCAACAGTGAATGCACTCGAACATCTACATTTATAGTAAGTGTACACAACTGTACTGTCTGGCTGCAGCTAGTTAAGTTAAGGATGGAAGAAGTTAAGTATTTGTTAAATTTGGTAGCCATCTCTGTATTATCTCCTCTGACATTGGGGGAGGCATAGTGGGTTTGCCTGGTTGTAATATTTGGTTGATAGCTGCCGAGAATTTTTGGGGGTTAGTGGTATGTTTTGCTTATAGCTCTGTGTAGTGATTTTTCTTATCTTGGCTTATCTGTTTTTTTTGCTTTATTACGTAGTTCGAGGAAGATCTGCCTGTTGTGATCGGTCTTATTGTGATGCCATGCATCTCAAGCTTTATCCGTAAGGGTTCTTGTGTTTTTAGAGAGCCATGGGGCTGGGTTGGTTTTTATTCAAATTGTCCGTGGGAAAGTTGCATCTGATTTAATATGTTTAAAAAGGTGGAATTGAAGTAGTCCACTGCCCTGTCTAATGTGAGGGTTGTTAGTGGAGCCCAGTTGCAATACCTTAGTGCAGTAATGAAATGTTTTGAATTACGGATTTCACATAGGGTGGTTGTTTTAGTGGTTTTGAGGTGTTGTCTTAATATGAATGTGGGTAAATGGTCACTAAGGCCATTTGGTACTGTACCATAATATTGGGCAGTAGATGAGTTGTTTGCAAGGATCCAGTCTCGTATGGATTCCTAGTTTGTATTTTTTGTCAATGTGGGTGGGTGTTTGGATAAGTTGAGTATAGGAATACAAGTTGATGTGATTAGAGGGGATAGTTGTGTTGATGGATTTTCAGTCAATGTTAAAAGTCCCCTAGGAGGAGTGTCTTCTGTGGGAGGTTTGTGGATGTCCAGTGTAGGTATGTTGTCACTTGGGGCTATGTAAATACCCACTAGGTTTAGTTGCTTCTGTTGATTGATTTGAATTTTGGTGAATAGGGTTTCTGCATTGTTAAATGTTGTGATTGCTTTATGTATAAGGTGTACCTTGAGGGGACAGTCTTGCATAGTATGGTGACGCCTCCACCTTTTTTGATAACTCTATCAGCCCTGATTATATTATAACATGGGGGAAGTATCTCATTGTCCTTAATGTAGGGTTTGACCCAGGTCTCTGTAATGAGTGTAATGTCTGGGTTGTAAGCAGAATGTGTGGCATGTAGTTCTTCAGTTTTGTTCAAGATACTTCTAGTGTTCATACTAATAAGTAGGTCACATTTTTTTTTACAGAGCTATAAGTAAAACATACCACAAAAAGCTGAAATCATTAAGGTCTTCTCACAAACTACTAGTACTTACCTCTAAACCAAACAACATGGCTGGCGAATCCCTCTTCTCTAATACTGTTGGAAAAGCCTGGAATCTCCTCCCTAATGAACTTTCCTCACTTCCCTCACTATCACTCTTCAAAAATAAATTGAAAGTGTTCCTCAGAACACACTGGTTATGCCCCTGTACTAAGCCTGACTAGTTATGTGTCTTTTCATACATTGCTCTACCTACCCTTTCCACTCATAAACTGTGATTCCTTCCTTTTGACCACAATTCTATCTACCTCATGAACACCACATAGTGTACCAGTATGCTATATAATGCCTGCACTCAGCACTGACAATTTTACTGTGTTAACCTGTAATATGCATTGTAATTATGATTTTTGTTTAATGTTATAATGTTACCTATTATGTTGTTGTTTTTCATTGTTCTGTCTTGGAGCTCATCTCCCCAGGCCTCTACTGAAAATGGACATGTATCCAGTTAGACTAGCCCAGTAAACAAATGTAAAATAAAATAAATAATAAAATAAAATAATTGCATGTTGGATGTTTGGACTAGTGAGGTTGGTAGTATCAGTTGTGGGGCCTGGGTTGGGGTGTACATCACCACAAATTTGGAGCTGTGTTTGTGTGGCTAGACATAGAGATTGAATTCTGAGTTGAAGTTTAGTGGAAGGTATGGTGGAATTAATATATTTGAATTTGTATAGCTCAGTGGTAGAGTAGTTCAGTAAGTGGGGTTGGATGTTGGAGAAGGGAGTGTTACTGTGTGGTTAGTACGTAGAAGTTAGGGTTGGGCTGGGGTGAAGTATTATGTGAGCATTATGGTTGCAGTTAATGGTGTAAAGTGTAACAAGGGTTGTTGTTGTTGTTGTGTCTTTCGGCTTTTCTAGGTTAGGGGTTGCCACAGCGGAACTCCGGTCCGCTAATGATTGGCAGTAGATTTTTACGTGCCGAGTTGCCAGCTCTGACGCACAACCTTCAACGAAGGTACGCCCATTCACACACGTCTCCACACAGAAGACGCTCTAGCTGAGAATCGAACAGGACATCTTACTGTGAGACGACAACGCTACTGCAGCACCACCACTGCATAGTGTAACAAGGGTAGCTAGTAGTAATAAATGAGAGGTAGACATAATTACTTGAGGGTTTGTGGGCGGTGGTTTGGTTGGTGGTGATAGTATGGGGATATAGAGTTTGGTAGGAGGACTTCGTAAGTGGAGGGTGGGAGCTTGTTAATGGTTCCACTTGTGTTGTTGTTTTGGGATTGGTTGAGGTGGTGGGTGGAATGTGGGGGGGTGTTTTTTGTGTCTGTAAATTGGCAGGTAGTAGGGTCTATGTGGGAATTGGGGGCAGAGTAGCAGAATGGACTGGACAGGCCAGATCAGTAGTCAGCTAACAATGCCAACATAGACTATCAGTGACATGGCACGGTATATGAGAAAGCCTGAAGTAGGTGGGAAGATGATCCCAGAACTAACAGGGAAAACAATGTGATTGAGAGACAGTGGAAAGGGGGAAGTGCAGTTAAGCACTTAGGATGAACAGCAAAACCAAATTAAGGGCAACTGCAGTGAGAACATTTAATGGTTTTGGTTTCAGACATAATAAGCCACAACTGACTATTTATAGAATTCCACAAAGATCAACTTATCGTTTTTTTCATTTATGAAAGATAACCATGGAGAAGCTGCATTACCATGCATACAGCCTACAGTGAAAAAAGGAAGAAGTGAAAAGTGTAACATGGGAGCTGAAGTCAGGGTAAGCAACTGGCTTAGATGAAGTCACTGCAGGTATGATTAAGATGTTGGGGAGTTAGAGAAAAAAATTAGTCCTGAAAGTATTCATTGCAGTACAGAGAAGGATAGAGAGACGTATCCCAGATGACTGGAGAATAAACAGTCTTGTGCCAGTATACACGAATGAAGGGGATATTCACAGCTATGAGTGATACAGAAGTATCAGATTCCTGTCGCTCTTCATGAAAGTGTTGGAGAGTAATTGATAAATGAATATGCAGAATAGTAAAAAGATGGAAGGTGATTAGTGCAGATTCAGCTCAAGATGCAGTACAACTGACATGAAGTTTGCAGTGAAACATGGTGAAGAAGAAGCTGGAGATGAGGAGAGAGTTCAACTTGGAATTCCTAGACTGAAGGACTGTAGAAGAAGACCATTTTAGACTTCTGTCTGGCAAATGGATTGATGGTGACCAATATGTGATTCACAACATAACATACAAGAGTGACCAACATGTGACTCTTGTAGACTTCCCCCAGTGTAGAAAGATCACTGGGGTAGAATCAGTGATTGCAAAGTCATCCCCAGAGAAATAGATGGCTGACAGCATAAATTGCTGGTTGCCACAGTCATCTGCAAGCAGTGTCAGAGAAGGCTCTAAGGTCAACAAAGGCAAGGCTGAAGACCTCGAAGATGACTGAAGTGAAAATGCAAGTGTTCAAGGAAATTCCCAGGATTCTAGCGTCTCAGGCAGAAGAGGAGATGGATGGTGTCTAAGAAGAATGCAGTGCCTCAAAATAGCATGTGTGAGGACTACAGAATAGATATGTGGCCAAGGCAGGTATGGAAGTAATGTACATAAGGAAAGCTGGTGATGGAATGCAAAGTCCAGCAAATCATCAAAAGAAAGGAGGAGAGCAGAAAAAAGTGGGAGATAGAAAAGACAGACCAGGCTGAAAAGGAGTACTGGTTGGCTAAGAAAGAGGCTAAAAGACCAGTTGCAATAGCAATGAACAAGGCATCAAAGACACTCTGCCAGCTTCTGGAAAGTGACTCAGTAGATGGCATAAAGAAACTCTACCAGGTTGCAAGGCATTGACAAAAAGATAGTCATCAGACACTCCAAAGAGATATGAGCAACAGCCTGATCACCAGTTCACAGGACCTTAAAGGCAGATGTAAGGAGTACTTCCAACAGCTTCTGAATGAAGAAAACCCCACAGAAGCTGTACTGCTCCAGACACAGCCTGCGATGAATGAAGAGGAGCCCACCCTAGAAGAATTAAAAACAGCAATAAGTAAAATGAAGTCCAGGAAAGGAGCAGGCTCAGATGAGGTCATGATAGGTATGATCAAGAATTTTGGTGAGTTAGGGGAGAAATGGCTTCATTGGGTACTTGTAGTGGAAATGAGAGGAAAGGCATATTCCAGATGACTAAAGAATAAGCATACCAGTGCCAGTGTACAAGAACAAACAGGATATACACAACTCTGGGCAGTGTAGTGGTATCAAACTGCTATCATACTGCACGAAAGTTCTAGAGTGGGTGATAAAAAATGAATACACAGAGTAATGTAAAGTAAGATGGAAGATGAGCAGATCAAATTCAGATGAGGATGCAGCACAATTGACCCACTGTTTGCAGTGAGACAGATTGTTGAGAAGAAGCTAGAAATAAGGAAAGAGGGAACTGGGTTTCCTGTACTTGGAGAAAGCATATGGCAAGATCTAAAGAAAGCTGGTTTGAGCAGTCTTGTGATGGTTTGAAGTCCTGGAAGCATTAGTAGAATTAGTGCTTTCTATGTACAGGGACCCAATGACACAAGTACAAACAGTGTTCGGACTCATAGAGGGGGCTCCAGTTAGGAATGAGTGTGCATCAAGGTTCAGCTCTTGAAACCACTGCTTTTTGTGCTGTTGATGGAGTACTTGTTCAGTTTTCTGATGATCAATAAAGCTGCTGTACGCAGACGATCTGGCATTACAAGCAGGCTCTGAACAAGAATTTCAACCAATGATAGGGGAATGTAAAGCAAAACTGAAGGCACATAGGATGAAATTGAGTACATATAAGACAGTTGTAATGGCAAGAAGTGGGGGAATTCAGAAAAAGGCGAGAATTGAGATAGATGGGAAAATAGTGAAATAACTTTAACAGCTTTAAGTATCTGGGAGGGTTGGTAAGTCTGAATAAGGAGTTAATAACTAGAATGAGAGGGACTTCAGAGGCCTGGCACCAGTGTCTGGGGTAGTGTGTATCAGAAGAATGTCAAAGAAGCTGAAAAGTAAGGTGTACAAAACAGCGAAGTGCTCAGTACTACTATATGGTATAGAAACCTGAGCAGTGAAGGTAGAACAGTTGTGGAAGCTAGAGGTGATTTAAATAAAGTGCCTTAAATTTGTGGTAGGATGCACAGTGTGGGACAGGTGAAATTAGGACATCGGAGCAGAAACCCAAGTAGCTGCAACTGTCAAACAGGTCAAACAGAATAGGTTGTGGTGGTTTGGGCACATGTGCAGGAAACAAGAAGACAATCTGGTGAAGATTTAGGACAGATAGTAAGAAGGCAAGAGGAAATGAGGGCAGCCAGCAAAGAGATGAATGGATTGTGTTCGAGAGTATCTGTGACAGTCAGCCATGACTGCCAAAGCTGGTATGAGAGAGTCAGTGAAACAAGATATGACTATAGTTGACATGCCACCCTGATTCTGCAATAGAAAATGGGATAAAGGGGGTTGATGCTGATTAAGCATAGTCTTCCAAATCAACAGCATTTCTTTTAACTTCCAAATTTTTATGGGAATTCTGTCCATTCCTGGAGATTTCCTTGTTGCTTGGTTATACAATCACAGTTTTCATTTTTCTTTTATCTGTCTAAACTGTTAATTGCTGAACTTCCACTTTACCAAGCTTTGGATTATTGAAAGTTTCCAAAAAATGGTACTAGTTATACATCTTCCTGATTTCCCCTCTTCTGTGCTAAGTCTAGATTTTCATAATATTTCCATCATCTCTTCAAGATTCTTAGTTAGCCTTCTTTTCATAGGGTCCCTGAGTTTTGCCACAGCTCTTTCCACTTTCGGTAACCTAAGTCTGCATGCTAAGAATTTCTATGTTCTGGGATTTAAAAAAAAAAAAAAAAAAGCTCTTTTCATAAACTCATACGTATTGGCCAAATAATCGCTTTTCCTCCTAGCACACTACAGACGTTTCTTCTCTTGATCTCTTAGTCTCCACTTCATCTTCAGAATTTTAACTTTCACCAGCCTTCTGCACAGCCTTTCTTGTTTTTCTCCTTGATTTCTACTATATTTATATAAAGTCCATATTAATTCTGTCTCGTGCATTAGCTATCCCCTCAAGAACCATTTCTATCTGCCCTAATAATTTATATTTCACTTGTTACCCATTCCTTATGCTCAACCTCCATTTTATAAATATGTAAGAGGAAATGCCATTGTCTTTTATAGTTCATTGTATCTTTGTGTTAGCTCTTAAAGCTGATCAGATGTCATTATTAAATAGTAAACAAAAAGGCACTAAGGTAACATGCCAGCAATGCTCCTGGTATCAATGATGCACTATCCCTAGCATGTATTTTAAGATACAAGGCAGCTTGTATATAATATAAAACTATGTAAATTTAAATATTTTAACAGATATGTTTTTTGTTTTATATGGAATGTTTATTACTGCACACACTGCTTTTTATGATGTTTTATTTTGGTTTATTTATTTATTCTGGGTAGCTATTACTTACTTGAGATTCTAGCAAACAAGGTTTGTTGAGCAGGACTTTAAGATTTGGTGAACAGGAACTTTAGGGGATAATTGTTTAATTTAACTACCCTCCTGCTTTTTCATCATTGATTAATCAAGCACTAATTAATAGCTGTATTTAAAGGTTGTTTTTACTGAAGTTAACTGACTCTGAAGATGCCCATGAGGGTGAAAGCGCTTAGTCAGTTCAAGTTGCTGTTTTTTTATTTCTTCATTCATCAAATTGTGGATTAATAAAGGATGTTCTTCATCTCACATTGCTGCAGTCCTTACACTTGGGTATAGCGCTGTCCTCGGTCGGCCCGAATACCAAAGTATATGGCTGACGCCGGTCATGGCGCATTAAACTGACGCCAGGACGTCAGGGTATAAATGCGCATGACCGACGTCATATCCTCAGTCTTTTTTGCCGCGTGGTCCGATGCAGAAGCAAATTTGCGAGTGCAGGTTGGCGTCCTGAGATTTTCCGAAACCGGAGTTTCAGACCGAATCCAAGTTGGCTAAGTACCCGTTGGGAATATTTTGGTTTTTCTTGCCTCAGTATTTTACGGATGTCAGAAAAAGTAAATAACTGTATTTCTTGCGGGAAACAGATACCACATAGGGACTACCACAGCTTGTGTATACCGTGTTTAGGGCCTGAGCACGACGTTGTTGGGTGTTCCTCTTGCGCTAGATTTAACAAACGTACCATAAAGAGGAGATTAGACTGCGCTAGGTTAGTCTTCGGGAAGCGGTGCAATTACAAAATGCCGTCGGATGCTCCGACGCCCGCTACCTCGAAGAAGCGCAAGGATAAAACACCTAGGCCTAGGTTAGAGGCACCAGCCGACCCGGACGTCGGTTCTTTAGAGGGCACGGTTGTGCCAGAGGCCCAAACAGAAGTTTCCCTAGAGTCCCAGGGGGAGACTTTGTTGTTACAGGATGTGTCTTCACAGGAGGTAGGCCAGGCTGAAGGGGCTTCTCAGGTAGCTGTTCTCCCCTCTCTGCCTAAGGTGGTTAGGCCTTCCCCTACTGTTACAAAGGCTTCTTCCAAGAGTAGGCCAGGTTCAGCTGTAGCAGGTGCTACTCCTAGTACTTCAGGCCCTGTGCCCAAGAGACATATGCTTAAGATGGCTGAAGATTTAATTACTCTGATTAGGGGTTCTATGCCCCCTCCTGACAAAAGGCCCAGGGTGGATCCTGAATTTGGGAATTTTGAACAGGATTCTGATATTTCTGAGTCTTCGGCTCAGGATTTACAGGAGTTTTCTCATTATTCTGATTCTGATGTGGATGACTCCACCCCTTCTGCTTCTCCTCCTGAGGATTTCTCATTCTCAGAGACTCTCCATGCCATGAGGGAACATTTTAAATGGGAAGGTCAGGATTTCTCTGATTCCAGGAAAAGACTAAGGGAATTTCTGTTTTTACCTCAGCACAGGCCTTTAGCTATACCCCCTGTTCTTTCTGTGGTGGAAGATGTTTTTGCAGAGGCTTCCCTTAACCCTGATTCCTTACCTCCCGCTCCTGTTAAACCGGACAGATACTATAGGGTGCCTGAAGCTCACAAGTATCTTTTTAAAAGCCCTAGGGCAGATCCAGAGACAGTTACTCAGGGGCCTAAAGGGGTTAAGGCTTCTGTGGCTAAAAATCCAGTTCCTCAGGACAAAGAGGCAAGAGCTTTAGACAGATGGGGTAAGAAAGTGTATACTTCCTCAACTTTAGCCATGAGGGCTTTAAATTGTCAATTCCACATGCTGAGATATCAAATCTATCTCCTTTCACAATTAAAGTCTAAGGTAGATGCTCTGGCAGAAGGTATTGAATGTAAGGAGTTACAAGATCTGGTACATGTGTCTGAACAGGTGGGTAAGCATTCCTTACAATGTGGTTTTGATGCTGTACAGGCCTCTTCCAGGGTGGCTGCCACTGGTACTGTCCTTCACAGGCACGCCTGGTTACGGGATCAGAATTTAGCTGAACATGTTAAGTCAAGGATCTTGGATGCCCCTTTACAATCTGATGTGTTGTTTGGTTCACCTGTTGAAGCAGTTTTAAAGAAAATGGAGGACAAAGCTAAATCTATGCACACTGTTAAAGATTTTTTACAGGTTCAACCACCAAAGTTTAGCAGAAACTGGCCAAGCAAGGCGTGGACATACCCTTCTTATGATTCCCAGTCTAGGGGTAGGTCTAGGCGTGCTAGGGGCAGAGCTCAGGGTTCCTTTAGATCCAGGACAGGGGGCTCACCTGCACAGTCTTCAGGGGAGGGCAGGGGTCAGCCCTTTCGTAGACAGACCCAATGACCTACCTTTTCAACTGCCAGAACCTTCACTTCTCGCAGCACCGTTAGGAGGAAGACTGACACTTTTCAAAGAGAACTGGAGTTTAATTACCCAAGACAGATGGGTATTGGATATCATTCACCACGGTTACAGATTTTATTTCCATACCTTACCACCGTTCAAGGGCATGCCAGATATTCCGCCCCAACACAAATTGGAAGCTCACAGACAAATATCCATATTGACACAGATAGGGGCCATACAACCAGTGCCTATGGCAGAAAGGGGCCTAGGATTTTACTCGCCTATTCCTAGTACCAAAAAGGGGAACACGTGGAGACCAATTCTGGATTTGTCTATCCTCAACACCTTTCTGGACATCCCCAAGTTCAAGATGCTGACATTGCAACAGCTTTTACCCCTCCTGGGCAAGGATCACTGGATGGTAACTTTGGATCTCCAAGAGGCTTACCTTCATGTCCCTATCACTCTAGGCTGCAGGAAGTATCTGCGTTTTCGAGCTGGAGATTCACACTATCAATTCTCTGCATTGCCCTTTGGCTTATCCACTGCACCCAGAGTATTCACAAAGGTCCTGGCTCCAGTGATAGCTTTTTTCAGACGGAAAGGAATACAGATTTACCCTTATTTGGACGATTGCCTGATTCTGGCTCTGGGCAAGGACGAACTTCTACAGCATTTAAAGTATGTGATAACAGTGCTAAGATGCCTAGGGTATTCTGTGAACGAAACAAAGTCCAGTCTAGTACCCTCTCAGGACATGTGCTTTCTGGGTGTGAGACTGAATACAGCAGCCCAGATGGCCTTCTTGACCCCGGACAAACAAAAGAATCTTGCCCTTTACTTCCAACAACTATCACATCAGTCCGGGCTGACTGCAAGGACAGTCCTTCAAGCCTTAGGGTTCATGGCATCTTGTATTCTGGTGCTTCCCAATGCCAAACTGCATATGAGGAAGCTACAATGGTATCTCAAGAATCTATGGACACAGCACTGCCACGATCTGGACACTGTCATTCCAATAATACCTTGCATCCAAAAGGAATTCTTGTGGTGGGCTCAGCAATGTCACCTAAACAAGGGACTTTCTGTGACCCGGCCGGAGGCAAGTCAGATTCTAACAACAGATGCCTCAGACAAAGCTTGGGGGGCTCATCTCAATGGAAAATGGATACAGGACAAGTGGCCTGCCAGACTACAACATCTACATATCAACCTAAAGGAGATGTTAGCAGTCCAGTTTGCATTAACAGCTTTCAAGGAATTACTTCTTCCAGGACAGGTGTTGATTCTAACAGACAACACAACCGTCATGTGGTACATCAACAAGCAAGGGGGTACACACTCTTACCCTCTATGCAGACAAGCAATGATTCTATGGGAAACTGCTCTCAGTCTACAACTGGATCTTCAGGCAAGGTTTCTGCCGGGGGTGCAGAACTCCTTAGCAGATGTGTTAAGCAGGCAAATCATGGATCCCCACGAGTGGAAACTGGATCCTCAGGTATTTCAGCAAGTAACAGTGTCATGGGGAACACCAGACATAGATCTGTTCGCTTCTCCTCTAAACCACCAGCTGCCAAAGTTTTGCACAAAAAGGATACACCAGGCAGCTTGGAAAACGGATGCTCTTTCTTTCAGTTGGAAAAATCTTCATGTATCGCCTTTCCACCACTTCCTCTACTTCTAAAGGTTCTGCTAAAGGTAAGCCAGGACAAACCAAGAATGATCCTGATAGCTCCAGATTGGCCCCGACAGCATTGGTACCCACTACTGAGAAATCTAATAAGGAAACCACCGTGGCCCCTGCCTTTGATTCCTCAACTGTTATCTCAAAAGGACGGTCATTTACTCAATGTCAAGCTTCACTCTCTTCATCTCACAGCATGGCATATCCTGTTTTAGCTCATAGCAGGGCTCAACTTCCTCAACAAGTTTTGAATGTGATTATGGAAGCTAGGAGACCCAGTACAAGGAAAGTGTATGCGGACAAGTGGAAGAGATTTTTGCTTTGGAGTGCAGCAAAGTGTGTGGATGTTTCTGAGCCTGACTTAAGTGTGGCTCTTCTATATCTTACTGAGTTATTGGACAAGGGTTTGTCCTTCTCTTCCATTAAAATTCATGCTGCAGCAATTTCAGCTCACTATGACTGTGATCCACCTTTGTTTTCTCATTCGTTGTTCAAGCAATTTCTCAGAGGGGCAAAGAACATAAGACCTCCACGAAGAGCTCCTACTCCAGCTTGGGACCTCAATTATGTGTTGGAAAAGCTCACTCTGCCACCTTTTGAGCCTGCAGCTACGGCTGAGTTAAAATATTTGTCATGGAAGACTGCTTTTTTGTTGGCCATTACCTCTGCAAGAAGGGTTTCTGAGTTGCAGGCCCTTATGGCTGTTGAGCCTTTCTTGATCTTCCATAAGGATAGGGTATCTTTACGCACTAACCCTTCCTTTATGCCTAAAGTGGTCTCCAGTGTGTCCTTAAACCAGTCTATTCATTTACCTACCTTTTATGCAGACCCCCAAAACAGAGGGGAAAAGATCTTGCATACTTTGGACGTGCACAGACAGTTACGCTACTACTTAGATAGGACTAAGGGTTTCAGGCAGTCGCAACAGTTGTTTGTTTCTTTTGCTTTAGGTACTCAGGGCAAGCCTGTGTCAAAGCAAACTCTTTCTAAATGGATTGGGTTTTGCATTTCTTTTTGTTATTCTCAGCATGGCAAGCAGATCCCAACAGGGATCAGACCTCATTCCACTAGGGCTACTGCCACCTCTACAGCCTTTCTAAGGGGAGTGTCAACTAAGGACATTTTGGAGGCAGCTACTTGGAGTTCAGTACATACTTTCTCTAAGCACTACCACCTTCCCCTCTACTCTAAATCTAGGGCTGGGTTTGCCACTGCTATTCTACAGGGCATTTTGACAGCTCCTGCTTCTATTTGATTTGCCATCCTCCCTTACCTCTGCTTTGGGAATCTACCCAAGTGTAAGGACTGCAGCAATGTGAGATGAAGAACATAGTACAGTTTTGTACCTACCATAAATGTAGATGTTCAAGATCCACATTGCTGCAGTCCAATTACCCTCCCTCCGTCCCCTCTGTGTTTAGGGGTGGTTGTGTGGTTAGGTTAGTACTTTATTAGATAATTGTTAGAAGTTGTACATAGTTTGGGTGTGGGGGTGTTTAGTGTTTGGTAATTTTTTGATTTTACCCTGTTTAGGGTCTTCTGACATCTGGGGCAAGAAAAGACTGAGGATATGACGTCGGTCATGCGCATTTATACCCTGACGTCCTGGCGTCAGTTTAATGCGCCATGACCGGCGTCAGCCATATACTTTGGTATTCGGGCCGACCGAGGACAGCGCTATACCCAAGTGTAAGGACTGCAGCAATGTGGATCTTCGAACATCTACATTTATGGTAGGTACAAAACTGTACTTTTTGTGAGGTTACCTGTTATGTTACCTTAGTGCCTTTTCGTTTACTAGTTGTTTTACACTCTGAGTCATTATTAAATAGGTCTAAATGCCTTCAACCAAATGTGCTTTTGAGATATAGTTTCTACCTAGATTAGCCCAGTTATTGCATCTTGAAGAATAATGTGTAAACTCCTTCTGAACTGCTGCTACTGAAGTAACATCCTCCATACCAAATGCCCATGTATGCATATTTCCCCCTACGCACTTAAATTCCAGTCACCACCTATAAATAAAACACGCTGCTGAAAAGGTATGTCTCCCAAAATTCTTCTAATTTTCATAACTGCAGTCTTAAGAAGAATGTAAATCCATGCTGATATAGGTTCATAGGTAAGTACTAGGCTAGCTGCCCTTGTGGGCCATTTTAAGCTTATCCAGTTTCCCTTTTGGTGCTTGAATTAGCCTATTGCATTTGGTGTTAGGTTGACCTTAGCCATCTCATAGTCGCTAATTATATATTACCTGTATTTAGAATAAATGTGATCTTGCCATAATTCGAGGGGGACCCATACATGGGATAAAGCTTGTAGGTGCTGCCTTTGTCCATTAGTAGTACTGGGAGCAGTACTGCGGTAAATTTTCTGTTTCCCATTCATAGGTTCAAATTGCACTTGAATATAGACAGGGATGACCTTTGTTTTATGTGGATGAGGAGTCTGTTCCAGAGCAGTAGTATCCACTGCGAGATGTGCTTGTCCTTCCATACTGTTCTAGTGATGGTGCACAAGAGGTTTAGATCCCTAGAATGAGTATTTCTGGTGCCATTTGACTTGCTAATACCCAGGAAATCCATCAGTACTGGGTCAGAGGATGCCTTGTTTGCCAAACACAGGTCACTTCTTAGCAGTCTATAGGATACCAAGTGTAGTGACTGTGCTTTGAATCAGTCCATGTACCTCTCAGGAACCATTTCTATTGTATCCTTTTAGTAAGGTATCGCTGTGAGCATTCCAATTGTTGCATGTTGCGGGACATATGCATGACAAAGGGGGCATTATACTCCATGATTGGCCTAATGAGGGCTTAGTAAAGGGGGGCAATGACATCTGTATATATCTTTTTCACAGTTCCTTTGTTTATAAGCTGTGCAGTATAGAAGGACTTTCTTAGAAAAATGGACACATGTTGATCGAAAGTTAGGTCAATATCCAAATTGGTGCAACAGAGAAAATTATTTTGGACCTGTGATACAGAATCAGAGTTGCCTAGACATAGTGAGGTGCCGCTGAGTATAATTCTGGTGTCTTCCAAAAAAGCAGTTACTAGAAAATGGGAATCGAGGTCTAAACCAACCATACTAGAAGTAGTGAATATAGTAGTAGAGGTAAAAGAATGGGAAGTGTGATCTTTAGAAAAGGATAGGAGCAAACTGTATAGGAAAAATGGGAAATGTGGGACCAATGCATGCAGAATGTTTTGGAGGAGTGAGGTTGAAGGAAAGGCAGAAATTGAATGAGCTATGTGATGTTTAAATGATAATGATTATATATAAGTTTATATGTAATGTTCAATGTTTGCAACTAAAAATATGTTAGTACGATTTGTTTTCATTTATATAAATGTAAGATTGCCTATGTTATAAGTGATAATTCAGTAAAAATGTCTTTTTTTGTGGCCACTCCGCGGGATAGATAACTTCCAAAAAGAAACAGTGCATTATGTTTCAGTCCATGATTTTGTTACCAGTTATTTCAGACACACCTTCCTTCAGGATAGCTAAGTCATTTTGGTATTCAATGACTGCTTCTAGCTTGCAGTCATCTGCAAACTTAGTCAGCCAGAACCCTTTAGTATATTGCTTTTACTTCATATCATGCCAAACAGGTGAGGTCCCAGCAAAGAACCCTGAAGGATTCCATTGGTAACTGTTCTGTTTGTGGAGTTAACTTCCACTATTTTTATTTCCTGAGTCCTATCTTTCACCCAGTTGGCAATCCATCTGCTGACATAAGGGTTTATTTTTCAATTTGTTCTTGTATTTAAATTATGTTATTATTGTATGTAATTTATTTACATAATCCTGCTTCCCAGGCAGTATACCTTCACTGCCACAAATCTCCCAGTATCGCCGTCTTCTACCACTGTTTGAATCCTTCATTCTATCAGTATTATAACACCCCTTTTTCATGATAATCTGAAGAGTATTCACATTGAAATTCTCTGCTGTATTAATCTGATGCTCTTTTTTGGTTCAGATGCGTCTTCTGCAGTATGTCAGTTAACACCCTAAATATCTTAATAGAGTTAAATGCTCTGCTTGTTTCTCTGCCTATAAGGCCATTTGCATTCTATTTAAATTCAGCAGCATGGCTGTCATTTTAATGATACAATCGCCTATAAGCATATCACTTATGTTCTATGTGATCTTCCTACTAGCAGCTACTGTATATCTTATAACTTTTGAAATCATGTCACATTTTTTCCAAGCAGTTCAAATCACTGTGCACCTCCTGTTTTTCTTTTAACATACAGTGTGAAAAAATAACTGTATACATTTTCAGTAGTAGTATTGTACCACTCCAAACAGAAGCATGAGCAGTGCTTCCTGTATAACTAAAGTGCATTTAACCAGCACTTGCACCTAAATGCATTACTTCAGGTGTTAAGTATTCCCCTCTAGAAATCAGTCTGTATATATTCAGTCAGACATTTACTTAAAAAATAGTGCTTTGAGAAAAATCATTAACTAGCCTTGAAGAAAGGAAATACTCCTGTAACTTTATGCTTGTTACAGTATAAAGTTAAAGCTGCTGGGGTGGTATTCATTTTCAGCACTGTTTATTTTCCTTTTCTTTTTCAACTATCCACCTACCCGCGGTAGTGGTGCTGCGGTAGCGTTGTCGCCTCACAGCAAGACGTTGTCGTGTTCGATTCTCAGCTAGAACGTCTTCTGTGTGGAGGCATGTGTGAATGGGCGTGTCTTCGTTGAAGGTTGTGCATCAGGGCTGGTAACTCAGCATGTAAAAATCCACTACCAAACATTAGCGGACCGGAGTTCCGCTGTGGCGACCCCTAACCGGGATAAGCCGAAAGACACAACAACATTCTGTCAAACCTAGCTTTTATTGCCCTTCTAATAGTTAACTGTATTACTGGTGTTGGAGTGGTGCAGCCGTTAGCGTTTCCTCACAGCAGGAGGTTCAGTTCTTGGCTGAGGTGCTTTCTGCATGGAGTCTGGATGTCCTCCCTGCATTCGTGTGGGTTTCCTTCAGGTACTAGTTTCCTCCCACATCCAAAGACATGCGTTTAGAGCATTTCTCCCCTGGCCTCTGCTGAAAATGGGCTCTGTCCCAGTCTGACTTTCCCAGTAAAGAAACATTAAATAAAAATAAATAAAAGAAATTGCTAGCTCTTGAATGGATCCACTAAAGAAATCACAGAGTGCAGTATCTGTACAGTTCTGAATTGCTATATTGCTTATGTCAAGTGCAGCAGTTCAGTTCCTGTTTGTTACCTTTGATATCCCTGTGCATCTGTTCCTGTTTTCCCCAATCAAGATATTTGTTTATGTGAAATCCTAATTGGTACTCACAGTCATCTTGCATTCTTCACTTTTGTGAAAAACAGTACTCTCTACTTTCTCTGTATTCTTTAGTCTACTCTTCTAAACTTATTATGCATGTCAAGATGAAAGTGTTGTAGTTAACTTTTTTAGTTAGGTAAACAACTTCATAGCCTTCCATAGTCCAGCACCCAACCTGGCAGCTTGAGATCTCCTTTTAGTGTTCAAGTCAGTCAAGTCATAGAAATGCGGAATGTGCAAAAACAATGTTTGTCTTTGCATTTTACAAAATCATGCTTTCTACAACTGTATTATATTTTGCAATAATATTAAAGTATTTAACAAAGAATATGGTCAGAAATTGAAAATTTGTTTTACTTATTTATTCCTTTGAGTTCCTTCATAGGCAACCATAACATATAAAGAGAATCATTTGTTATGATTTCTCTACCAATTGAGGTAAACAGCACATAATATGTGGAAGAAATTCCCCTATTATTTACTAAGTTCACATGACTAGTCTTCCTTACTGTGCTCACCTTGTCACCACATCATCTTCTGGTTCAAATCCCAGCCTCTCCTAACTAGTCATTAGTCTTTTTGCTCTTTACTTTCCAGGCTTCTTATAATTCTTTCGGTCAGACCATAGGATTTTCTCTGCTCTTGTAACATTTTCTTTTGAAACAATGGAAAGAGTTTCACTGGTACAGTATCTGTTGGACCCCGCGTACTTGTAAGAGGCTTAAAAACGGTCTCTCCTTTACCTTGGTGAACTGAAGTTCTATTGGTTTAACTCTCTGTCCTCCAAAGCTGGATCTGTGCCCATACTCCTTTTTGACCCACCCGAAAAAATATTATGAAAACTGATGGGTATAACATTTTAAATCTTACCCCAGCCTCATGACAGCTCTTATTGACTGGAATATACTCTTTTGTCAGTACAGCATGAGCAGTCATTTTCTACAAATAACTTGGTGCCACCAGTAGTCAACACCTTTCTTTTTTTTTTTGTCATAATTATGTCAGAAGCTACTCCTGCTTGTGTAAGTGCATTTTAACCAATTTGGGTCTTTGCTGCTTTCTGGAGGATTAGTTTGGAGCATAGATGTGATACACTCTGATACTTAAGAAAGCTTCCTGTGGAATACCAGTTCAGTTTCCTATTTGTTGTATCTGGCACTTAATAATAAAAATAAACTCGAAAGTAAACTACAGTTAAACAGACAGAAAATATATTGCAAACTGGTACTCTGGCTATATGCCATCAAGGACTCTTAAGTCAATAAAACAGCTGAGAATATTCTAAATAATCCAACAGTTAAACAATTAACCAGATAACATTCTCAAATTAGGTTCATTAAGACCAAAAGGCTGTAGCCGCGGTGGTACGGCGGTAGCGTTGTTACCTCACAGCAAGAGGTTCTCCCGTTCGATTCTCAGCGTGGCTTGGGAGTGTCTTCTGTGTGGAGTCTGCATGTCCTCCCCGCAGTTGGGTAGCATGTGAAAGACATGCGTGCATAAATGGGCGTGCCTTTGTTGAAGGTTGGGCATCGCGATGGCACCTCGGCGTTTTGTAAAAATCTACTGCCAATCATAAGAGGACTGGAGTTCCGCTGTGGCGACCCCTTACCGGGAAAAAAACGAAAAGACAAACAACATTAAGACCAAAAGGCTGCATTGTGTTAAATGTATTTGTATCCTCATAAAGTTAATATAGTCCACTCCTTCCAGTTTGTTTGGTATTGCAAAGAACCTCAGGTTTTCTCTTCATGCTGTCTTCTATGTCTAATATGTTTGAAGTGATTCTTCATATGATGTGTCAGTCTCTGCTATTCTCTCCTTTCTGCTTCAGGCTTCTTCAGACTTTGCAGTTCATAAGACTAGCAATTGAATACTTATTTTTTCAACCATTTTATTTTTTTTTCTTTTATATCCCTCAAAAGTCACACATATTTTAAACATTTCTGAGTGCATCTGGTCTGTTTTTTTCTTCATGCTTATTAGAAGTTGTAACCAAAACCGAACACAAACTGATTGTTGGAACAACGAGAAGGAAGCAACGCCAATGAAGAGAAGTGCAGCTAAACCAAGGAACCTTCACAGTTGCAAAATTCCGTAAAAATTGTAGAGGCAAAAACACCACCAAAACGTACCGGATAGTCCTTTATTGACCTAGGTTTCGTTCATCTACGAACTTCATCAGAATACAATCAGACATTCATTCATTGCATTTTTATATTATTGCGCACATTCTTAATTGATTAATTAATACAAATCCCCTCCTTACTTGAATGACTTATTTAAAGGGATATTACTACATATTTAGCGAAAAACACTCCCTACACTCGTACGCTAACATTCTGTGCTATCATAATCTAAAATATACATGTTAAAAACCATAAATATAAAACAATGATTACATATATAAGCATGCATAAGAAAACTCATGCATGCTACAAAAAGGCATATATATATATGTGTGTGTCAAAATCAAATAAATACACACATAAAACGACATATAATAACCCCACCCCCCACCCACGTACAATATGAGACAACCAACTGTAAAATTATTTAATAATAATGTTATATGATCTAATTTAATGAACAACATATACTATAGTGTACATATATTAAAGTCACTATAATAAATGTCAACTATATGACAAATATAAACAGTGCAATACACATAACATAAATCATATTGCAACTATATTCCATATATACGATCTCATAATGAATAATAGGTCATAATACCACACTGAACAATGTGTGTGTATTATTACTGTAATGGTAATTATAAATGTAACCCTATAACATCAAAATACAAACTGTTTGCTTATGGAAGTTTAATATTTACAAATATTACAAAATATTATATATCTTTGTTATCCATTTATATTATTTATTCTTAATAAAGGCAAAATTGTGAAATACTCATTTAATCCTGGACTAACATATGAATTTAGTTCCAATTGCCATCTTAGTTCTTCCATATCTAAATGATACTTTGTAATTCTTCCTTGTGGGTCATATTGTATTTGACTAATAACAAAATTTAAATGAATGTTTAATATTTTCTTTAACATGTCTTGGTAAAGCGTTAGTGGTTTTTTGATGTTGTATATCTAATAGATGTTCTTTAATGCGGTCCCTAACATGCCTGTTGGTTTTTCCTACATAAAACGCTTTACATTGTTGACATAAAGCCAAATAAACAACATTTTTTGTGTAACAATTGTAATGTCCCTTGATATTGATTCTGCAATCATTCACAAAAACTACATTACTTGTCTGATTTATATGGCTACATGTGGTACATCTCCCACATTTATAATTCCCTTTTTGTCTATTCATAATCATGTCTTTGATGTTATTATGTTCCAATAAATTTTTAAATGATGGACTCTTTTTATATACAAATTTTAGTGGTCCTTGAAAAAATTCTTTCCATACTCTATCATTTACAAACAAATCCCAATTTTTTCTAATTATTGATTCTATATGTTTATAAGAGTCATTATAAGTAGTTATGTATAAGGGAACATTATTATGTTTGTTTTTATTCTCATTATTGGGTATGTTAATGTTTATCAATAAATTGTTACTACCAGATACCAAAATAGATGTATATATACCATTATGCCTTTTTTCCATGACTTCACTACATATTTTGTCACATAAACATTTCGGATATCCTCTGTTTGTAAACAACTTAATAATGTATTGTAATTCATGATGAAAATCATCTTCATCACTGACCATCCTGGCAGCCCTGACCATCTGTCCTTTGACAATAGCTTTTTTCTGATGGTCAGGGTGCCAGCTATCAAAATGTAAATAGGCATTTGAAAATGTGGCCTTTCTATAAATCTTCGTTTTCAAACTTTTAGTTTATTCATTGTATAAGATGTTTACATCCAAATATGCCATGTTATCCTTACTACATTGATAAGTAAATTTCAAAAATCTAACTGTTGTATTAATATATTCCAAAAAGGACTTCAAAGTATTTTCATCGTGATTCCAAATAATGAAAATATCATCAATATATCTGTTGTACATCTGAATATATTGGTAATATTCTGACTGAAATAAATAATTGTTTTCCCAATAACTCATTATTAAGTTGGCATACATCGGGGCACATGGTGCCCCCATGGCTATGCCGCTTATTTGTTGATAATAACTGCCTTCGAAATATAAATAGTTATTTTTAAGGACCATTTCCATCAAGTTAATCAATGTATTAATTTTCTCTTGTTCATATAAATGTGTTTCGAATAGTTGCTCTTCAAGCCATATTAAACCTATATCATTTGGAATACATGTGTAAAGATTGCAGACATCAATTGTAACAAATGTACATTCTCCTTCTATTTTAATTTTATTAAGTCTATTCAAAAAATCCCATGAATCCTTTATGATATATTTGAATTTTGTCATACTTTCTTTAAAATAGTAATCCAAATAATGACTGATGTAACAGGTTTTACTTCTATTTCCATCTACTATGGGTCGAAATTGAAGGTTATTTAGGCCTTTATGTATCTTTGGTATACCAAAGATACCACTAATTATAGGGTGTGCATTGTGTAAATAATCATGTTCTTTCTCTGATATCTCTCCCTGATATAACATATCATCCAATGCTGTGTCTATTCTCTTAAAGGCTATATTAACTTGATTTTTGCTCACTTCCTCGTAGGTATCACCCAATAACATATTGGTCATATAAGTGCTATAGTCATTGCTATCAAGTATGACCATACCATTGCCTTTATCAGGCCTCATGATCCTTATCTTGGTATTTTTACTTATTTCATCAAAAAGAAGTTGTTCTTCGCATGTCATGTTTGAATGCATTTGATTTTTGTATGTTTTGTGAAATCTTCTCATTTCATATTCACTAATTTTTTCAAACATGTTTATGTCTTCATTCATAGGTGGATTAAAAATACTGGGTTTAGTAAAAATGTTACCCTGCTCATCATAAGTTTCCATTTTATTTTGAAAAAATATTTTTAAATTCAATTTTCGTGTAAACAGTTTTAAATCAATAATAGATTCCACTACATTTCCTTTTTTACAAGGGACAAAACTAAATCCTTTAGAAAACAGTTCAACATGTTTCCCACTAATGTTAAAGCTAGAATAATTAAAAACTCTGAAATCTTTATTATCATTAGTTACTATAACTGGATTACTCAAAATTGCCTGTTCATAAGTGTTAATACCATAATCATTAATCACTATGCTTTCATTCTCATTATCATTTACTTCCATAGTATTTAAAATATATGTATCTGGGTTACTATCTATGAAAAAATTGACTTCATAGTTATTACCCTCCTGATGACCTACTTGCTCATATTTTGGTTCCATCATTTCTGAGATCATAACCCCACCTTTACTAAAGATCATGTTGCACATAACTTCATCATATTCATATGTACTAAGATTCATTAAATCATTATCTACATCATTATTCAAAGGTTCTTGATCTTGCTTCTCCGCAAGTATATATGAAGCTGTACAAATGCCCACATTGTCATTACATGCCAAGCCTGTAATACCATTGATCCTATCCAAAACAAAATCATGAACATTACAAACATATTTATTGACACTGTCTATAAAGCCAGGTCCTTGTCGCATAACCTTGTCGTTCAGCCTACTCACATTATCAACACAAGCATTTTCATGCAAAATTACATTAGTTTGTTGCAATACACCATTGTAACTATTATTCGTCTTGTTAATAAGATCAGCATGTACAAGAATGCTATGGGGCCTTATGACTCTTATCTGTATTACCATGAATAAATGCTTGTACTTGTGTCCCCCCCAGTATACATGGACATACACTTCCATTCATGCCATCATGTCGTCCACCTCCTTGTAAATAACCAAAGGTATTGTGTTTTGTTAGTTGAGTGGTAATCATATTATATTCAGCATTGTAAACATCTATACAAGTACTATACACAGTGTTATTGTTGGAGGTACTCACATGAATGACACTTGCATCAATACATTGATCTATGTTGTTATCACGTAGTATACAATGTTTAGGAATGGCCTTTGTAATACCAGGGTGTACTACATAACTGTTCATTTCCTTTTCCAACGTTGCGTTTTGTTCCCTAAAAAATTGTTTTTTGGTTTTGCCCCTGTAACAGAATGTTCCTGTTGATGAATACGATCCGTATGATGTTTTAAACGGTCGGACCTTCTTACGCCCTCGGCCGCCATGCTCCCGTTGTCATCTTGAACGTCTGTGTCTTCTTCTCCTTCGTAAGGCGGATTAACGTCATCCGTATCTTCCGTTGAACATACTTGTGCTCTGTTACCATGGTGTGGTGCTGTACTATTAACAGATTTAGGATATGTCTGTTTGGTGGCATATCTGTTAATGTCTCTGTGTATTTTGGAGTTTTTCTTTTGAAAAAGGATGTCACAACTGTGTGTGACATCGGCAATAATGTGTGAGTATTGATCATAAATCTGATCGAACAAGAGATCTTTAGATATATCTCTATTAAGAAGCTCTAATTCATTGAGCAAGTTTTCAATTTTGTTGTTGTTATATTTAATGATGATTTCCATGAGTTGAATACCGCATGTATCAAAAAAAGCATGTAGTTCATTCAGCATTTGTGCCTGTTGTTCGCTACCGTTGGGATATCTCCAAAGACGGAGTCCTTTTGGGACAATGCCCAATTCTATATTCCTAGTCAAGTAACTGTTCTCAAGTTGTGTTCTTTTTAACTTAAACAACTTTACTTCAAAAGACTTCAACATTTCTTGCATAGATGTGGCAGAACCCGTGGTGTCCAAAATTGTACGTGGTGGAGATGCATTTTGTTGAAAACTATATGTGTTGTTTCTTAAAAAGTCAAAGTTATTACCGTCATGAATGTGATTGCGCCTTACTGGGTTACCTTGAGTTGTACTATTAGGTGGTGTAGGTTGTAACAAGGAAGAATTACAAAGTATCATTTAGATATGGAAGAACTAAGATGGCAATTGGAACTAAATTCATATGTTAGTCCAGGATTAAATGAGTATTTCACAATTTTGCCTGTATTAAGAATAAATAATATAAATGGATAACAAAGATATATAATATTTTGTAATATTTGTAAATATTAAACTTCCATAAGCAAACAGTTTGTATTTTGATGTTATAGGGTTACATTTATAATTACCATTACAGCAATAATACACACACATTGTTCAGTGTGGTATTATGACCTATTATTCATTATGAGATCGTATATATGGAATATAGTTGCAATATGATTTATGTTATGTGTATTGCACTGTTTATATTTGTCATATAGTTGACATTTATTATAGTGACTTTAATATATGTACACTATAGTATATGTTGTTCATTAAATTAGATCATATAATATTATTATTAAATAATTTTACAGTTGGTTGTCTCATATTGTACGTGGGTGGGGGGTGGGGTTTTTATATGTGGTTTTATGTGTGTATTTATTTGATTTTGACACACACATATATATATGCCTTTTTGTAGCATGCATGAGTTTTCTTATGCATGCTTATATATGTAATTGTTTTATATTTATGGTTTTTAACATGTATATTTTAGATTATGATAGCACAGAATGTTAGCGTACGAGTGTAGGGAGTGTTTTTCACTAAATATGTAGTAATATCCCTTTAATAAGTCATTCAAGTAAGGAGGGGATTTGTGTTAATTAATCAATTAAGAATGTGCGCAGTAATAAAAATGCAATGAATGAATGTCTGATTGTATTCTGATGAAGTTCGTAGATGAACGAAACCTAGGTCAATAAAGGACTATCCGGTACGTTTTGGTGGTGTTTTTGCCTCTACAATTTTTACGGAATTTTGCAACTGTGAAGGTTCCTTGGTTTAGCTGCACTTCTCTTCATTGGCGTTGCTTCCTTCTCGTTGTTCCAACAATCAGTTTGTGTTCGGTTTTGGTTACTAGTTTTCATGGCTGGCGAGAGTGGTACAGTGGACGTCGGGAGTTTGTTGCAGCAAATACAGGAAACCCTTAGAGAACATTCGGTTCTCATTCAACAATTACTATCCAAAGAGGCGGAAGTGTCGAACAGTTTAGGGGACAGCTTAGGCTTACCCCTCACGCAACCTACACCACCTAATAGTACAACTCAAGGTAACCCAGTAAGGCGCAATCACATTCATGACGGTAATAACTTTGACTTTTTAAGAAACAACACATATAGTTTTCAACAAAATGCATCTCCACCACGTACAATTTTGGACACCACGGGTTCTGCCACATCTATGCAAGAAATGTTGAAGTCTTTTGAAGTAAAGTTGTTTAAGTTAAAAAGAACACAACTTGAGAACAGTTACTTGACTAGGAATATAGAATTGGGCATTGTCCCAAAAGGACTCCGTCTTTGGAGATATCCCAACGGTAGCGAACAACAGGCACAAATGCTGAATGAACTACATGCTTTTTTTGATACATGCGGTATTCAACTCATGGAAATCATCATTAAATATAACAACAACAAAATTGAAAACTTGCTCAATGAATTAGAGATTCTTAATAGAGATATATCTAAAGATCTCTTGTTCGATCAGATTTATGATCAATACTCACACATTATTGCCGATGTCACACACAGTTGTGACATCCTTTTTCAAAAGAAAAACTCCAAAATACACAGAGACATTAACAGATATGCCACCAAACAGACATATCCTAAATCTGTTAATAGTACAGCACCACACCCTGGTAACAGAGCACAAGTATGTTCAACGGAAGATACGGATGACGTCAATCCGCCTTACGAAGGAGAAGAAGACACAGACGTTCAAGATGACAACGGGAGCATGGCAGCCGAGGGCGTAAGAAGGTCCGACCGTTTAAAACATCATACGGATCGTATTCATCAACAGGAACATTCTGTTACAGGGGCAAAACCAAAAAACAATTTTTTAGGGAACAAAACGCAACGTTAGAAAAGGAAATGAACAGTTATGTAGTACACCCTGGTATTACAAAGGACATTCCTAAACATTGTATACTACGTGATAACAACATAGATCAATGTATTGATGCAAGTGTCATTCATGTGAGTACCTCCAACAATAACACTGTGTATAGTACTTGTATAGATGTTTACAATGCTGAATATAATATGATTACCACTCAACTAACAAAACACAATACCTTTGGTTATTTACAAGGAGGTGGACGGCATGATGGCATGAATGGAAGTGTATGTCCATGTATACTGGGGGGGACACAAGTACAAGCATTTATTCATGGTAATACAGATAGAGTCATAAGGCCCCATAGCATTCTTGTACATGCTGATCTTATTAACAAGATGAATAATAGTTACAATGGTGTATTGCAACAAACTAATGTAATTTTGCATGAAAATGCTTGTGTTGATGATGTGAGTAGGCTGAACGACAAGGTTATGTGACAAGGACCTGGCTTTATAGACAGTGTCAATAAATATGTTTGTAATGTTCATGATTTTGTTTTGGATAGGATCGATGGTATTACAGGCTTGGCATGTAATGACAATGTGGGCATTTGTACAGCTTCATATATACTTGCGGAGAAGCAAGATCAAGAACCTTTGAATAATGATGTAGATAATGATTTAATGAATCTTAGTACATATGAATATGATGAAGTTATGTGCAACATGATCTTTAGTAAAGGTGGGGTTATGATCTCAGAAATGATGGAACCAAAATATGAGCAAGTAGGTCATCAGGAGGGTAATAACTATGAAGTCAATTTTTTCATAGATAGTAACCCAGATACATATATTTTAAATACTATGGAAGTAAATGATAATGAGAATGAAAGCATAGTGATTAATGATTATGGTATTAACACTTATGAACAGGCAATTTTGAGTAATCCAGTTATAGTAACTAATGATAATAAAGATTTCAGAGTTTTTAATTATTCTAGCTTTAACATTAGTGGGAAACATGTTGAACTGTTTTCTAAAGGATTTAGTTTTGTCCCTTGTAAAAAAGGAAATGTAGTGGAATCTATTATTGATTTAAAACTGTTTACACGAAAATTGAATTTAAAAATATTTTTTCAAAATAAAATGGAAACTTATGATGAGCAGGGTAACATTTTTACTAAACCCAGTATTTTTAATCCACCTATGAATGAAGACATAAACATGTTTGAAAAAATTAGTGAATATGAAATGAGAAGATTTCACAAAACATACAAAAATCAAATGCATTCAAACATGACATGCGAAGAACAACTTCTTTTTGATGAAATAAGTAAAAATACCAAGATAAGGATCATGAGGCCTGATAAAGGCAATGGTATGGTCATACTTGATAGCAATGACTATAGCACTTATATGACCAATATGTTATTGGGTGATACCTACGAGGAAGTGAGCAAAAATCAAGTTAATATAGCCTTTAAGAGAATAGACACAGCATTGGATGATATGTTATATCAGGGAGAGATATCAGAGAAAGAACATGATTATTTACACAATGCACACCCTATAATTAGTGGTATCTTTGGTATACCAAAGATACATAAAGGCCTAAATAACCTTCAATTTCGACCCATAGTAGATGGAAATAGAAGTAAAACCTGTTACATCAGTCATTATTTGGATTACTATTTTAAAGAAAGTATGACAAAATTCAAATATATCATAAAGGATTCATGGGATTTTTTGAATAGACTTAATAAAATTAAAATAGAAGGAGAATGTACATTTGTTACAATTGATGTCTGCAATCTTTACACATGTATTCCAAATGATATAGGTTTAATATGGCTTGAAGAGCAACTATTCGAAACACATTTATATGAACAAGAGAAAATTAATACATTGATTAACTTGATGGAAATGGTCCTTAAAAATAACTATTTATATTTCGAAGGCAGTTATTATCAACAAATAAGCGGCATAGCCATGGGGGCACCATGTGCCCCGATGTATGCCAACTTAATAATGAGTTATTGGGAAAACAATTATTTATTTCAGTCAGAATATTACCAATATATTCAGATGTACACCAGATATATTGATGATATTTTCATTATTTGGAATCACGATGAAAATACTTTGAAGTCCTTTTTGGAATATATTAATACAACAGTTAGATTTTTGAAATTTACTTATCAATGTAGTAAGGATAACATGGCATATTTGGATGTAAACATCTTATACAATGAAAAAACAAAAAGTTTGAAAACGAAGATTTATAGAAAGGCCACATTTTCAAATGCCTATTTACATTTTGATAGCTGGCACCCTGACCATCAGAAAAAAGCTATTGTCAAAGGACAGATGGTCAGGGCTGCCAGGATGGTCAGTGATGAAGATGATTTTCATCATGAATTACAATACATTATTAAGTTGTTTACAAACAGAGGATATCTGAAATGTTTATGTGACAAAATATGTAGTGAAGTCATGGAAAAAAGGCATAATGGTATATATATATCTATTTTGGTATCTGGTAGTAACAATTTATTGATAAACATTAACATACCCAATAATGAGAATAAAAACAAACATAATAATGTTCCCTTATACATAACTACTTATAATGACTCTTATAAACATATAGCATCAATAATTAGAAAAAATTGGGATTTGTTGGTAAATGATAGAGTATGGAAAGAATTTTTTCAAGGACCACTAAAATTTGTATATAAAAAGAGTCCATCATTTAAAAATTTATTGGAACATAATAACATCAAAGACATGATTATGAATAGACAAAAAGGGAATTATAAATGTGGGAGATGTACCACATGTAGCCATATAAATCAGACAAGTAATGTAGTTTTTGTGAATGTTTGCAGAATCAATATCAAGGGACATTACAATTGTTACACAAAAAATGTTGTTTATTTGGCTTTATGTCAACAATGTAAAGCGTTTTATGTAGGAAAAACCAACAGGCATGTTAGGGACCGCATTAAAGAACATCTATTAGATATACAACATCAAAAAACCACTAACGCTTTAGCAAGACATGTTAAAGAAAATATTAAACATTCATTTAAATTTTGTGTTATTAGTCAAATACAATATGACCCACAAGGAAGAATTACAAAGTATCATTTAGATATGGAAGAACTAAGATGGCAATTGGAACTAAATTCATATGTTAGTCCAGGATTAAATGAGTATTTCACAATTTTGCCTTTATTAAGAATAAATATAAATGGATAACAAAGATATATAATATTTTGTAATATTTGTAAATATTAAACTTCCATAAGCAAACAGTTTGTATTTTGATGTTATAGGGTTACATTTATAATTACCATTACAGTAATAATACACACACATTGTTCAGTGTGGTATTATGACCTATTATTCATTATGAGATCGTATATATGGAATATAGTTGCAATATGATTTATGTTATGTGTATTGCACTGTTTATATTTGTCATATAGTTGACATTTATTATAGTGACTTTAATATATGTACACTATAGTATATGTTGTTCATTAAATTAGATCATATAATATTATTATTAAATAATTTTACAGTTGGTTGTCTCATATTGTACGTGGGTGGGGGGTGGGGTTGTTATATGTGGTTTTATGTGTGTATTTATTTGATTTTGACACACATATATATATGCCTTTTTGTAGCATGCATGAGTTTTCTTATGCATGCTTATATATGTAATCATTGTT
The DNA here is from genome assembly GCF_019279795.1 of Protopterus annectens. Lineage (NCBI taxonomy): Eukaryota > Metazoa > Chordata > Ceratodontiformes > Protopteridae > Protopterus > Protopterus annectens. Next base: position 123,254,395 of record NC_056732.1, read on the forward strand.
TTATATTTATGGTTTTTAACATGTATATTTTAGATTATGATAGCACAGAATGTTAGCGTACGAGTGTAGGGAGTGTTTTTCACTAAATATGTAGTAATATCCCTTTAAATAAGTCATTCAAGTAAGGAGGGGATTTGTGTTAATTAATCAATTAAGAATGTGCGCAATAATATAAAAATGCAATGAATGAATGTCTGATTGTATTCTGATGAAGTTCGTAGATGAACGAAACCTAGGTCAATAAAGGACTATCCGGTATGTTTTGGTGGTGTTTTTGCCTCTACAATTTTTACGGAATTTTGCAACTGTGAAGGTTCCTTGGTTTAGCTGCACTTCTCTTCATTGGCGTTGCTTCCTTCTTATTAGAAGTTGTCTTTCATGTTGATCCACAAAATTCTTCCCATCTACAACCTTTTCATTTCCTTTTCTAGCTGACCTCTTCTTATTTTTCCAGATTTTTGCATTGCTAATATCCAGGCAGTAAGTCTGTTGGCTGGTAACTGTGTTTTCTCCTAAATATATAACTTTTATTTTCTTTTTAAACAGTTGTTCAGCTTTTATACCAGGAGAACTCCAGTTAATGCCCTGCTCAGTCAACCACTATCTTCAACTTTAGACCAGATTATCTTTTTTTAAGTTTCAACAGTGAAATACAAATTTTCTTAGTGTCTTCACATGATGCATTGCTAAAACTTCTCTTGCTTAATACCACATTTTTCTCCTCGTTAATGTCCGTAAATTATATTACAAGTTGTACCGCTGGGTATAAGTAGTATAGCAGATATTCTTTAGTATGGAAATAACTGGTCTGAAGTAGTTTACTTCATTTGCTCTTTAACCTGTGGATCTGACACGGCCGCTTTTCCCAGCTATGGCTCTAAGCTCCATGCTCCTCCCCTTACCCATAATGCCACTGTCTCCCTTTAGATCTCTTCTTGACCTTATCCTCTTCACCGGGCCTCTTGGTGGGAGGGTGAGTCCCAGAGCCCAAGGAAGGGGAAGACGAAGCAGCAGCCACTGCTTTCTTGGCAGGAGAAGGTGGGACATCTGTCCCAGCAGTGGAGGGCAACAGGTCCTTCACAATAAGTTTTTCCCACCTGTCCTTAAGAGCTCTGGGGTTAAACCCAGTGCAAATAGGTCAGGGGGACTGGAGGTGACCCACCCCCAAACAAACCACACACACAGTGTGCCCATCCGCCAGGGAAAACTTATGGCCACACTCTGTGCATCTCTTGAACCCAGGCTTTAGGGCGTCCGCCATGCCTTAGCCTGTTCAAGCCACACACACACACGCGCGCGCACACACACACACACACACACACACACACACGCACACACACACACACACGCACACACGCACACACGCACACACACACACGCACACACACACACAGAGGGGAGTAAGATAGAAAAGCATACCAGAAAACTACGATAGACCCATGAAGGTACAGAAAAGGTTAGAGACAAGAAGGATAGTTAGAAAGGTATCAAAAATTAGAGTTTTTTACGCTGTAAAATGCAATGGAGCTCAGACCACGCTGCTTCCTCTCAGGTGGCAAATGAGATCTGAAGGGAGACAGGAGCATTGTGGGTAAGGGGAGGAGCATGGAGCTTGGAGCCATAGTTGGAAAAAGCGGCCGTGTCGGATCCAATATGGATCCGAAGACCCACAGGTTGAAGACAAATGAAGTAGAACTACTCAGATGGAATGTTATGGTGCGTACATAACTTCTTTTTTTGTTTTGAACAAAACTGTGCACGTAAATGAATTTCTTTTAAATTAGAAAGGATAGTTATTGTATTGGCTTTGGTGATAAGATTTCTTGAACAGGCCAGTCGTGTTATCAGGTCTTTTAATGTGTTTTAAATATGGATATGCGTTTTATGTACATTATTTTATTTAAAAATATATATTAATTTTTCCAGTGCTCATTTTATTCTGATCAAGATCACATGGAATGCAATGCTTATCCAATGCTTAAGGATGTGAGGCAAGGAATTAATCACGGATTAGATGGTTGTCCATCCCACACACACACTTGCCAACAGCCAGATGTTCTTCATGTTTCACTGTTACAGTCATCACACTTGGATTATCTTCCTGCAGGTAGCCCTCAGTCAGCCCAAATACCAGAGTCTTAGTATTTCTGCATCAGATGCTGTTGCTTCTTCCATGACGTCAGGTCGCCAGGTATAAAAACAGGCAGCTGATGCCATTACATCAGTCTTTCTTGCCGAGGAGGAGCCCAAAGCAGAAGCAGTTCGCAAGTGCCGGTCGGCCACTACCTGAAATTTTAGTTTTTTTGAGTTGATAATCCTGAAGTCTTCTGAAGCTAAGTACCCCGTTGAGGCTCCTTTTTTCTTGCTCTAACAGATGTCAGAAAAAGTTAACAATTGTCTTGCCTGTGGAAAGCAAATACCTCACAGAGATTTTCATTCTTACTGTGTCACCTGTTTAGGCCCAGACCACGACATACCTCGCTGTCGGTTTTGTGCGTTGATTAATGCCCGAAGCATTCGTCGTCGGGCTATTTTTGTTGTTAAATTCTTTCGCTCTCGATCTCCGTATTTTGAAATAGTTTAAAATGGCTGAAGACCTTATAACGCTAATTAGGGGAAGCCAGCCTTCCCCTGCTAAGAGACAAAGAATTCAGTTGCCTTTAGATTCTACAGACCAGGAGTCCAATGACTTTGACCTTTCTGATTATCAGGACATGCACTTATCTGCCTGTGTGGATTCAGATGCAGAGGAATTCATTCCCTCTACCTCCCCTCCAGAGGATTTCTCTATTGGTGAAACCTTGCATGCTTTAAGAGAGCATTTCCATTGGGAATGCCAAGACTATCCTCAGTCCAGAGCTACGTCAGCACAGACCTTAAGCTATTCCCCCTGTTCTAGATATTGTGGATGATGATTTCTTGGAATCCAGTCTTACTCCAGACACCATACCTCTGGCCCCTAGGAAACCTGACAGGTACTACCGAGTACCTGATTCCCATATGTTTTTTTTCAAGAATCCTACTGCTGATCCAGAGATCATTTCCCAGGGACCTAAAGGTATTAAGGCTGCTACAGCCAAAAATCCTACCCCTTCGGACAGGGATTCCAGAGCTTTAGACAGATTGGGTAAGAAGGTATATACCTCTACAACTCTTGCTATCAGGGCATTGAATTGCCAGTTTCACATGCTGAAGTGCCAGCAAAATATTGTGGATCTCATTAAACAAAAAATGGTAATATTTCCAGATTGTGCAGAAAATAAAGATTTGCAAGAGCTTATGCATTCTGCAAACCAAGTTAGTAAGCATACTTTGCATTGTGGTTTTGATGCCCTAGAATCATCTTGCAGGGCTGCAGTCATTATCTCAGTACTGAGAAGACATGCTTGGCTGAAGGAGCAGACCTTGCCAGATCATGTCAAATCCAAATTACTAGACCCTCCTTTAAATAGGTTTGTTTTGTTTGGCACCAAAGCAGTTGTTCTTAAAAAGATGGAAGAAAAAGCTAAATGTATGCAAACTGTGCAACTACCTCGATTCAGTAGGCATTGCCCTTCAAAACACTGGTCCTTTCCAGCCCCCTCCAGGCCTTCCCAAACAAGACCCAGGGGAAACAAACCACCCAGACTACAGTCTCAGTGTATGCAGAGATCTAAACAATGGAGTGCTCCCACCCCTAAAACAGGGAGTGGTAAGCCACCTCCCTATGGAAAAAGTTCACAATGACTTGTGCCCCTAGGAGGAAAACCTTCCCTTCATGCAAAAAACTGGACGTCCATCACTCAGGACCGATGGACCCTCAACGTTATATCCCAGGGGTACAAATTTTATTTTCATTCATTGCCAACTCCAAGCGGGTTTCCAGACCATCCTCCAAACCACTGGGCAGAGGCTCAAAACCAGGTTCTTTCCCTGCTCAACATCAGAGCTATTCAGCCAGTTCCAGTAGAACAAAGGGGTCAGGGTTTCTACTCCAGACTATTCCTGGTACCTAGGAAAGAGGGCTCTTGTGCCCACTCCTGGATCTTTCAATTCTCAACCCCTTCCTGGTGGTCCCAAAATTCAAGATGCTTACCCTGCAACTGCTCCTCCCAATGCTAGCTAAGGATACCTGGTTAGTCACCCTAGACTTAAAAGAAGCTTATCTGCACACCCCTATCAGGGAATCATGCAGGAAATATCTACGTTTCAGGGCAGGATCTATGCATTATCAATTCTCTGCACTTCCCTTTGGCTTATCTACTGCGCCCAGGGTATTCACAAAATGCCTGGTTCCAGCCATTGCATACGCAGGCAGAGAAATATCCAAATTTACCCGTACTTGGACAACTGCCTGATTCGGGCGGACAGGCAGGAATTGCTGCTTCAGCACCTGGCATTTGTAAAAAGCCTTCTCACTTCTTTGGGGTACACCATCAATGAAAAGAAATCACAACTGGTGCCCAGTCAAAATATTGTATTCCTGGGACCAAGCTTGGGCACAACTTCCCAGATGGAATTTCTCACTTCAGAAAAACAAATCTGATAGACTACTTCAAACAAATGGCCACCAGAGCCCAGCTAACTGCAAGAAAAATACTGCAAGCCGTAGGGTTCATGGCCTCATGTATTCTTCTAATTCCACATGCAAGATTGCATATGAGGAAACTTCAGTGGTACTTAAAAAGTCTTTGGTGCCAACATTCTCAGGACCTGAAAACAGTCATTCCTATCGTACCTTGTCTGAGGGCAGAGTTCCTTTGGTGGACAGAAGCATGCAACCACAACAAGGGACTGCATTTTACTCTACCCCACGCCGCCCAAACCTTGACCACAAATGCATCAGACTATGCACGGGGGGCCCACATGGCTGGCAAATGCATTCAGGGCCACTGGAGTCCAAGCCAAATTCCCCTGCACATCAACCAAAAGGAGATGCTAGCTGTACAGAATGCTCTGACAGCTTTCAGATACGTAATCCATCCAGGACAACTGCTGATAAAAACAGACAACACCACAGTTATGTGGTACATAAACAAGCGGGGGGGGGGGGCATTCTTACCCACTCTGCAGGTTAGCCATGACTCTGTGGAGCACAGCGTTGGACAACCAAGTCCATCTACAAGCTCAGTTCCTGCCAGGCAAACAAAATTCACTGGCAGATGACTTAAGCAGAAATCTCCTAGACCCACACGAGTGGAAATTGGAGACCAGCACCTTCAACCTCCTGATCCAGAGGTGGGGGACCCCAAAGGTGGATCTCTTTGCCTCCCCCCACAATCACCAGTTAAGCACCAGGAACCCTCACAGCAGGGCCTGGAAAGTGGATGCCCTATCCTTTCAATGGAAAAACCTCTCAGTCTATGCATTTCCCCCTCTGACCCTTCTCTCAAGAGTACTACTCAAGATAAAAGAAGGCAGGCCAAGGACAATTCTGATTGCCCCAGACTGGCCACGCCAGCACTGTTACCCACTCCTGCGCAGCCAGACAATGGTGCCACCCTGGCACCTACGCCAGACCCCTAGCCTACTGTCACAGCAGGAGGAACAGATTTTGCATCCACAATTACAAACCCTAAATCTTGCAGCCTGGCTTATTCCTTCAATACTCCACCAGCAACCCTAAGTAAACAGGTGCTGGACGTCATTCTTGAAGCCAGAAGGCCTAGTACTAGGAAATCCTGTGCGGAAAAGTGGAAAATATATTGTTCTTGGATTCAGTCTAAAGGAAAGGACACAGCTGTGCCCTCCTTACCTCTAATCCTGGATTACCTAGCAGAGCTACTGCACAGAGGCCTGTCCTTCTCCTCCATTAACATTCATGCCTCTGCCATTTCGGCTCATTACAATACTGAGCTACATCTATTTTCTCACTCTCTCATCAAACAGTTCCTGAGCGGGGCTAACAACGTAAGGCCCCCAAGGAGAGCACCCATCCCAGCTTGGGACCTTAACTTTGTACTGGAAAAGCTCACACTTTCCCCTTTTGAATGTGTTGCTTCAGCAGAGTTAAAATTCCTCTCTTGGAAAACAGTCTTGCTTCTAGCTATCACTTCAGCTAGACGAGTGTCTGAGCTACGGGCACTGATGGCTGTGGAACCCTTTATTATCTTCCATGCTGACATGGTTTCCCTCAGGACTAACCCGTCCTTTATGCCTAAGATGGTGTTCAGTGTGGCCCTAAACCAATCCATCCATTTGCCAACCTTCTTCCCTAACCCTCAGAATAAAGGGGAAAGGATCCTGCACTCTTTGGACGTGCACCGACAGCTCAGGTTCTAAGTTGATAAGACTAAGCCTTTCAGAAAATCTGACCAACTGCTAGTCAGCTTTGCAACAGGGCCAGAGGGCACGGCCATTTCTAAACAAACCATTTCCAAATGGATAGCACACTGCATCCATTTATGCTACAAGCACCATGGAAAACCAACCCCTCAGGGGGTCAGAAAACATTCCACTAGGGCTACTTCTACCTTTACAGCATTTCTCAGGGGAGTCCCTACCAGGGACATTCTGGAATCTGCAACTTGGAGTTCTGTACACACCTTCACCAAACATTACCACTTACCTATCTTTTCCAAATCCAGGGCAGGATTTGCTACAGCAGTCTTGCAGGGTATACTAGCCAGCCCTAACTCTTCTTGACTGCCTCCACCCTTCCTCAGCTTTGGGAATCAACCCAAGTGTGATAACTGCAACAGTGAAACACGAAGAACATAGTACAGTTGTATACACTTACCATAAATGTAGATGTTCGAGTGTATTCACTGTTTCAGTCCTGGTTTCCCTCCCTCCAGCCCCCTGTTTTTCTCTATCTTTCTATCTCTCCTCTCTATGGCTATTCCTAATGGTATTGGTATTTACTTTTTACTGGTGGTGGTTTCCACACCATATAGTAGCTCCCTATTTGGGGGCTGCTGACATTTGGGGCAAGAAAAACTGATGTAATGGCATCGGTTGCCTGTTTTTATACCCCCTGAAGTCATGGAAGAAGCGACAGCATCTGACACAGAAATACTAAGACTCTGGTATTCCGGCTGACTGAGGTCTCCCTGCAGGCAGACTGAGGGCTTACCTGCAGGCAGATAACCCAAGTGTGATGACTGCAACAGTGAATATACTCGAACATCTACATTTATGGTAAGTGTACAAAACTGTACTTTTAGAGGATCTACACTTCAGCTGCGTGCATCTTTTTGGGATATGTCATGGTGCTATCCGTATTTAAAATTTTAAAATCCTTTTTATTAAAACCAAATGGAAATCAATGGAAATCAATCTCCACATTCCATACTTGATAAGAAACTGTAAACTCGTCGCTATATTTCTTTAGACAAAAAACATCTTTATTAAATTATCAGTTATGACATAGGCAATCATACATTTATATAAATGAAAATAAGTCATGCTGACATATTTTTAGTTGCAAACATTATAAATCACTAATGATCTATCCAGTCGTCAAACATTACGTAGCTCATTCCAATTCTGCATTCTTTTAGATCTCGCTCCTCCTCCAGAATGTTATTCTGCATGTATTGAGCGGCTAATTAGTTTTTACTTAATTTCATGCAAGTTGTTGATAAATGTTTGTACTTGTTCCATTCATGGGACCTGGAAAATTCCACTGAACCAGATATCTATTTATAGTGGACACTTTGAAAAAAAACAAAAAAACAAGGTACTCCACTAATTTAATACCAAAGTGGTAAGAAATACATTGCAAAATAAGAAAAAAATATATACTTTTATGATAAGTTTTGTAATGCTGCTTCTGGTGGCACTGACTACAGTAATCACACCTAGATTGTTCATACTGCATCCAGTAAAACAAAGCAAAAACTACATTGACCTGTGTTTGTAGGTTTGTTTAGAGTCTTATGTTCATTACATGTAATGGCAGAAGTTCAACAGCAGAACAAACAAACAAAAACAAGAAAGTGAAGAGAGTCCCTGGGTCATACTGAAGACTGGAAATGGCAATATAGTCCATGCAGGGTTTGGGTACCAAATTCCTCCTCATGATGAGGTGCAAGGTACGAAAAAAATAGTGTTAAAAATGAGAATTTTTAATAGCAAAGTGTTACCTGAAGAACCTTGGCTGCAGATTAAATCTGAAAGTAGAAACATCTCGTTATACTACATAAGAAGCAAGCCTCAGGCGGCTAGAACTAGAATTTATTGATTGAAAGACCATTTGGGGTACAGTTTCCTTAATGCAGAAGGAGAGAGGGGTTCTCATTTCTGGAACTAATAGCATTTAGGAAAAAGAAATTACCAAAACATAATACATAGGCAGTTTAACTAAAAAGTAATGTCAAAAATAAAGATCTGTATTTTAGGATAACAGACTGTGACAAAATGGGGCATTGTCTCAATCTCAGAAAAGCACCAACATGACACGCATTTTGAGTGAGGTGGTTGTGTGGGGGGGGGGGATTCCCCTTCCCTGGCATGCAGTAACATTTTAGTTTATTATATTAAAGAATGCAGGCAGCAAAACTTCTTGCATGTTTTTTATATATTTTTTTTTTGATGGGTGGACTTTAGCCCCTGTGTGTACAAGAAGAGTTTAAATTCCACTTCAGAAAATAAGTTGAATTTAAACTCGATTCATTTGCATTGGCAGCATAGAACAGTAGACATATAATAGAAATGTAGGAAAAGTGTCTTACAGATAGAGAACTGAACATTGAGCCTTACAACAGTAGTTTCATGAAGAAAAGTACATAAAACCCCTCCTCCCAAACCCTTTGCTTTGCTACCTTTGAAAAAGCTTGTGAGAAGGATTTTTATACCATTCAATAAAAGCAGTAGCACTCTAGGTACAGCCTTAGTAAGGAAACGGTTGATGTCCTTCATCTCACATTGCTGCAGTCATAACCTGTGGGTAGTCCGCTGTCCTCGGTCGGCCCGAATACCAAAGGGTTAGGCTGGCGTCGGTCATGGGCGCCCGGTGCTGACGTCAGTACGTAGTAGTACTTAAGCGCATGACCGACGCCATATTCTCAGTCTTTCTTACCGCGTGGTCCGAAGCAGAAGCAGCGTTTGCAAGTGCCGTTCGGCGTTCTGAAATTTTCAGTTTTCGAGTTTCAGACCGAAGACCAAGTTGGGCTAAGTACCCCGTTGGGGAAAATTTTTGTCTTTTCTTGCCTCAGTTAATCCGGATGTCAGAAAAAGTTAATAATTGTATTTCTTGTGGGAAACAGATACCTCATAGGGACTATCATTCTCCTGTATTCCTTGCTTAGGGCCTGAGCACGGCGTGAGTCGGTGTCGCTGGCGCTAGATTTAATAAGCGCACCATTAAACGCAGATTAGACTGTGCTAGGCTTGTTTTCGTAAGCGGTGTAACTACAACATGCCGTCGGATCCTCAGGCGCCGCTACCGCTAAAAAGCGAAAAAGATAAATCTTTAAGGTCTAAACCGGATGAGTTGTCCGTTACGGACGCCGGTTCTATGGAATCTACGGTTGAATCTGTGGATCCAGCCGAGGTCTCGGCTGAATCCCAGGGGGAACCTTTACTTTTACAGGAGTTGGCCTCTCAGGAGTTAGGTCAGGCCGAGGGTGCCTCTCAAGTTTCTGTGGTTCCATCCTTACAAAAGGTTATTAGGCCTTCTACTTCAGTCACTAAAGGCCCTGCTAAGGCTAGACCGGGTGTTTCTGGTACGGGACACAGCTCTGGTTCTTCGGGTTCTGTTCCTAAAAAACATATGTTGAAAATGGCAGAGGATTTGATTACTTTGATCAGGGGTTCTATGCCCCCTCCAGAGAAGAGGCCTAGGGTGGAGGCAGATTTAGAGGGAATGGAGCATTCCTTTGATTACTCTGAGTCCTCAGCTGAAGATATTCAGGATTTTCCTCCCTATTCTGATTTGGATGCAGAGGATTCCTGTCCTTCTGCTTCTCCTCCAGAGGATTTTTCCTTTTCTGAAACCTTGCATTCCATGAGGGAGCATTTCAAGTGGGAAGGTCAGGATTTTTCAGATTCTCGTAAGAGGCTTAGAGAATTTTTGTTTTTGCCACAGCATAGACCTTTGGCTATTCCCCCTGTTTTAGATGTTGTTCAGGATGTTTTTTCTGAAGCTTCCCTTAATCCTGATTCCTTACCCCCTGCCCCTGTCAAGCCAGACAGGTATTACAGAGGCACATAAATATTTGTACAAGAGCCCTAGAGCTGATCCGGAAACTATTATTCAAGGGCCTAAGGGGGTCAGGGTTTCTGTGGTTAAGAATCCAGTACCTTTGGATAAAGATTCTAGAGCGTTGGATAGGTGGGGTAAAAAAGTGTACACCTCTTCTACGTTAGCTATGAGGGCTTTAAATTGCCAATTCCATATGCTGAAGTATCAGAACTTTCTGTTAGGTCAGTTGAAAGCTAAGGTAGATGCTTTAGCTGAGGGTATAGAGTGTAAGGAATTGCAGGACTTGGTTCATGCTTCAGATCAAGTTGGTAAACATTCTTTGCAGTGTGGCTTCGATGCCCTTCAGGCTTCTTCCAGGGTGGCTGCTACTGGTTCAGTTCTTCGTAGACATGCCTGGCTTAAGGATCAAAATTTGTCAGAGCATGTTAAAGCTCGGATTTTGGATGCTCCCCTTCAATCTGAAGTTCTTTTTGGTTCCCCTGTGGAGTCAGTTTTGAAAAAAATGGAAGACAAAGCTAAGTCTATGCAGACAGTTAAGGAATTTTTGCAAGTGCAGCCCCCTAAGTTTAGCAGGAATTGGCCTGCAAGAGGATGGTCTTACCCTTCTTCGGATTTTCAGGGTAAGGGCAGGGCTCGGCGTGGTAGGGGCAGGGCTCACGCTCAGGGTTCTTTCAGACCTAGGACTTGGAGTTCTCCTGCACAATCTTCTGGTGAGGGCAGGGGTCAGCCTTTTCGTAAACAGACCCAATGACCTGTATCTTCAGCTGCCGGACCCTTCTCTTCTGGCAGCTCCTCTAGGAGGAAAGTTGGCACTTTTCAAACAAAATTGGCATTTGGTCACCCAGGACAAATGGGTGTTGGACATAATAAATCAAGGCTACAAGTTTTATTTTCACACTTTTCCCCTTTCAAAGGCATGCCAGATGTACCTCCTCAGCAAAGGATGGAGGCTCAGGATCAAATTTCTTTGCTTTTACAGATGGGGGCAATCCAGGTGGTACCTTTGTCAGAAGAAGGCCTAGGGTTTTATTCTCGTCTATTCCTAGTGCCAAAGAAAGGAAACACTTGGAGGCCAATTCTGGATTTGTCCATTCTCAATACATACCTAGACATTCCAAAGTTCAAGATGTTAACATTACAACAACTTCTGCCTCTGCTAGGAAAAGAGCACTGGATGGTAACTCTGGATCTCAAAGAAGCCTATCTTCACATTCCTATCAGACCCAGCTGCAGGAGATTCCTGCGTTTTCGGGCTGGTACTTCTCATTATCAGTTCTCTGCATTGCCCTTTGGTTTATCTACTGCGCCCAGGGTGTTCACAAAGGTTCTGGCTCCTGTAATAGTTTACTTAAGACTGAGGGGAATACAAATTTATCCTTATCTGGACGACTGCTTGATTCTTGCTCAAGACAAAGACAAGTTACTTCAACAGCTACAGTATGTGATGGCAGTTTTAAGGTGCCTAGGGTATTCTGTGAACGAAACAAAGTCCAGTTTAGTACCCTCTCAGGACATGTGCTTTCTGGGTGTGAGACTGAATACAGCCTCTCAGATGGCTTTTCTAACCCCGGACAAACAAAGAACTCTTCACCTCTACTTCCAGCAATTATCAGTACAGTCCAGGCTGACTGCAAGGACAGTCCTAAAAAGCCTTGGGGTTCATGGCATCTTGCATTCTGGTACTTCCCAATGCCAAACTGCATATGAGGAAGCTACAATGGTATCTCAAAAGTGTATGGACTCAACACTGCCACGATTTGGACACTGTCATTCCAATAATACCGTGCATCCAGAAGGAATTCTTGTGGTGGGCACAGGAATGTCACCTAAACAAGGGACTCTCTGTGACCCGACCAGAGGCGAGTCAGATCTTAACGACGGATGCCTCAGACCTGGCTTGGGGAGCACACTTCAGTGGGAAATGGATTCAAGACACGTGGCCTCCCAAATTACAGCATTTGCATATCAACATGAAGGAGATGTTAGCAGTCCAGTTTGCCCTGATGGCTTTCAAGGGCCTACTTCAGCCAGGACAGGTGTTGATTCAAACGGACAACACTACAGTCATGTGGTACATCAACAAGCAGGGGGGGACCCATTCTTACCCTCTTTGCAGACAAGCTATGATATTGTGGGAGACTGCTCTGGGGTTGCACATCACTCTTCAAGCACGGTTTCTGCCAGGAGCACAGAACTCCCTAGCAGATGTATTGAGCAGACAAATTGTGGATCCCCACGAGTGGAAATTGGATCCTCAGGTATTTCAACAGTTGACAGTGGCTTGGGGAACTCCAGACATAGATCTGTTCGCTTCTCCTCTAAATTTCCAACTACCAAAATTTTGCACAAGGATGTTTCACCCAAAAGCTTGGAAAGTGGGCGCTCTATCTTTCAGTTGGAACAACCTTCACGTCTATGCTTTTCCTCCTCTGCCTCTCCTTACCAAGGTACTCTTGAAAGTCAGGAGGGACAAGCCTTGCATGATTTTAATAGCACCAGATTGGCCACGTCAGCACTGGTATCCTCTGCTGAGGAGTTTAATTCAGGAGCCTCCTTGGCCTTTACCACAGCTTCCTCATTTGTTGTCCCAGTCAAGCAGTCATTTGCTCAATGTCAGGGTGCAGTCCCTGCATCTAACGGCCTGGCGTATTCTGTTTTAGAGCCTGTGGGTTCTCAGCTTCCCAGCAGGTTTTGGATGTCATTTTGGAAGCTAGGCGCCTAGCACTAGAAAAGTTTATGCTGATAAATGGAAGAGATTTTTCTTTGGAGCACAACAAAGGATTTTGATGTCTCGGTACCTAATTTGAGTTGTACACTGCAGTACCTTACTGAATTACTGGACAAGGGTTTGTCGTTTTCCTCTGTGAAGGTTCATGCTGCAGCCATTTCTGCTCACTATGATTGTGACCCTCCTTTATTTTCTCACCCTTTGTTTAAGCAATTTCTTAGAGGGCAAAAATATAAGACCCCCGTAGAGCTCCTACTCCTTCCTGTGATCTCAATTTTGTGTTGGAGAAGCTTACTTTGCCTCCTTTTGAACCTGCAGCTACGTCTGAATTGAAGTTTTTGTCTTGGAAGACTGCCTTTTTGTTGGCCATTACTTCTGCCAGAAGGGTATCTGAATTGCAGGCTCTCATGGCAGTTGAACCCTTTCTAATATTCCATAAGGATAGAGTTTCTTTGTACTAACCCTACTTTCATGCCAAAAGTGATTTCTAATGTGGCCTTGAACCAGTCTATCCATTTGCCTACCTTTTATGCTGATCCCCAAAATAAGGGGGAAAAAATCTTGAATTCTTTGGATATACACAGGCAGTTACGTTATTATTTGAGCAGAACTAAGGAGTTCAGACAGACTCAACAGTTATTTGTTACTTTTGCTCTGGGTTCACAAGGGAAAGCTGTTTCAAAGCAGACTATTTCAAAGTGGATTGGTAATTGCATTGCTTTTTGTTATTCTCATCATGGGAAGAATGTTCCTGCTGGGATTAGACCTCATTCCACTAGGGCTACGGCCACTTCTACTGCTTTTTTGAGGGGTGTAGCTACTAAGGACATTTTGGAAGCAGCTACTTGGAGTTCAGTTCATACTTTTACTAAGAATTATCATCTCCCTCTTTTCTCCAAGTCCAGGGCTGGGTTTGCCACTGCAGTCTTACAGGGCATGTTAGCAGCCCCTAATGCCTTTTAGTTTGCCAGCCTCCCTTTTCCTTTGCTTTGGGATTCTACCCACAGGTTATGACTGCAGCAATGTGAGACGAAGAACAGTACAGTTTTGTACCTACCATAAATGTAGATGTTCGAGGATCCACATTGCTGCAGTCCTATTTTCCCTCCCTCCTTCCCCGCTTTGGTTTGGGGTGGTGGTGGTTGTTATTATTACTGGGGGATAATTGTTATTTCTCTCCTTTATGGCTCTGGTCTTTTCTTTTTAAGGCCTTCTGACATCTGGGGCAAGAAAGACTGAGAATATGGCGTCGGTCATGCGCTTAAGTACTACTACGTACTGACGTCAGCTCCGGGCGCCCATGACCGACGCCAGCCTAACCCTTTGGTATTCGGGCCGACCGAGGACAGCGGACTACCCACAGGTTATGACTGCAGCAATGTGGATCCTCGAACATCTACATTTATGGTAGGTACAAAACTGTACTTTGCTTAGTCAATTTAGAAAGGATTCCTATGTTAGGATTATGAAACCCGATAAGGGTGGAGGGATTATATTAGTTAATAAAATTGATTACGTAAATCAGATTTCTAATTTACTTCGTGACACCGATAATTACGAGATTGTATCTGTTAAAATAGATTTATTTTTGGAAGATTCACTGTCTAAAGGGTTAATTTCTATTGACACTTGTCCCTTTTTAATGAACCGCAAACCATTAATTCCAACTATGTTTGGTGTCTCTAAAGTCCACAAAGACATTACATCACCAACTTATCAATTAATTGTGGCTGCACAGAATTCCGATACTTACCTCATGGCTGTTTTTGTGGACCGTATTCTTAAGGGAGCTATTCATGCTGCTAAGTGTGTGTGTGTGTGTGTCTTTCGGCTTTTCCCGGTTAGGGGTCGCCACAGCGGAACTCCGGTCCGCTAATGATTGGCAGTAGAGTTTTACATGCTGGCTTGCCGGGCCTAACGCACAACCTTCAACGAAGGAACGCCCATTCACGCATGTCGTCACACAGTAGACGCTTTAACTGAGAATCGAACGGCCAACGTCTAACTGTGAGGCGACAACGCTACCGCAGCACCACCACCGCAGTTTTATTCATGCTGCTAAGTATATTTTATTCATGCTGCTAAGTATATTTTGAAAAATTCATGCGAATTTTTAACAAAAATCAAATAGCAATTTTTTAGTGAAAAATATGGATTTTCAACCACTGACGTAGTAGATCTGTTTACATGTATCCCTCATCAGGTATGTTTGGAATTTTCATTCAGCTGTAGTTGAGCTTCCCAAACTTGATCGATTGATCATTTACATTGTTGATGTTATGGATTTGATTTTGCCTAATAATTTCATCTGTTTTGAGGGTGAATATTTTCACCAGGTGAATGTGGCCTCCATCTATGCCAGTTTGGTTATGTATAGCTGGGGAAGGGAACATATTTTGAAATCCAATTACCAACACCATTGGCACCTGTTTTTACATTACCTGGATGATATTTCTTATTCTGTGGAAGGGTTTCATTTACTTTTGTGATGATTTTGTCATACATCAACCAAACTGGGTCATTTCTAACTTTTACCTATAAACATTCCAATGACAATGTTGATTATTTAGACTTGATAATTTGTAAGAATATTGAAAAGAATTAATTTGTTTCAAGGATAAATAGGAAACCTACTATGTGATAGTGTTCAATCTCGCCGTTTGTTCTTACACATGGGTTCGGAGCCGATCCTCGGCTCCGTGCCGGCCTCTTGCAAGCTCTGCATCGAGAAGAAGCTCGAGACAATCTAATACCCACAACCCCCCTCTGCCTTTACCTCAGATCTAGTTTGCCGCTGCTGCATTCGCATCGTTGGGAGCTAGCTCGAGGGTTTTCTAAGCTAAGATATAACTTTTTGTTGTATTTTATTGAGATTTCTATTTAACTTGATATTGTCAGTATTACCTTGTGTGATTGTGTTGTGGTTCCGTAATTCATTGGTACCGTTAACCTTTTTATCGGTATTTTTGTACCGGGGCCTACACCCTTTCCATATACTATATTGAGACAAATTTATACCGGATTTGACATTTACCTGATTGTGACATTTACCTGATTGTGACTATTTTTCCCGGATTTGACTGTGTATTTGTTTCTGGATTTGTTTATTACCTACAATGTCTGAGAAGGCAAAGTCTGGTTTCAAGCGTTGTCAGTGTGGCCAAAAAATGTCGGTCACTGACAACCATAGTTCCTGTGTCTACTGCCTTGGCCCTCTCCACTTACAAGAGGATTGCTCCATCTGTCACTCTTTCAGTGGGAGGGTCATGACAGATAGGCGCAGGAAACTAATGGACAGGGTCTTTTGAAACCAGCTTTCCAAGAGGCTTTGGATGCTTCTGACCAGGCATCGAAGTCCTCTAAGGAATCGAAGACATCGGAGCCCAAGTCATCGGCTCCGAGCTCTTCTTCAAAGGTTAGATCACCGGTTCCACAGACTTCTGGCGAGTGTTCAACTGGTGTCGGTTCCTGAGCCTCGAGTCTTGGAACCGGTGATGGAGCTCCCTCCTTCGGCCATATTGAGGTCGGCTCCGTCTTCGGTTCCTTCGACCCGTTCTTCCTCTAAACTTTCGGATGTCGATGTGGATCGTGTGGTGCAGAAGCTGCTGGAGCATTCGGCCCTCTCTAAACTTATTTCGGTTTCCACCCAGCTGGTGTCGAAACTTGAAGGCCTTCCTGTATCTCCATCCATTCCTCCTCCGAGACCGATTCAGTCTTTGGAGCCGGAAGAGGCTGATCTGCTGATTGTGGAGCCCTCGGGTCCAGAACCGTCCTTTCTCGGTCTGTTCCTCACCTCGACTCCGTCGGTTCCGGTACCGAGTCTCGGAGCCGACGGTCTGTTCTTGGTTCGGGGCCGAGAGTCGAACCGGCGTGTCGGTTCCGACTCTCCCTCGGGCCTCGGCGGATCGATTCGGCTCCGTCCTCGGGTCGATGCCTTGTGCCCGTGTCGGGATTCTTCCCATTTCTTGAGCCGGGAGACTCTTCGATCGCGGGACCGGAGCGTTCGACCTGATGAGGAAGGTGTTGTCTACCCAGACAACCACATCAGTGGAAGCAGTTTCTCCTCCCCATAAAGGGCCTTTGTCTTCTTCTGCACCCACGGCCACATCCAAGCGTCGGGCACCAGTGTCTCAGCCACCCCTGGAGGGTGCTCCCTCTTCCTCCGAGGCTTCTTCGGATGCTCCCCACGAGGAAGTCCCTAGGAAGAGACTGTGTAAGAGGAGACACTTGGATTCTCCACAGGAATCCATAACATCTGATACTGACTTAGATGAGTCAGAGGGTCCCCTAAGTCACCTTCAGAAGATGTCTCTTTTTCAGACATTTTGGAGATCCTGAAACAGAGAGGTGACTGGCAGTCCCTTCCCCCTTCTGAGGATGAGTCAGTTCTGCTGAAGGCATTTGGTGCTCGCCCTTCCTCCTCCTGGGTCACTCCGCCCTTGACGAACTAATGGAACTTATTGCTCAAGGGCGTGGGAGGCTCCTGACACAGTGGAACCTGTTCCTAGGAAACCGAACAAGTACATCACAGCACCTCAGGATAAGTCCTACCTTACTAAAGGAGTTCCAGTAGACGCTATGGTGGTGGCTGCAGCCACGAAAAAGGAGATGTCGGAGTCTTCTTCGTCTGTCCATCCGCCTAATAAAGATTCTAGGACGATGGATAGATATGGGAAGCGCATTTTTAGTTCAGCGGCTTTTTCCATGCGGTCCCTGAACTATTTGACCCATTTTACACGTCTGCAGAGGATATCTAGTCAAAGAGTTGGGAGATACCCTCCAGGGTACTACAGATGCAGCTGTCTCAGAGAAAGTGACAGCGCAACTCAATACCCTAACATCGATTGTTAACTCGTCCATGAGGCTGATTTCCTACGCAGCCGAAGGTTCGAGTAGGGCAGCAGCTTCAGCGATTGCTCTTCGTAGACAATCCTGGATGCGCCTATGCTCCTTTGCGGAAGCCTTCAAGTCTTCCTTTACAAACGCCCCATTTGACGGTGCCACACTTTTTGGCCCCAAGGTAAAGGAGACCCTTACCCGGTGTGAACAAGAGGGAAAGACTCTGTCTGCTGTCGGAGTCCGTTTTCCACCCCAACCAGACCGTACCCCAAAGGGCAGCGGTGGGAAAATGTGGTTTCGGAAACAAAATCAAGGGTCTTTCCCGGGCGCACAGGGTCATCCCCCCTCTAGAGGCAGAGGAGGCGGCAGAGGTGGAAGACGCCGCCCTGGCGGCAGAGGGGTCCGCAACATCAAGGTGACAGGGATACACTCCTGGTAAACCTTTCCAGCACTCCTGAGAGGAGGCCCGACTGTCCTGCTCTGGAGGCAGTCGGGGTCGCTTGGCTTTACCCTCAGGCCTGGCAAGATATAACTACAGACAATTGGGTAAAAGCGTAGTTACCAGAGGTTACACCATACCCTTCCTATCCTATCCCATTCCAAAGAAAAGACTCCCAGATGTACGCCCCATCTGCGAGAGCCAGCAGCTTTAGAAATTTTAAAGTTGTTAGAAAATAGAGTCATCCAGCCAGTCCCAGCGGACCAGCAAGGATTCGGGACTTACTCAAGGTTCTTTTTAGTTCCAAAGAAAACAGGGGACTGGAGGCCCATTCTAGACCTGAGTTACCTCAATACTTTCGTCAAGAAAGAAAAGTTCGAATGGTCACGCTTCAATCGATCCTTCCATTTCTACAGAAGGACGAGTGGATGTGCTCAATAGATCTAGAGGATGCATACTACCACATCAAAATGGCCAGGGCATCCAGAGATCATTTGCGCTTCCGGCTGGGAGCCAGTCACTTTCAATTTCGAGCCCTGCCCTTTGGTCTGACCTCAGCCCCCAGGGTCTTCACCAAATGCATGGCAGTGGTAGCGTCTCACTTGAGACGTCAGGGATTCCAGGTGTTTCCGTATCTGGACGACTGGCTCCTTTCAGCCACCACCCGGCGTCAACTACTGCAGGCCAGAGACTATGTTCTTCAACTGTGTGTTCATCTAGGGATCTCCGTAAATTTCGGAAAATCCTTACTTCAGCCATCACAAAATATCTTGTTCATAGGAGCAGAGTTAAACACACGTCAATTAATTCTGAGGCTTCCCCCAGAAAGGATATTATCACTGCAGACTCACATTCGTCTCCTACTCTTGTCAAGGAAATCTCCTGCACAGCTAGTACTGAAGGTGTTGGGCCTTATGTCAGCCTCCCTTATTGCAATCCCCCTGGGAAGGCTGCACATGAGAGTTCTACAATGGCTACTGTTTGCTCAATGGTCATTTCAACAACTGCCTCTAACACACGAGATTCTCATAACAAAGACTTGCAAAACAGACCTAAACTGGTGGTTCCAAGAGTGCAACCTTTCCCATAGCATGCCGTTTGTGTTATCCAGGCACACAGTTAGGGTGACCACGGACGCTTCCTGATAGGGTGGGGGCATCTTTCAGGGACAGACAGTCCAAGGCGAATGGACCAATTTGGAGTACAATCTGCACATCAATGTTCTAGAGTTGAGGGCAGTGTTTCTAGCGTTGCAACACTTTGCTCCCCTTCTTCCTCTAGGGACTATTGCAGTTCAGACGGACAACATGTCGGTAGTCTGGTACATAAAGAAACAACGGCGAACCAAGTCCTATCAACTATGCAGAGAGGCCATGAGAATTTGGCAGTGGGCAGAGTCCACGGGTCGCTTTCTAATCGCAACGCACATCCCGGGGTCATCCAACGTCATAGCCGACAGGCTGAGCAGAGCAATTCTGCTACCGCACGAGTGGTCTCTGAAACAGTCAGTGGCGAAAAGGATTTTTCGCACATGGGGCCAGCCTTCCTGCGACCTGTTTGCGTCTCCAATGAACGCAAAATGCAGGAGCTACTTTGCCCTATTACCCCCTCCAGGGGAAGTCCCCAGGGACGCACTGGTTTACGATTGGCCCCCGGGACTCCTGTACGCATTTCCTCCATTTCCTCTGATACGAAATTTCTCCAGAAAGCCAGGAACCTTCACAGGACGATAATTCTCATTGCTCCATTCTGGCCTCGTCAAATTTGGTTTCCCTTCCTGAAAATTCACTGCATTCGGGGACCCTGGATTCTGGACCCAGAGCGGATCTGTTGACTCACTCGTCAGGGGTTCCCCATCCCGCGCTTCTGTCACTCCATCTAGCAGCTTGGCTGCTCCAATTCCCAACTTAGCCAGGTCTGATCTCTTGTCACCAGCAGTCCAGGATATATTAGTGGCTTCGCATAAAGCTTCCACTACTAAAACATATACTAGCAAATGGAAACGGTTTGTATTCTGGGAATACACACCACGTTGATCCCTTTACAGCTCCTTTGAATAAGATTTTAGAGTTCTTAACAGACTTATTTCATCAGGGTGCTTCTCCTGCTACTCTAAAAGTTCAATTGGCTGCCATTTCAATTTCCATGTGGAAGAGTGTGGAGCTCCTATCATGGCTCACAGACTTTGTAAAGCCTTCTTAAAAGGAGTTTTCATATTAGACCTCGGTCAGATCTCCCACGTCACCTTGGAGTCTAAATTTGTTACTATCTAAATTAATGTTGCCCCTTTGAACCTGCCTCTTCTTGCCCATTAAAATTTTTGTCCTGGAAAACTCTCTTTCTGGTAGCCATTACTTCTGCTAGGCAGTGTCTGAACTTCAGGCTCTCTCCATCAAGCACCCTTATCTGATCTTTCACTCTGACAGAGTTTCTCTTGAACCAATTCATCCTTCCTCCCTAAAGTGTGTTCTATTAACAACATTAATCAGTCCATTGAATTACCCACTTTCTTCAAAAACCACTCCAACAATATGGAGTATATGTTACACAAATTGGATGTTCACAGACAGCTAAGGTTTTATTTGGATAGAACAAAAGATCACAGGAAAACAGATCAACTCTTTGTGGCTTTTGCTGATAGCAGGAAAGGACTTGCAGTTACCAAAAGAACTCTTTCAAAGTGGTTAACGGATTGTATAATCTATGTATACGATTCTGCAAATCAACCCCTTCTAAACAAACCCAAGGGACATTCCACAAGATCAATATCTACGTCTTTGGCTCATGTAGCTCACCTACCTCTGGATGCTATTTGTGCGGCTGCTACCTGGTCTAAGCCACATACATTTATTTCTCATTATAAAGTAGATAAGGTTTCTAGGGACAGGGCAACCTTTGGTTCCACTGTGCTCAAGAACGTCCTCCCGTGAGTTCCTCAGGATTTAGGAGCTAGGGACGCTACCCATGTGTAAGAACAAACGGCGAGATTGAACACTATCACATATAGAAGTTATGTACTTACCATAACGTTCCATGTGGAGTGTTCATCTCGCCTTTGTTCTTACAGTCCCACCCTCCCACCCTTAGGAAGAACGTTCTTTGATGCCTGGCCAGAAGCATTTTTGCTACTGTCATTATTCTCTGTACATAGTTGGTATACACATATACTTATATGTGTCTGTTTATGTATGTATAGATGTATGGCATGAATGTGCTGTTATGTAGATTGGTTTGCTTGCAAACTAGATCTGAGGTAAAGGCAGAGGGGGATTGTGGGTATTAGATTGTCTCGAGCTTCTTCTCGATGCAGAGCTTGCAAGAGGCCGGCACGGAGCCGAGGATCGGCTCCGAACCCATGTGTAAGAACAAAGGCGAGATGAACACTCCACATGGAACGTTATGGTAAGTACATAACTTCTATTTATAGTTGTTTGGATTTTCTAGTTCTCACCCTAAATTTTCTAAGAAAAACATTTTCAAGGAGCAGGTGGTTAAGATTGCAAGAATGTGTTCAAACTTTAATGTTTTTCTCATAGAGATAGAGAAAGTTTTTAAGATGTTCTTAGATAGAAATTACTCCTATGATGTTTTAGTAAAAATACAGAATGAAATAACAAAAAACTGTGGTAAAAAATACACACCATTGTTAGGTGCAGACACAGTGGTTACAATCCAAGAATTGTCAACTGAAAAATGGGATAACAACTCCTTTACAAATGCATTCGTAGTGATATTTAGTTCTTCCTCCCAAATGTTCAGAGATATCATTAGGAACAATTGGAACATCCTTAAAGTGATTGGGGAAGTTTTCAGCATTTTAGGGGGTACACACACATTTGTTTTTAAGACAGGTAGGAACTTTACATATCTACGTCAACATCCTAAAATTCACTACATAGACACCCATCTGAAAGGTACTGAAAATGCAGTGCCTGTGGTCAGTGTTCATATATTTTAGAAAAGGATTGTATACATTTAGGTGTGTTCCCTTACAACATTCCTAGCACATGGTAATTGCGCGTCTGAAGAGGTGTTAATGCATTGCACTTTGTAAAGGACGTTCTATAGGGAAAACTGAACAACACTATATGAGGAGAATTTTTGAACATGTTTATGCTATTACAAAGAACAATTTCAACAATGCTTTGTTTAAACACACACAGGTGTGTAATACTTGGAAATTTATGTTTGGAATACTGGATGTGGTTCCCCACAATGAACAAGATTGTTCTTGGGAAACCAGAATTCAAAGTAAAGAACTGATTTGACAGTTAAGACTAAATGTATATAATAATTTGGGTTTAAATGAATATGTGTCTGTGGTTCCAATACTGAAATCTAGAACTGCCAGATTGTAGTGTTTTTGAGAAGTTTCTCTCTATATTTTATTGACTAACGTTTTAAGTATATTTAATTGCTATTATATTTATTTACCACTATTTTATGTTGTTTTTAGGCTGTTTTATATATTCAGATTTGGTCAGTTTATGCTTTGGGGGTTATTACTCAACTTATTGATTGTTATTGAGTAATTCATGACATGGTACACAAAGCTTGCAATTTAAACTGGTTTGGATGTACTTGATATGGTTCTGATGAAGTCTCATTGATTATTGGGGACAAAAGCGCTTAACCGTTTTTATCTTAATAAACCTTTATAACTGTTTGTCATGAAATGGACTTTGGACTTTTTTATTTGGACACCAGTTATTTATATTAGAGACTACGTGAGCAGTTTGTTTGACTTGTTTGCCTTACGGATGTAACAGATGATGTTCTTCGTGTTTCACTGTTGCAGTCATCACATTTGGGTTATCCCTGCCAGGGTAGCCCTCGGCCGGCATGAATACCAGAGGCTTAGTATTTCTGCTTCGGTTGCTGTCACTTCAGGACTGACGTCAGGTCATCAATAGTATAAAGTACGGCAGCAGACACCATTACATCAGTCTTTCTTGCCATGGAGCCCAAAGAAGAAGCAGTTTGCATGAATGCCGGTTGGCCGCTACCTGAGTTTTGTCTACCGAATTGAAGTTGAAGTCTTCTAAAGCTAAGTACCCCGTTGGGGATCCTTTTTTCTTGCATTAACCGATGTCATAAAAAGTTAATAATTGTCTCGCCTGTGGAAAGCAAATACCACACCGAGACTTCCATTCTTACTGCTTCACTTGTTTAGGCCCAGACTACGACAACCCCATTGTTGCTTCTGTGCGTTGTTCAACACCAGAACTGTCCGTCATTGGGCCCTTATTGTAGCCAGATATTTTTGCTTACAGTCCTCGAATTCCAATATGGCTTCGATAAGCCAACCGACAGCAGATCTTCTGAAAAAACATAAAGATAAAGACAGATACAGACCACACAGGTCCAAACCTACTGACAACGCTTTTGTTAAGCTAGTCGTCAGTTCTCTGGTCCTCAGTGAGGTGCTTTCGCAGCCCCTGATGACCACTTCTGTGGATTCACAGGCCGCTACCAAGACCCTTTTGGAGTCCTGTATGCCGCTAAACTCTTCTTTGACTAAGGATCCTGTGGTCGGCTCTACCTCGGATGAGTCTGGAGCCGCTGAGCAGGCACTGGCTTCCAAGGAAGTCCTTTGCACTACCGATTCTCGACACAAACCAACGTCTTCTTTCGCGACTACCGTTCTTTCGAAAACGACCGAGTTTCTTAGGCCCAAGGTACGAACCACATCCAAGAAACCGATGACCCAATCTCAGGCACCTGCTTCCTTGCCTCAGTCTCAAATGGTTAAAATGGCAGAAGATCTTATCATGCTGAACAGGGGAAACCAAGCTACCCCCTCCAAAAGGAAAAGAGATCTGTCCCCTGTAGTTTTGTTTGAACAAGAGGCAGATGACTCTGATGCATCTGAATATGAAGACATGCAACCCCTCTCAACATATGAGGGTTCTGATGCAGAGGATTCCATCCCCTCAGCCTCTCCCCCAGAGGATTTTTCCTTTGGGGAAACCCTGCATACCTTAAGGGAGCATTTCTAATGGGAGAGTCAAGACTATCCTCAGTCTAAAAAGAGAAGGAATTCCTAGATCTTCCACAGCACAAGAGTCCCTGGCTCATACAAATTTATTTTTAAAAACCCTACTGCTGACCCTGAGGTAATTTCTCAAGGGCCTAAAGGGATTAAAGCAACCTTTGCTAAGAATCCCACCCCTCAGATAGGGATTCCCGAGCACTAGACAGATGGGGGTAAAACAGTATACACCTCAGCTACTCTTGCTATCCGGGCACTGAAGTGTCAGTTTCATATGCTAAAATTTCAGTAACATACCCTGGAACTCCTCAAATAAAAAATGTCTTCCTTTCCTGCTTGGGCAGAATCTAAAGAATTACAAGAGTTTTAATGCATTCTGCAAGTCAAGTAACTAAACACACCTTGCACTGTGGTTTTGACGCCTTAGAAGCTGCTTGCAGGGCAGCAGTCACTGGATCTGTCATTAGAAGGCATGCATGGCTTAAGGAACAGCCCCTGCCAGACCATGTCAAATCTAAATTGTTGGATGCCCCCTTGCACAAAGACAACTTATTTGGCACTAAGGCAGAAGAGGTCTTAAAAAAGATGGAAGAAAAAGCAAAATCTATGCAAACAGTTAAGGATTTCTTACAGGTCCAGCCACCCAAGTTCAGCAGGCATTATCCCACCAAACACTGGTCTTTTCCTGCTTCCACTAAGCCAGTCCAGCCTAGGCCCCGGGGAAACCAGACCCCCCAAACAGCAGCCACAGGGAATGCAGAGATTTAAGCAGTAGACTACCTCCACTTCAAAACCTGGGAGTTCTACGCCACCCCCTTATGGTAAGAACTTACAATGACTCACCTCCCCCAACCCCTCCCACTGCCCACCTTCACTTACCCCTAGGAGGAAAACTTTCCTTTCACGCAAGCACCTAGGCCACTATTAGCAACAGCCTCTGGGTTCTGAACATAGTGTCTCAGGGATACAAATTTTCCGTCCACACCCTTCCAACCCCAAAAGGGTTCCCAGATTTACCTCCAAACCAGTGGGCAGAGGGTCAAAAGCAATCCTTTCCCTGCTTTTTCTGAGGGCAGAAGAGCACATTCCTAGAGAACAGATAGGCCAAGGCTTCTACTCCAGACTTTTTCTGGTACCCAGAAAAGAGGGCACCTGGCCACCCCATCCTCGAGCTATCCATTCTAAACACCTTCCTGGTGATCCCAAAATTCAAAATGCTCACCCTCCAGCAGCTGCTACCCATGCTCTCCAAGGATGCTTGGCTAGCCACCCTAGGTCTAAAAGAGGCCTACCTCCACATTCCTATCAGGGAATCATGCAGGAAACATCTCCATTTCAGGGCAGGATCTCAACACTTTCAGTTCTCTGCACTTCCTTTTGGCTTATCTACTGGTCCCAGAGTTTTCACAAAATGTCTGGCTCCAGCCATTGCCTTTTGCAGACAAAGGAATATCCAGATTTACCCATACTTAGATGACTGCCTTATTCAGGCAGACAGCCAGGAAAAGCTGCTCAAGCACCTGGCCTTTGTAAAGACCCTACTAACCTCCCTAGGGTACACAATCAACAAAATGAAATCCAAACAGGTGCCCACCCAAAGGATTATCTTCCTGGGAGCAAGCCTAGAAACTCTTATACCTATAATTCCTTGCCTCAGAAAAGATTTTCTTTGGTGGGCAACAGCATGTTCCCACAACAAAGGACTGCCTTTCTCAACACCCCCCGCCGTCCAGACCCTCACCACAGATGCATCGGACTATGCTTGGGCTGCACACCTGGCCGGCAGGTGCATACAGTCCCAATGGAGCCCACAGCAAATCCCTGTGCATATCAGCCAAAAAAAGACGATGGCTGTCCAGCACGCCGTGATAGCTTTCAAACCCCTTCTCTCCTGATCAAAACAAACAACACCACTGTGATGTGGTATGTCAACAAGCAGGGAGGAACTCACTCCTGCCCTCTATGCAGGCTTGCCATTACCTTTGGCACACAGCCTCTGCTATGCATCTGCACCTGTTACCACAATTCCCACCAGGCTCTCAACTCTCTGGCAGACCAATTAAGCAGAAATCTTCTGGACACACACGAGTGGCAGCTCAACAGAAGAACCTTCACTCTAATAACTCAGAAATGGGGCACCCCGAAGGTCGACCTCTTTGCCTCCCACACCAACCGTCAACTCAGAAAATTCTGCACCAGGGAGCATCACTGCATGGCTTGGAAAGTGGATGCCCTGTCCTTCCCCCTGGGTCAATATATCAGTCTATGCCTTTCCTACACTACCTCTCATCCCCTGCTCAAAATAAAGGAGGAAAAGCCAAGGACAATTCTTATAGCTCCAGACTGGCCTCGCCAGCACTGGTACCCCTTGCTGTGAAGCCTGTCCCCACTGCCACCATGGCATCTTCCTTAGATTCCAAACCTCCTGACCTAGAGGGAAGGGGAATTCATGCATCCCAAATTGCAGACACTCAATTTGGCAGCTTGGCTTATTCCCTAACCCCGGATCAATCTGCCAACCTCAGTAAACAGGTTCTAGATGTTATCCATGAGCCCAGATGCCCTAACACTAGAAAGTCTTATGCTGACAGATGGAAAAGGTTCTGCATTTGGATCCAGGCTAAGGGAGCCAATACGACACAGCCCTCCCTCCCTTTCATCCTGGATTACTTAGCTGACCTACTACACAGTGGCATGTCTTTCTCCTCTATAAAAAATCATGCCTCTGCTATTTCTGCTCATTTCCCCATTCAGCAGCCCCTTTTCTCACACCCTTTGATCAAACAGTTCCTAAGAGGGACTAGCAACTTGAGGCCACACAGAAGGCCACCAACCCCAGCTTGGGACATTAACTTTGTATTAGAAAAACTCACCCTGCCCCCTTTTGAACCAGCATCTTCTGCAGACTTAAAATTTCTGTCCTGGAAGACAGCATTCCTTGTGGCCATCACTTCAGCCAGAAGAGTCTCTGAGCTGCAAGCACTCATGGCTGTGTAACCCTTCATCATCTTCCATGCTGACAGGGTATCCCTTAGAACTAACCCATCCTCATGCCCAAGGTGGTGTCCAGTGTGGCTCTCAACCAATCCATCCATTTGCCCACCTTTTTTCCTAATCCCCAGAACAATGGGGAAAGGGTTCTGCACTCTCTAGATGTACAAAGGCAGCTCAGATTCTATCTAAACAGGACTAAATCCTTCAGAAAATCTGATCAATTGCTGTGTAGCTTTGCTACACGGGCAGAAGGCAAAGCCATCTCCAAACAAACCATTTCCAAATGGATAGCACACTGCATCCATTTCTGCTAGAAACTTGGAAAGCCTCCCCCCAAGGGGGTCAGGACTCACTCCACCAGAGCAGCCTTCACCTCTGCAGCTTTCCTCAGAGGAGTCCCCACCAGGGACATCCTGGAGACTGCAACCTGGACATTTGGTCACACTTTCACCAAACATTACCACCTGCCTCTGTTCTCCAAATCCAGGGCAGGGTTTGCCTCTGCAGTCTTGCAGGACATTTTAACCAGCCCCTAGCTTCTTTGACTGCCTCCACCCATTTCCTCAGCTTTGGGAATCAACCCAAATGTGATGACTGCAACAGTGAAACACGAAGAACATAGTACAGTTGTGTACACTTACCATAAATGTAGATGTTCAAGTGTATTCACTGTTGGAGTCCTGGTTTCCCTTCCTCCATCCCCCTTTCTTCTCTTCCTTACAAGGGACATATTGGTATTTACTTTCTATTGGTGGTGTTCTTCCACCAGAACCTGGCTCCTACTTGGGGGCTCCTGACATGTTAGGGCAAGAAAAAATGATGTAATGGCGTCGGCTGCCTTACTTTATACTACTGATGACCTGACGTCAGTAGTGAAGCGACAGCAACTAACACAGAAATACTAAGCCTCTGGTATTCGGGCCTGCCCAGGGCTACCCTGGCAGGGATAACCCAAATGTGATGACTGCAACAGTGAATACACTTCAACATCTACATTTATGGTAAGTGTACACAACTGTACTTTTTCATGTAAGAAGCTTGCTAGTTTAAAAAAGAAAAATGCCACCATGATTCTCAAATTAGGTGACATCAAATGTTTGGGGGAAAAGTTATAGTGTAGGAAATACAGTGAAGTGAAGAAAGGAGATGGGCAATAAAAGCAGTAATGGTAAAAAGAAATGTAAGAAAAGCATTGGCCGAAAACTGGTAGTGGTAGCCAACTTAGTCAGGAAAGGGTGTTCAATATTTTGTGTGTACATATGAAGAGCATAGATATATGAAAGCTGGAATAGTAAAATTTGAGAAAATAGATGGAGCAGGCCAACAGGGATGCTGGAAAGGTAGGATTACTAAATGAATAATTTTCCTCACTGTAGACAGAAGAGGAAAATAGATGTCAAACTTTGAAGTCCACCCTTCATGGGGTCCTATTGGTTTTACTCTCCCCACCAGTTAGCATTTGCCATCTTTTTTCTAGAAGTGTTCTTATTCAAGGATAGATGCATGCCTGTGACAAGGCATATCATGATATTATTCAAAAGCTACATAAGTGCATTCCTCACATGACCAACAGATTTTTGCTGCTCACATTTTTATTCTTGATTCTTAATGTTACCAGCCAAAGGTTCCTACATCTGCATACACTTTTATGTGGTGCTTTTGGTGCTTTCCTGAATTTGTGAAGTATGGTAGAATTCTTGACAGATCTTTTGGAGGGTCTGCATCAGTCTAGTAGGTCAGAGTTTTGATGCGATTCTGCTTTGAGTATTGGCTAGACTTTTGCCTTCTGGAAGTAAGTCTGTACTGTTTATGAACTTTCAGGTGTCAAGACAGGTATCATTGCTGGCTAAAGATATTAAAGTCTAGCCATGTCTTCTATCAGTTTGGGAGACTGGATATCTTTGGAGAGGCACCCTAGCTGCCAGACTAGGAGTTCATCTTAGGGTATCAAGCTTTGTTTCCTCTTCCTGATCTTCTTGGCCATATCCACAAAGCCTGGTAGCAGAAATGGCCCCTAATGTCATCAATGTGCCAATAGGGGTGATTCTGGACCAACAGTACTATTCGTATGACTGCCCTTTAGATAGCTGGATTAGGTTGTCATTATAAGTAAGGAGTCACTGAATGAGCAAGCACCAGCACCACAGCCAGGGTGCAAGAAATTGGGTGTTTGATTCTTGGTGTGGTCTTGAATCACTGGTGTGGGATGTTGTCCACAGTGACCTTAGGTGAATGCAGCCAACTGGCCTGATGCATCCACTTCACATAGGCTTTGCCCAACCTGACTCCTCACCTGTGTCCTGTTACACACACTCAGAAGTTCTGAATTTATATTCTTCAGGGCACCCACCCCAATTGGCTTGGGGGCGGGGGGCATTTCTGGAGCTCTTCATTTATGAAGTGAAAAAGGAAAAAAAATGGTATCCCAGATTTATTCTAGCACCTCAATGGATGAAGCTTGCCTTAAGCAGATTTTTTTTTGTATCTAGGCTTGAACAGGACCCAACATGAACTGTCATAGCGCTCTAATGATCAACTTAACGTGTGCTACCCTTCTGTCAGATTTCAATAAGATCTTCCCACCAACCCAAGGCTGACTTTTCTTTTCTTTTTTTTTTTTTTTTTTTGTTTTTGTTTTTACCCCAGCCCTGATGCTCACTGTGTCTTGAGTCTGTTCTTGCTCAGTGGATGGATGGTTGTGTCTCAGGAGATGAACGGGGTGGTAAGAAGGTGCATTCCTCTGACATGTGGGACATAGGGTTCTGACTTTTCCATGTCCCATAGCATCCTTCTGGAGAAGTTTTAACTGTTCTAGATCATCTGTGAGTTTGGGATTGAAGAGAATCTTTCACGCAGGAGTCTGCCATGTGGGCATAGTCTCACCTTCTCAGGTGTTCACTGTTTGCAGTCAGTCATGGCTAGGGCTGCTGGTACAGGACTAATTCTCCATTGTTTGGCTTGGCTGTATTTAGTCTCCATGGGAGATGAGCTGAGCAGTCTTTTGCCGAGTTCTCCAGCTGACTTAAGTGGATGATTTAGGCAGGTGTCTGTGTTTTAATTCCCTTACTGGGTTCCAGGAATGGCATTGTCTTGTGAGTGGGTCCACTTCTCCACCAACTATCTTGCTGCTCTAGAAGGAAGAGGAAGGCCTGTGGGTGTCCTAGTTTAGAGGATGAAGAATGCCCTGTTTGTCCTTACCATTTGGCTGGTAGATGTCATGAGGCATCTGTGTGCCCCCTGCACCCCAGTGTTCACATTCCCTGGTATTTCAGAGATGTAGGGTGGCTTCAGAAGCCCCACCATATGAGGCAACCTTGGATTGCTCTCCTGTTCTCTCACTATTTCATGAAGTCCATGGAAAAGCCTGGGGTCAGGTCTAGAATTTTTTGCTGTTAGGTGGAAAAGAAGAGTGCAGGCTCTGCCTCTGCTTGGCCTGGGACATTTAGTTCTGTTCTCTTAGCATAATTTTTTTCCTCCTCCTTTTCCTAGGTGGGATCCCAAGACACTGGCCTTTCCTTCCCCAACCTAAGGAAGGATTGGGATCTCTCTTGGGTTCTCTGTTCAGTCCTTCTCCCTTTTGCTGATGGGGGAGGCCTTACTTGGCTCATCCTCACAGCTGTTCAATTGCTGGCCATGATAGTTACAGGAAACCTCTTGCTTGGAGTAAAACTCCTGGCTTTCCAGTCATTAGCATTGCAGTGATGGCAAGGTGTTGCCCTGCCAAGGATTTCTAAGGCAGGAGGTTGTCCTATGGGGGACCCCTCATCGCCACCATGTTCTGTGAAATTGGTACTATAGGAAGGTTTCCTGTGACTGTGAAGGCCTTCCAGTTTAGGTATTGGGCCTTGCAATAATCTTGCTTCCCCTTAACACTTTGAGTGTAAGACTCATTCAGACATTTGGAATGAGTCTAGTGACTTTATAACTTTGTGATCTTGTCAACCTGTGCTTCATGGTTGCTCCTGTTCCCAAGGGAACTTTTTTTGTGAGGTGACTTACCCTTCTGTGTTTGGATTATTGTTCTGCATGCAGGACTGTTCCCCAGGTTTAGAGGGACTTCTAGGTTCATAGATGTTTACTAGGCTAACGACCACAAGGGCCTTTTTAAGCCTAAGCATTCACCCCAAATCTCAAGTTCTGGTACCCTTGATAAATGTAAGCAGGGGCTTGGGAGATGAAGCATTTACAAGCATGAGTCTGGGAGATGAATCATTTACAGGCTGTCTGTGTCCATTAGAGACATAGATGCCAAACAAGGGATGAATTTCCTGTTCCCTGTCCATTTGTCCAAGTTACACTTGAATTGGGTTAGAAAGGAACTCTGCTTTACATGAATGGGGAGACTGTTCTAGGAAGGGGTAGTCTCTGTGATACATACCTGTTTCTCCAGCAGGTCCTCTTTATGTCACAGGCAAGGCAAGGTTTAAGTCTTAACGGGTAATGCTGGTGCTGTTTGTTTTGTGGATATGCAGGAGGTCCATTAGGGTGGGGACTGAAAACGCCTTGTATTCCAAGCATAGATCTCCTCTCAACAGCCTGTAGGGGACAGAATATGGGGATAGAGCCTTGAGGCGGATTTCATAGGACATGTAACTTATGCTCTTTTAGTGAGGAACCTCTATGGAGAATCCCAATTGTTGGATATGCTTGGTTAGGTACATACCAAAGGGGGCATTGTACTCAATGATAGGTATGGCAAATGACAAATACAGTGGAACAATGACTTCCTTGGACCTAGATGCCATACTTTTTTCTTTTTTTTTAAAGTTGCACAACATAGAATGATTTCCTGACTACTGTAGACACATGATGGTCAAAGGGTAGATTACTGTGTTCGTGTGTCCAATCCCTGACTACTGGATCAATTTTTAGAGGTGTGTTGTCGATATGATCATTACCAGAGGTGGATGACTTCCCAAAAGGTACAATTACACATTTCATGGCATATAGTTTTAGTCCATGGCTCTGACACCAATTATTTGTCTGTGTCAGCCCTTCCTGGAGAACATTTGTATTGGTGGAGGATTCTGTGACTGCTCCTAATTTGCAGTCTGTGAATTTAGTCAGCCAGACTCTAGTGACACTGTCCTTGAGTGCAGAGAAGTAAATGCCAAAAAGGAGCAGTCCTAGGGACAATCCCTGAGAGACTCTGCTTGTGACTGGCCTCTTTGTAGAGGTGGACTCCCCAAT
Source organism: Protopterus annectens (assembly GCF_019279795.1). Taxonomy (NCBI): domain Eukaryota; kingdom Metazoa; phylum Chordata; order Ceratodontiformes; family Protopteridae; genus Protopterus; species Protopterus annectens. Next base: position 123,286,703 of record NC_056732.1, read on the forward strand.
TCTAACTTCCTTGGTCTTGTCTGAGAGCCAGCTGGCTACCTATCGGGTAACAAGGGTTTATACTTAACCTCTTCAGTTTGCCAACAATGCCCGAGTGGGATATTGTGTCAAATGCCTTGGCTAGGTCAAGGTAGGCAGTGTGAACAATTTTTCCCTCATTCATTGCTTTGATGACCTTTTCAAAGAAGTCCACCAGGTTGAGTAGGCATGACCTGCCCTTGATGGAACTAAACTGGGTTGGGTCCAGTGACTGAAGGTTTTCTGTGTCATTATTAATCATTTCCATGATAATTCTTTCCATGTCTTTGCATATTACACTAGTGAGATGTATGGGTTTGTAGTTTCCAGGTTCTGTAGATGGCCCACCTTTGTGTAGAGGGATGACTGTTGCTGCTGTCCATTTGTGTGGCTACAGTTAAATAGCAATTCCAGAGTACCTGATATGCCTAATAAATAGCATGAAACATGACTTCCTGAGATATTCTCTGGCCCTGTTGATGTAGTGCTCTTAGCCGTAGAGAGAGCATTTAGTACCTGTTCCCTAGTGATAGTAGAGGGAGTTGCATTTAATGGTATTTCCTTAGGGAAGGTTGAAGGAGAAAGGGGTAAAGTTGGAGGTGAATCTCTCAACAGTAGGTTTGCTGTATCTTCTGGCTTCAGTATAGCTGGTTGTATTAACAAGGAGCGCTCCCTACAGTTGCAGACATAGCTAAAGTATGCCTTGTGGTTGTCCTTGGCCTGGGACAGTAAATTTACCTCAGATGTGGCTTTGGTAGGTTTTATTTGTCCTCTGAGTTGTTTGTTTAGTTTGACAAGAGTGCTTTTATCCTGCTGGGTGCTGCATCTCCTAATTTTTGCCATAATTTTCTTCCTTCTTTTATACATCCTGTTGATGATGTGATTCCTGCAGGCTGGCTTGCTTTTATTGAGTTCTGTACTTCTGGTGGGTATAGCTGCCGCTATGCAGTTATTAACGTGTTTGTATAGGGTTTCTGTGAACATTTCCTTGTAGGCAGCAGTTATCTTAGGGTTTATGGAGGCTTGAAATTGTGCCAGGTTATCACTTAATAGTAGGATGTTAGTCTTAGAGTACTTCCTGAATATTCCAGGGTTAGCTGCGTTCCCAGTTTTATTTTTACTTCAAAGGAGACCATTTTGTGGTCTGACCTTACCAGAGAACACATTATACTAGGTAGTGTGCAGTGAGGACCTGATACAGTATGTTTGCACCCCTGGTTGATGTATTGACAGTCTGGTCCAGGGAGTTTGTGTTTACAAAATCCAGGAATCTCTGTGCCTGTACATGTGGTGTCTTATATGATTCCCACTTAGTAGTGGGGCAGTTAGTCTCCCATGAATATGCTATTATGTTGGATGGTAAGTGTTCCCACTAAGTTTAAATACATGTTACGAGTTACCTGGGTCATAGAGGTAAACCTATAGCTTGCAAGGAAGTGGTATAACATTTTGCCTATGGTGATTTGAACACGGAGAAGCTCAAGTGTATTGTCCTGTTTGAGCAACCTGGAGACTTTCTGCCTTTTGTAGCTTCCATCTCTTGGTGGGGGGGTACCACTCATGTGGTGTCTAGCCCTTTCAGAACATAAAGCTATTAGCTTTCTTGATATCCTACATTCTTTAACTCTGTTTTAGCTTTAACAGCTAGTCATTTGGAGGTATCCTTCCAGCTATGAGGGTGGTCCATGAAGCTGAGTGAGGTGGAAACCTGTATGGTGAGGCACCATGACCGCTAACCCTGCCTATTTTTGTTGTTCACTTCATTTAGCAGGTCTGAAGTAGGAGGGTTTGTGGATCATGTCCTTTTTTGGATGTTTCTGTGCTTGACTCTTTCTTGCTGCTGACTTCTGGGTGATAGATTTTGGGTGTCTACACCACTGGTGCTGTACAATGGGTGTGAATCACTGTTGCTCTTTGGGTGCTCTGGGAGCCAGATTCTGAGTCTAGTTGGTGTCTCCCTTCTTTTTCTTGAGGATCTTGGTGCCATTGCTGTTTGGACAGAGACTTTTGCTTCCATGCTCATGTTAGTTCAAGCAGGGTCTCTCAAGAGGCGTCAAGAGTTGCTGAGAAGTTTCACCCATGTGTTCACGTGGGAGCAGTTTTCTTTGTGAGATAAGGTATGTGGTAATGCCTCAGCTGAATTGATGTGGCTTCTTGAGATGTTTATAATGCCTGTTGCTTTTCATCTTGAGGCCAGGGTAAGTCTTGTTGTAGACAATTGATAGTAGAAGATGGGGACTCATCCCTGACTAGGAAGGCAGCCCTCTTGGTGAAGGCTTCCTTGTTTTCTCCTCATCTGGGGTTTTTAATTGTTGAACAGGTGTATCTATCTGCTTTTGGGTCCTTTGGAAGTGTGGTTTGGAAGTTCATCCAAGGGGAGTCTCCTTTCCTACTTACTTCACATCCTCTGGCATGTTCATGCATTCCGAAACGTATTAATGAAGGTGCTATCTTTCACTTCTTTGGGATGCAGGTTGTCCTTAATTGCTTCTCTCTTAGATGGAGATTCCATCCCAGTGCAGTTTCTTCTCCTGGTTTCCCAGGGATTCATAAACCTGAAGGATATGATGGCACCCCTCATTCCTGTGGGAGTTGGATCTTCCCAAGAGTGGCCTTCACACAACGGCTAGTTGCAGTTCAGATAAACTGGTGTGCATATTTCACTGTCCTTGAATTGAGAAGTAATTTTCATCACCTTTTGTAGAGCAAGGTAAGTAGCTCAGTTTGCCAGTGGGTCTTTCCACCTCTTGCCCGGGCTATAATCTAGTTTACTCTTTTATCATTTGCTGGCTTTGTCACTTTGGGCCCATGATGCTTCCTTCCCAGAGAGACTTTTTTGGCTCTAGTTATGGAGCTGAACCTTCTGATTAACTATTCCTCAGTACTCAACCCTTGTGCTGATGCTAATATGATTCCTTTGTTTTTATTTCTTGGGATTCATCCCAACCTTAGGACCTATTAGCAAGGGTCCTCCATGTTAAATATAACAAATGCATTGTTATCATATTGATCTCCAAAGAAGACACTCCTTGATGGATCACAAATACTCTCCTATTTGACTTTGAATGGGAAGACTATCTATCTAGTCTGGACTGTTGGATCCCATGCAAGTCTGGCAGGTACATACAAGTATATCAGTTGTTAACAATGGGTTGCCTATCCTTATATAGTCTCTATTTTTAGTTTGTAGTAAGGTAGGGCCAGGTGGTAATTAACATGAATGAACAAGTTTACTTAGTCAGTGTTTGACACGTGTTCATCTGCAGGAACCTATGGAAAAAGATGCAGAATGCTGAATGCTGGCCAAGGACAAATTGAACCACGAGACCTATCAAGGAGGGCCCTATTCTTAGATCCACTGCTTTGGTAAGAATGTAGGTTTTAAATTTATCATATCCTATGACCATGAGACCTATCGAGGAAGGCCCTATTCTTAGATCCACTGCTTTGGTAAGAATGTATGTTTTAAATTTATCATATTCTATGATTACAAGTAATCATAGGGTACATCAGTTTTGTGTGGTATAAGCATTATCTCAGCATGGTACAGTATCCTTAGAGAAAATAACTTTTTTTTTATTCTTTACTACTACTACTGTCTGGGGTTAGCTTCAGAGACTGGTCTATGACCAACCTTGTTGTTCTGGATCATGGGTGGGTGAGAAAGACCTTATTCCTGTCATTCTTGAAGATGGTACTACAAGCTTAGGAAAAAGTAGTCTAAGACCAAGTTAGTTTCTCCTGAAGGACTGTATTTTGTTCCTTTGATTAGTAGGGGCAAGTCCAGCTTGCCATTCAGTAAATTAATGGGATTGAATGGACCTGACACATGTTTGATTAATTAGTTTTTTAATTAATGCATTATATAAAGTAGAATTATTTTTTAAGTTTCATTGGTCTGAGGAAGCCGGAAGGGGTGAAAGTGCTTACCAGTTCACAAATAAATTGGATTTTTTATCTATGCTTGGACTGTTCCTGTATTCGACACTTGTGTGCAAGGAATTTATATGTTTTTGAGAACTTTCAGCCTTGGTTTGCTCCTTTACTACTATCGTTTAATTTTTAGACTTTGCTGTTGACTTGTTGGAAAGGAGTATTTACTCCCTGGTTTCATCGTTTTGTGCTTTATTCGGTTGTTTATTGTGGTGGTGTGCTACCAAGGGGACATGGCTGATTCTAGTTACAGCAATATTGAGTTGCCCTACATTTTGGAAGGTTGGGTGCAACAACCTAATAATTCTCAACGTTTTCTTGATTACGTTTCAGGGGAAGTGAATCCCCTCCTTTTGTTGACGTCACGGAGGATATTGCGAGTAGTTCAGCAACTTTGGAGAACACTGTGGGGCTAGGTGAACCCGTTACTCGCATAGAAATGGATTTTTTAAAACTTAAACGTCTGCAAACTCAATGGCAGCACTTTGAGGTGTGTATAGCGTGGAAGATAGTACCGAGAGGTTTGAGGATTCTTAAGATGCCTACAACAGGTACGAAGTACCCAGAGCTGCTGTATAAATGGCAGCAACTCAACTTGGAGGTGAGTCTTCAATATATGGCTTTACTAAACAAGTTTTTTCAACCTGAGGAAAAGCGTCTGCAGGATAACATTAAATGTCAGCAACACTTCCTTTACTTGAAATACCATGTTGCATCTGTTGACAGTGTTATGGAAAGGGCCCTTGATAATGTATTTGTGTATGAGAAGAGACTGTTTGAACAGAAAAAGAACAAGATGCACAGAGACATTGTCGACTTTAGGAATGGACATATCTTCACTTGGCAGAGGAATGAGCTGAGCAGGATGACTGGACAGAGTAGGGGTAATACCTCTGCAAACAGGGCTGTTTTGCCCAACAACAGAGTGGTTATGACTTTGAATGTATCTGGCAAGGGTGGGGGCATTGAATGCTGTGGAAAATGCTTGTAATGTAGTTAATGATGTTTCTAATGATGTTTCAATGGAGAGAATGTGACCAACAGTGATATGAATAATATCTGTGATATTCAACACAATGTATGTAATGTTGAAAATACTGCTAATATGAGTGCAACAACGAATGACACTAGTAATGTTGCATTGAATGGGCATGGATGTACACAGGGTGATGGTATTTGTACTTTAGAGAGTCAGACCATCAATGTAGACAGGCCTGAGTCTTCTATAGTGAATGTGGAGTCTGGACCTGTGGTCCGCAGTAAAACTAGTGTTATTTCCAAACCTGTAGCTACCAGCTCCAAGGGACCATGCCCTTTCCCCATCATGGGGGATGTGCAGTCATTGTTTACCGTTATTCCTAATGAGGGTGGCATTGACTGTATACATCGTTCATTGGTAAGGTTTACTGAACATAGTGATAAGTTTAAAGATCTTCTATGTTCATTTTTAGAAGTCAGCCTTGAAAACATCTTTATGTATAATGAACAGGTTTACATTCAGCAAGATGGCATGGCTATGGGCACATCCTGTGCCAATAGCTACGCCAACTTGGTTATGGCTACTTGGGAGAGAGAGAAACTTTTCCCATTGAATAGTTTTCAGAACTACGTTTGTTTTTACAAACTGTTTGTGGATGACCTGTTTTTGTTATGGACAGGGGATGAGACACAACTAGTTGAATTTCTTGATGAGATAAATGATGATGAGATGAGAGGGAGGCAGAAGCGCAAAGTGTCAGGGGAAGAACACACAGACCCCATGCTGAAGAAGATATGGGAGCATGTGAATCCACAATAGTATGGAATATATCCCATAAGGTACTGGTCAAGGCTGAACTGGAAGTTTTGGATAAAGGACTCTCCTTTATACCCTCAATCAAGAGTGATATTACAGATAATGTTATGGATGTGAAACTGTTCAGTAGGAATGTACAACTTAGGTTAAGTTTAACAATAGTGCCTCATTGGAGGGACATAGATTTTGTAGACCTAGTGTGTACAACCCGAATCTCCACCCCCTACTTGATGCCTTTACTAAATTAGGGGAGGATAATTTACACCAGATGGAACTTGGTAGAGGGCCCATGAAGAGAAGGGGGAATTTATCTGTTAGACATAGGACCGCTTTGAATCGCCTTAAATGTGATGATGCCATTAGGATTAGACCGGCTGACAAAGGAGGGTCGATAGTGGTAATGGATAGGGACAGATTATGATAACATCATGGTGCCTATGTTAAATGATGAGAAGTTTTATGGTATGCACTCTATGAGGGAAGTAGAAGTCCTGGTGTTTGTTATATGATATGTTAGATGATCTTTTGAAATGCAATGCTATTACACTTGAGTTACATAAATTTCTGAAAGTAGATTATCCCCTCATACCAGTTATACAGGGACTTCCAAAGGTTCATAAGGACCCCCACCATCCACCAATGAGACCCACAGTGGCAGGGAGGGGTTGGGTCACTGAACCCATGCCCCTGTATCTAGAAAAGTTCCTGTGACTGGTTGTAGACAAGATTCCACATGTATTAAAGATACGAAACAATTTCTTATTGAACGATATGAAGGGACAAGGTCATTATCTGGTGAGTTTAAGTATATATTTGTAACCCTGGATGTGCAGTCATTGTTTACCGTTATTCCTAATGAGGGTGGCATTGACTGTATACATCGTTCATTGGTAAGGTTTACTGAACATAGTGATAAGTTTAAAGATCTTCTATGTTCATTTTTAGAAGTCAGCCTTGAAAACATCTTTATGTATAATGAACAGGTTTACATTCAGCAAGATGGCATGGCTATGGGCACATCCTGTGCCAATAGCTACGCCAACTTGGTTATGGCTACTTGGGAGAGAGAGAAACTTTTCCCATTGAATAGTTTTCAGAACTACGTTTGTTTTTACAAACTGTTTGTGGATGACCTGTTTTTGTTATGGACAGGGGATGAGACACAACTAGTTGAATTTCTTGATGAGATAAATGGATTTACCAGTTATTTGAAGTTTACCATGGCTACCTCAGACACTCGCATAGCGTATTTGGATGTTTTTGTGGAGAAGTTAGGGAATGGGACCTTGAACACTGGTGTTTATAGGAAATCATGCCACAGAAATACACTTTTGCATAGGACAAGCATGCATCCCAGATATGTGTTTAAGAATGTGATCAAGGGCCAAGTTATGAGAGCCTCCATGCTTAAACCCACCGATGGGGGCTTTCAGAATGAGTTGTTGAGCCTGCAAGACAGGTTGTTGGCTAGATCTTATAAGGTGGGTGAAGTATGTGAGGGTTTTGAAGGAGTTGAGGCTTTGAGGAGTAGTAGTGCCTGCCCTTATTTCTCATCAGGTGGTTTGGATATGAACCCAGTTGTAAAACCTCCTCGCTCAGAAGTTAGAGTAACTGAGTTTTATACACAGGACACCAATGAGATCAAGGAGATCATTGTTAAGAACTGGGGTGTGTTGACAGTTGATCCAAATATAAAGGACCTGGTAGGTGATTATCCCACTTTTATGTATAAGAACAAGAAGAGTCTAAGGAAGCTTTTATGCTATTCGAGAGTTAGTAGTGGTATTGGTGCCATTGGCCCACAGCATACCAGTCGCTGCGGTAGATGTAATTTTTGTGATTAGATTGATGACAGTGCTATGTTTGTACATCTTGTCACGAGACGAGAGTTTAAATTCAGTGTCAGTGCTGATTGCCTGACAGAACATGTGGTCTATTTAGCACGCTGCATAATGTGTTCTGCGTATTATGTTGGGAAGACCGATAGAAAGTTAAGAGACAGGATAAGAGAGCTTATGTATCAGATTCGCATTGTCTCAGACACTAATGCACTTTCTAAACATGTGCCAGAATATGGTCACCAACATAGCTTCAAGTTTATGGTTATGCAGACCATTTGTCCGAGCATTCGAGGAGGGGACCTTAGAAATTTCACTGAAGGATGCGAGCTTAAGTGGATCATTAGACTTAGGGCCAATAAGACACCTGGCCTGCATGATAAGGTGCCCCTGAAACCTTTACTGAAACACGTAGGCTTATAACCAAGTAGTTACTTGAGTTATGTCCTTTTTATTTTATCTGTTGTACATATTTTTGGATTTAGGTCTAGTGTGTATAGCTTTGTATTCATATGTATTATATTTTTTATACAGAGCATATTTTATATAGATTATTTATGCAGCTTTATACTTGGAAAGGGCACAATTTTTATTGGGTGTTATTTGGAGCTCATTTATGCCTAACATATTTTGTTATGGTTTGCATGTCTGGTTTTATAACTTGCTTATTTAAATTTTTATAAATTATTTATATATTTTATATTTGTATATTTGACTGTGGTTAGGTTAGATCACAGTTCTTTACTGTCCGATTCTTTTTTAATGGGATTGAATGGACCTGCCACATGTTTGATTAATTAGTTGTTTAATTAATGCATTATATAAAGTAGAATGATTTTTTAAGTTTCATTGGTCTAAGGTCCATTAAATCTAAATGTAAATCTAAAATACCCCAATTTTCATCTTCCATTAACTGCTGCAAAACCAAAAAATTGAAATGATGTGTTTGATTTTCTTTTATGTTCCTAAATAAGGCACTTGTTAACTTACAGTGTCTAATGTCCCCTAAATGTTCCACTGTTCTTGTTTTTAATTTCCTACAAGTTTTCCCTATGTAGAGAATGTGGGGCACTCTAGACACTTAGCCATGTATATGACTCTCTTTACATTTAGATTTAATGGAATTGAGATGGCAATTGTTTATGAATGCCTCTAGATATCCAGGCATAAATGAGACTGTTAGTATTGCCAGTGTTTTAAAACTCGATCAAATTTCAGGATAGTTTAAGTGGTAAAAGTTAAGATAAATATATATGTATTAACTATTTAGTGATGGAGTTTTGTTTAGCATTGTGTGTTTAAATTTATTTGAAATGTTTTTAATGTGTTTTAAGTAACTCTTTAACACGAGTACAAATTTTGAGAGTATTGCTTTAAATTTTAATGATTACATACAATTGATTAACTCAAGGGGGTATTTAATATGGTTGGGTGACTGTGATGTTTCTCTATTCTGAGGAAGTCTCTGTAGTAAAGAGGAAAGCACTTAATATTTTGTTAATAAATTTTGGTGTCCTTTGGATTGTTCACATCCTTCTGGTTTTTATTCTGTGGTTTATTACTTTCCAGTGGTGGTTAACCTTAACCCTGCCAAGCCCTGTTCAACTACTTGCTCCCTTAAGAGGAAAGATCGCCCTGCATGCAAAAAACTGGGAACTCATTACACAGGACAAATGGGTTGTGATCATAGTTTCCTGAGGATACAGATTCCTCTTCCACACACTACCAACCCCAAATGGTTGACCAGACCTCCCCCCAAAGCAATGGGCGGAGGCCCAACAGCAGGTTCTCTCTCTCTCTGTGTCAGAGCTATCCAACCCGCCCCAGCAGAACTAATGGAACAAGGTTTTTATTCAAGACTTTTTCTGGTACCCAGAAAAGAAAACTCCTGGCGTCCTATCCTGTACCTCTCTATTCTCAACACCTTTCTGGTGGTTCCAAAATTCAAAATGCTAACTCTTCAGCAGCTTCTTCGTATGCTAGCCAAGGATGCCTGGCTGGCAACCCTAGACTTAAAGGAAGCTTTACCTGCACATCTCAATAAGAGAATCCTGCAGACAATACCTATGTTTCAGTGTGGGCTCCATGCATTTTCAGTTCTCTGCACTTCACTTTGGCTTATCTACTGTGCCCAAGGTGTTCACAAAGTGTCTAGCTCCAGCCATTGCATTTTGCAGGCAGAGAAATATTCAAATTTACCCATGCCTGGATGATTGTCTGATTCAGGTAGAAAGCCAGGACTTGCTATTACACCTGGCATTTGTAAAGAAACTTCTAACCTCACTGGGGTACACCATCAACGATAAAAAATCTCACCTAGTACCCTGCCAACAGATTGCATTCCTGGGAGCAAGCTTGAACACAACTTCCCAGATGGCATCCCTCACTCCGGAAAAACAAAGTTTATTTGACAACGTACTTCAAACTATTGGCCACAAAAACCCAGCTTTCTGCAAGGAAAATACTGCAAGTTCTGGGGTTCATGCCCTCTTGCGTTCTGCTAATTCCATATGCAAGACTGCATATGAGGAAACTCCAATGGTATCTAAAAAGTCTATGGTGTCAACATTCTCAGGACCTGGAAACAATGATTCCTATTATTCCTTGTCTAAGGACAGAGTTCCTTTGGTGGGCAGAGGCCTGCTACCACAACAAGTGGCTCTCTTTCACTCTACCCCCTGCCGCCCAAACCCTAACAATAGACACATCAGACTATGCATGGGGGGCTCACATGGCAGGGCAGTGCATTCAAGGCAAATGGAACCCGAGACAGATGCACCTGCATGTCAATGAAAAAGAAATGAAAGCTGTACAGAATGCTCTGACAACCTTCAAAGACCTTATTCTTCCAGGACAACTACTGGTAAAGACAGACAACACCACAGTTATGTGGTACATAAACAAGCAGGGGGAACCCGCTCCTACCCTCTCTGCAGACTAGCCATGGCTCTGTAGAGCACAGCCTTGAGCTACCAAGTGCACCTACAAGCTCAATTCCTGCCAGGCAAACTAAATTCACTGACAGATGGCTTAAGCAGAAATCTCATGGACCCTCACGAATGGAAACTAGAACCCAAAATATTCAACTTCTTGAGGAACAAATGGAGGACCCCAGAGATAGACCTATTTGCCTCCCCTCAGAACTACCAACTGAATAAATTCTGTACCAGAACTCTCCACAGTCAAACTTGGAAAGTGGATGCTCTGTCCTTTACCTGGGAAAGATTCTCGGTTTATGCCTTTCCACCTCTGCTCTCCTTTCGAAGGTTCTACTGAAGATCAAACAGGACAAGCCAAGGACAGTACTGATTGCACCAGACTGGCCACACCAGCACTGGTACCTCCTCTTGCGCAGTATGACACTGCTACAACCATGGCACCTGCCTTCGACCCCTTCCCTGCTGTCCCAGCAGGCGGGCCAAATTCTGCACCCTCAGCTTCAAACCCTGAACCTTGCAGCCTGGCTAATTCCATGAGCTCTCCTCTAGCATCCCTCAGTAAGCAGGTGCAGGATGTCATTCTGGAGGCAAGGAGGCCTAGTACCAGAACTTCCTATGCTGAAAAGTGGAAAAGATACTGTTCCTGGAGCCAGGCTCAGGAGATGGGCACAACGGTGCCCAGCTTACCTCATATTCTAGAGTACTTTACAGAAATGCTCCACAAGGGTCTATCCTTCTCGTCAATTAAGATTCATGCCTCTGCCATTTCAGCACATTATAATACTGAGCCACCCCTCTTCTCTCAACCTTTGCTAAAACAATTCCTTAGATGGATCAAAAATTTAAGACCCCCCCCCGAGGAGAGCTTCCTCTCCAGCCTGGGACCTTAACTTTGTATTGGAAAATCTCACCCCCCCCCCCCCCACTTCGAGCCAGCTGCAATAGCAGAGTTGAAATTCCTTTCTTGGAAAACAGCCTTACTTCTAGCCATCACTTCAGCAAGAAGAGTGTCTGAATTACAGGCCCTCATGGCAGTGGAACCCTTCATTATCTTCCATGCGGACAGGGTTCACTCAGGACTAATCCTTCCTTTATGCCCAAGGTGGTGTCTAGTGTGGCCCTAAACCAGTCCATTCATTTGCCTACTTTTTTCCCTAATCCACAAAACAAAGGGGAACGGATACTGCACTCTCTGGACGTGCACAGACAACTTAGATTCTATTTGGACAGGACTAAGCCTCTCAGAAAATCTGACCAGCTGCTAGTTGGCTTTTACTGCAGGGGCAGAGGTCAAGGTAATTTCAAAGCAAACCATTTCCAAATGGGTAGTCCATTGCATTCATTTCTGCTACAAGCACCATGGAAAACCAACCCTACAGGGGATAAGATCACATTCCACCAAGGCTGCATCTACCTGTATGGCATTTCTCAATGAAGTCCCTACCAAGGACATCCTGGAAGCTGCTACCTGGAGCTCTGTACATACCTTTACCAAGTGTTACCATCTGCCTATCTTTTCTAAATCCAGAGCTGGATTTGCCACAGCAGTCTTGCAGGGCTTAATAGCTGGCCCTAATGCTCTCTACCTACCTCCTCCCTTCCTTAGCTTTGGGAATCAACCCAAATGTGATGACTGCAGCAGTGAAACACGAAGAATATAGTACAGTTGTGTACACTTACGATAAATGTAGATGTTAGAGTGTATTCACTGTTGCAGTCCTGGTTACCCTCCCTCCAGCCCCCTGACTTCTCTTGGCTCTACCTTTCCTTCTTGTTTGGTGTATATATATATATATATATATATATATATATGTATGTTTTATACCCCTGACAACCTGACGTCATGGAAGAAGTGACAGCATCCGATGCAGAAATCCAAAGACTCTGGTATTGAGGCTGGCTGAGGTCTACCTGCAGGCAGATAACCCAAATATAATGACTGCAACAGTGAATATACTCGAACATCGACATTTATGGTAAGTGTACACAACTGTACTTTTTGGGGAGGCTGTCTTATCTGGCAGTTGTGGTATATTTTCTATATTCTTCTTCCTCCTTCCTGTACTCTTGGAGATGTGATCTGCCCTGTTAAGACACCCTGAGCTGGAGTTTTTTTTATCCTCAGTCTGGCTTTACCAGTGATGTCTTGTACCCCCCTCTGTGTGTTCCAGACTGACACACAACCCTTCTGTAGTCTTCAGTTTGATATATAGGTAAAAATGGTTTACACATACAGTGCGTGTACCAATTCCAAAGGCTTCCAAGTCACCAATCTTACACTAGAACCAATTAATATGTGACTCTGTGGTATAGGAATGAAGTTAAAACTAACAAATGGACCAAAACTTATAATATCACACTTAATTTATTAAAAAGAACGGTAAACCACTAAGCTCTTTCATCCTTATATATTCATGACTTTGTCAGACTAAATCAGAATAATCCAATTCGGCCTTCTATACCCGACACCATTCGCACCAGTTAATTAATTCATTATGTAATAGCACAGTCTTAAAGTCACACACAGCCATTTTATGTTCATATTCTCAAGACTACATTAAACCAGTCTGGGTTTACTAAGGGTGTCTTGTCCCCCACTTTGTTTTCCAAAACCACAACCCTTCTGTATTCTTCAGTTTGATATATAGGGAAAAATTATTTGCACACACACATAGTGTGCATGCTTTTGTGAGAGAGAAAAATAGATATATGCACAAAACTTATGGATTTTCACTTTGGGTGCACAGTAGTAATATGTATGAAAAATGCTACTCCAGCACTTGGCATTGTAACTCTAGATGACAGTATGATGCTAGTAGCGAAACTGGTGTGTCATTGTTCTGACTATCGCCAAAGCTAACTGTTGACTTGTCAAGCCTGATCACACAGATGTGCAGGATCATACTTTCTTCCCTTCCGGATTCATGGTAAAATATGACCAAAAGGGGATTGTAAGATGAGTTAGAGATATGCCCCCTTCCTCCCCCCTCCACAGGCTGCATATTAAAACCAGTCTTGGAGATGAAATGGGATGAAGTTTGGTTGTTTTGTTTCGGTCAACTGCAGTATATGTTTATGATATATAATCTATGTAGATGTATTATATATACATAAAGATAAAGATATGATTAGAAACTGGGGTGCTTTATATATATATATATAGAGAGAGAGAGAGAGAGAGAGAGAGAGAGAGGGAGAGAGAGAGTGAAAGAAATATATATATAGATATAAATACAAAACTCAACACTTACACATTTATATCCACTATTGTTTGTGTTTACAGATGCTCCAAGTCTAGATTTCTTTCTGAAACTAGGCCTTCAAGTTTGCTTTGGTCTTCTCAAATCATCTTGTACTGTTGTCGGTCCTTCTCAGTGGTGGAGAATGCGTGAACCTTTTGTCCCATATGGCTGTTTTCTGGTATCCTCCAGGGCTGTCTTTCTGTACCGTAAACACCAGAGTGTTTCTTGGGGTTCTTTGACAACTTCTTAGTAGTCCCCTGGTGGTGGTGGTCCTCTTTGCTCTTCATTCTTTTCCTGATTGCTCACATCTGATGACACCAGAAGCTCTTTATTGGTTGGCACTATCCTTTTTGGACAGGACTATAACTATTTAATCAAACTGAAGCTGGTGTGCTTTCCATCTGACTTCTATTTCACGTCTTCCAGGATAGATTACTGTTCTGGTTTCCATAGTCCCTGTATCAGGTCCATCTTTCTATCCCAGTGGAGGGGTGGTCAAAGTTTCTCTGTGCATTTGGTTAACACAACATCATTTTTCTTCCAGATTCTAAAGTCTGTTGTTTCTTTAGGTTACTGTAATGACCCCTTCATGGACAGGCTGTGGTCCTGCTTAACTCTATCTCTGTTCTGGAGTGATGATTCTTTAACTTGGTCTTCTGCCCCAGCTCATACTTCAGCCAGCTCATACTTCAGCCTTTCTGTATCTAAAGTGACTGGTTGTTGTTTTTATTAGTCTTTGGCCTTTTCCTTAACACGGGAAATTTCCCTTTTTTTCAGGACTGTTCCAGTACTTTTGCTTCTTCTACCATCATTTTCTTGCCTTCTTTTGTACCTCTCCCCGTGGCCAGGGTCAGATTTTTTCATTAATTAATTTCTTTTTACCTGACACTACTAATAGCCTTCTGCTCACCCCCTTTGCACTTTGCTAAGGATGTTTCCCATGTCCTCCAGGTTCTGGACAGCTTACTAATTTAACCTCCACCTTTATCTCTAGGCAAACAGTGAAATTTGGGGTCCTCTTCACCTGTCCTCAGTTTACGTGTTCTATTTGTCCATGTCATTTTGGCATTGACTGTATGTTCAATAAGGACTTCCTAGGGTCTGTTCAGTAAGAAATGTGTTTCCTTCCTATGGTTTTAAGAGTTGTACTGTACCTGGTATTGCCACAAGCAGACTCTGTTTTGGCTGGCAAATTTCCTATTTGCCTTGCTGCCTAGTTGCTGCTAGCATATTTGTTTTCCTGGTTTATACCATACCCTCCAGTCGATTCCTAGGCAGCTTATTGGCTGTTGTGCTATTTAAGCTGACATTGGTTATCATCCTTTGGTACTTACTGTGAGTTTTTCCAAATCTCCGTTTGTCTCAAGGATATCTCTTCTTGACCTTGTGTTACTTTTAATTTTCCAGAGATGGGAACCAATTGTATTGCTTTCGGGCCTAGTCCTTTGTAATACTTCTTTCTGATTTCCTGGGTCCCTCGTTTCAGCTCCAAGGCAGCCATGGTGGTGCAGCGGTTAGCGTTGTCGCCTCGCAGCAAGAATTTCCCCGGTTCGATCCTCTGCTGGGGTGCCTTCTGTGTGGAGCCTGCATGTCCTCCCTGTGGTCATGTGGGTTTCCCCTGGGTGCTCCGGTTTCCTCCCACATCCCAAAGGTGGATTGGACACTCTAAATTGGCCCTAGGTGTGAGTGTGTACATGTGTGTGCCTTCTGTGGAAGGCTGGGTGCCGGGCTGGCAACTCGACACCATAAAACTCCACTGCCCATCATGAGCGGACAGGTGAGCTGCTGTGGCGACCCCTAACTGGAAAAAAGCCGAAAGAAGAAGGAGTATTTTACCCGTTTGGAGGTATATTTTTAGGGCAGCTTGTCTCTACTACCTTTCTCCTTCTTGGATAATTTTTTTATACTGCTGGTCTTCACATCAGGCTGTATTGTCTCCAGTCATCTTTTTCTTTGGTACTCTTTTTATATAGATTTATTTATTTATTTAGCATTTGTTTATTGGGAAAGTCCGACTTGGAACAAAGCCAGTTTTCAGAGGAGGCCCAGGGAAAACCTCCCCAGACACGTCTTTGTAGATGCATTTGGTTGGTGTCTTGCTGACAAGGTTTGCCAGTCCCCTCTAGTCACATGTCTGTTCAGGTGTTACCTTTTTGCAATTAGGCCATTGGTAGATAGTAACTGTACCCATGACCTTTCCTAGAAATATTTCCTTAGTGGTAACCCAAGCTTGGCAGTTTTGCTGTAAACCCATCTGATCAAAATCATCCTGAACTCTAGTCTTTTATTTATTTATTTTGTTGTTTGCACAAGTTTCTCTTCAGGTCTTC